>NC_137885.1:15335805-15700805 GCF_963924005.1 Protomyctophum bolini | reverse complement strand
CAGTTTCATAAGGGAATTAGTTACAAACTAAAACGCTCTTCACAGAAACAGTCACACACATGCACGCACGCACAAAATGACACACACATGCATGCATGCACGCACACACACACACACACACAGACACACACACACACACACACACACACACACACAAGTCCATAGCAGAGCTCCCCACGCTGTTGCATGCCTGCTCACAACATTCCATCTGGCTGCTCTGTGGGCCAATCGGCAGCAAGCATGCAAACGAGGGGGGAGTGATTTTTTTTGGAAGTTGGAGTGCAGGGCTTGCATGGAGCAGAAACTATAGAAAGAAATAGAATAACAAAAGGGGGGTAAAAGAAGAGAGGAAGGCGAAGGAATAAAGGGGAGAGACATTGAAAAAGAGGCAAAGAGAGAGAGGAGGAGGAAAAGGCAAGGAGATTAATGACACGCTCCTTTGGAAGAAATGTTTGCCTCTGTCAAGAACTATAGTATTTGAATCTGAAAGATGCACTGAGAGGAGAGGAGAGGAGAGGAGAGGAGAGGAGAGGAGAGGAGAGGAGAGGAGAGGAGAGGAGAGGAGAGGAGAGGAGAGGAGAGGAGAGAAATAACGTGATGGAGTTTCTTTTTTAATTCCAACTTAAAAGAGAAGGAACAGAAGATGCTGGTGTCTGTCTGTCTGTCTGTCTGTCTGCGCATGTGCATGTGTGCATTTGAGTGCGCATACGCGCGTGTGTCCGTCAGTGGAAAGCTGTGTGGTCCAACGACAATAGGAAAAGAGAATGAGATTCAACAGAATTAATTTTCCCCAGAGACACACAGTACATTTACAGTAGAACAGAACAGAACAGAACAGAACAGAACAGACCAGACCAGACCAGAACAGAACAGAACGTTTTCCCAGTCAGTGGGGTTATGTGGTGAACTGACAAAAATGAAGACGGGCAGCTACAAATAGCTTACACAAAATAATAACAAATTAATAAAACACGGCCCGGCGTATACAATAACATTTCACATTGTGGCAGTAAATGGCACTTAAGTGTAACCATTCTCCTGTTAAAGCTAATTGGATTAGAGTGGATCAGTGTCCTTGGTGGCGAGTGGAAAGTGCTTTGGATTGGACACAGTGGAATCAACGGCCCATGCTGCTGGACACACTGTGACAAGTTGACGCCAGCGGTGTCGTCTTGGCGTGCGCTCGGTGGTGTACTGGAGATGTTATGGGACCTGATTGGGGGGGAGGTCCGTGCCAGAGATCTTATTCTGACTTGGACATGACACCCTGAACTGGAGTTTGTTTTTTTCTTTCCCATGTGGCTTCCATACCAGACCATGATTTAGGAAGCGAGAATGCTCTCTATGATGGGAGTGTGGAGTCCAGCCAGGGGATAACGGGTCAACTCTAGATGTCTTCAGTTGTCTGAGGAAATATACTCGCTGTAGTTATTTTGTTGAGACTTCGTTCATCTTTTTTTTACACATTTGAGCTTGTGGGGGGAATCCACAAATGTAAGTTTGAAAAGAATGTGGCCCTGGCATGTCCACGACACTGTGCCAGTCTTCCATACCATTGCAGAGGCCATGCATGCAAGCTTCATGGAGTCTTCCAACACTGTCAATGTCTAGCATAAGTATAGTGCAAAGCAGTGATTAACCACTTTCCATCTGGTGTCTGTCTGGTGTACTTTGGACATGGGACATAAGCTAAACATTTCCACAATTTTGTGTTCTAAAAGTGTTCCAAAAATGCTAAAATTGTCAAAAGATTTAGAAAGGAAATTTTTAATTCGATTACGGGGTAAGTAACAAAAAAATAGCCCCACAAAACAGCAAAAAAGTCTCACTAATACTGGAAAAATAGGGCTTAAAGTGGTTCAGGACAAGCTGTCCAAATGCGTCCATGTCATTGGCTCCTTTGCAGCCTGCAGTCAGTCCCTGAAGGAGCATTCCTGGGAGGACTTACAGTAATAGCCACCAGGGATGTATTCGGTGAAACACATGGAATAAAGCAAAATAATGATGGATGTTTTAGGCCGACCAGCTGAAGAAATCACAGATGTGAGGCATTAAGGTTGATTTTCTGAGACCATTCATGTTTCCGGAAGATGCTTCTAACCTTGTATTCTATTGCTAGTTTGATCACTTCAAATAGTTATTCCATCCTAAAATAACTAGTGGCCAAAAATAGCCAATCTCATGCACCATGCATGCTTTCACAGAAGACACGCTGCAGGCTTCTATGGAACCCAAAGGACTGAAATCAGTCGTGGCGACTGAGAACTTGAATCCACGGAAACAGCCACCATGCAGGGATGCATTCTGTGAATCACCGTGGACATTTACACTAGCCCGGGGGGGGGGGGGGGGGGACCTGCTGGACAGACGTGTGTGAACCCGAGGCCATTTGGGAGTCACAAACGCTGTGCTGGTGAGTCTGGTGACCTGGTCCAGTATTTCCAAGACAGTGTTCCTCTGTTGTAATAAAAAACAAAAAGACTGAAGGCGGGGCGGTGAATGGAGAGAGAGGAAGTGAACATGGTGTTGGCGGCGTTTGTCTCGTAAATCGTAATGATCCACAACTTTTCTGATTGTCTGCAAACTAAACTCACATGTTGTACATGTTGTACAGCGAAGAATATATATATACGGTTATAGTGGTTAAAAACAAAAGGATTTTTTTGTTCTCCTTCAAGAACAGGGTTTTTACTGCTCCTGTATATTTCCACAGCCCTGGACATAAACTCTTCAGACTCTTTACAGAAGTGGATGCAAGACATCGCCCCACTGACGACTTGCTCACTGACACGGCGGAGCTGCAAAGTTCACTGAAGGCAAACCTCGTCTCTGTGCACTCCAAACACCCCGTTACTTTAATGCCTCAGTGGAGCAGGACTTAACTATTGATTTTGCGTCGTTTCTTTCTTTTATGTTCAGACTCAGACCTTTGGCAAAACAAATACAGGCTGAATATGAAATTCCTGTTAGTAGTCGGGTCAAGATCCAAAATGCTGCAAAGCATTACATTACAGTACTAATACTGGCATGACCTCACTGTGTGTGTGTGTGTGTGTGTGTGTGTGTGTGTGTGTGTGTGTGTGTGTGTGTGTGTGTGTGTGTGTGTGTGTGTGTGTGTGTGTGTGGGACTGCGTGCGTGTGTGCATGTCCCTCTGCTAAGTGAGCTCAGATGTTGTCAGCTAACATATTTCCATTTGTAATGATTCAGTCCAGACAAATTACACCTGTATTTTAAACGTGGTTCTGTGGGGCCCATAAAAAATATATCTTCATCTAGATCAGTGGTAACCAACCTTTTCAAGCCCAAGAGCCCATTTTATTCCCAATTGTAAGCCAAGATCTACCACTAAAACGTGTTAGAAAAAACACTTGTTTTTTTGCCATTTCTGACAGGCTCAATGCATGTGCACACATCCACACAAAGACTAAAGCTTAAATTAGAATAAATACTTATAGTAAGTTATATTATCAATGTCAAATAATATTAAGACAAATTAGAAATAATTAGTATTAGAAATATTTTGTTTCTCATTTCAATGAATATTCACATTGGCAGATGTTCAAATGACATAGGCATAACATGACCATATATATTTGCACAGATATGGTGACATACTCTCAGGGTCAGCCCACCTTTAATGAGACTGCTGTGACTGAACTTTATCTGCAAGCGTTTTGAAATCATATTTAGTGATTGCCAGTCTGAGGGTGTCATTAAGATGTGAGTCAGTCATACGAGTTCTATTTTCTAGATTCTAGATTTTATTATTTTCATTTGTGAAAAGGCCATTCTCTGCTCACAAGATACCAAAATTCCTTCTCTTTAGCTCTGACCTGCAGGTGACAGTCACTTACTAATCCAATAATCTCCATTTAAATATCTGAAGTTAATGCAAACACATCCTGCATTTTATCGGACAGCAGTTCAATGACAGTAGGCTCAGTAAAGAGGAAAGGAAAGCAGCTACTTGACTCATGCGTTGTACTTCAACAAGTTTTCATATTTCATATTTTTTGCTCTATGTGTGCATGTGTACATAATTCAAACTGTAGCGTTGATTATTGTCACGGACAGAAGTCATTCTTTCCCTTTGCATATGCCCTGGAGTGCACTCGCCTATTAGTTTGCATTGCAGACTGGTATATTCAGTATATTTTTCTCATTTTTATATTTTTGTTGTTGCTGCGCAGCAGTTGAGGAGAACGCAACTATGCATTCCTTTAAGCAACACAACTTCTGCAGCTGCATCCATATGTTTAGAATTTGCATCAATGATCAAATCCCAATAATAAAAAATATAACAACGAACAACGAAAACTGAAGTAGCAGCTGCGCTATCGGCTAGTAGTCCCAACTCTGTGTCTGCAGCCTGTCACGAGCCCGTAATGAACGCACGTTGTTCCGTATTTTAATGTCGGGTCGGAGAATAAATACAGTATGAATGACGGCGGGATTTATTTGACAACTCTGTCCTGCTTTCTTCACGAGAAGAGAAGAGCGCTCACAGCTGCTAATATGGTAGCAGCCGTGTGGCTGTCAGTTCTCTTTACGGCATGACGTAATGGGAACCTGGGTCTGGGAAGCTCAGAGCTGCAGCCATTGGCTCATGATACGAGCACACGACCAATGGGACAGATCATTCAGTGTTGCTAAGATACCACCACCCCACCACACACGCACACACACCCTTGGACGATGGGGTCTATTCTCAAACTCAGAGCCACAGCGCTCTGCTCAAAATTAATTTGCATGTGACGAGCGGCACTGACATTATTCCAATGGGTCTGTCTGACACTTCGCGATCGACTGGAAACGTTCCCGCGAGCTACCGGTAGATCGCGAACCCCCGGTTGGTTACCCCTGATCTAGATTAATCTATAGTTTGCACTGTGATTTGAGGTCCCTCCTGGAGCAGTCCAGCCAAACGTTTCTTTTCTGTTTCTCCCTTTTACATGATCCAAACCTAGCGCTTCTCAGTGCCTCAACAGTTGCCCTGACCTGTAGGAGTTGCTAATACAGCGAGTCAGCGACAGAGCTTGCCCTCTTTAACTTGCTACGCATCCTTGAACATGGATCCAAACCCCTATAGTCTCTGCGATGGAGGGAACATCATAAGCGCCCATCATAAGCGCCCGCAGCGTCCTGCTAATCAAGTCTTGTTTTATCAATCCAGACATTGGAGCTGGCTCACATTAACCAGAAACACATATTAAATAGACCAATCACGGCATTTGTCAGTCCATCTGCTTTCCTACACGATCTGCCAACAGATGTGTCCCAAGGAAACTCAAGTCTCAAATCATCACCATTCAGTCACCGTACTGGGAACAGTATGGAAATCAGGCACGCGCACACACAGGAGCCAAAGCAGCGCCTGAGCACCTGGACTTCATAGCAGAGGTCTCCTTGTGATGCATTGAGAGCTTGTAGAATCAAATTTAGATCATTATTTACAGCAAGGATATTTGGTGTAGAGGGCACGCACGCACGCACGCACGCACCACCCTACTCTCATCTTACAATAAATGCTCAAGTCTCTGTATGCATGTACGTACGACGACGTACAGTACTTCTGACGTCTGTAATTCAGGTATCTCGAGAGTCGTTCGACAAATTCGGCACACGCCTTGCAGATTCTCCATATAATAGGAATAAGAGGGACACACAGAGTGACAGACAGTCGGGACAGACAGATACAAAGATCTTCAATTGATTGCCACAAAAGGCACACACACAGACAGACAGTTACTCTGACAGCGGTATAACGGGTATTGCGTTAACAGTGGTGGGGCATGCATTGCATTCCCTAATTGCATCGTTCCCAACTTGCATCATTCTTGAGTAGGGCCGGTGGCCGACGGGGACCGGACTAGTAATAATAATACAAATGATACAAATCATAATAGTAATAAAGTGATGATTGTGCCTGTGTAACGGGTCAATAATAGACGTCATGCTGCAGTGACAAAGGCAGTTCCTCCGTGTGAAACCCCTTGTAAGCCACCGTCTTGGGTTGGGACCCAGACGGGTCAGCAGAGCAGAGAGACACATCTCTGGTGGTGGCTAACCCACATGACATGAGCCTCTCTCTCAGTCACCAAGCCACAAAGTCCTCAGCAGAAGGTCAGCGCAAGCACCACAGCCACTTTGAGTTCAACGGGAGCAACCCCGCCCCCACGCATGCATGCACCCATGCATCCCGGTCTAAAAACAGTACAAAAATCAGCCAACCGCCGCTCCCCACCCCCGCGGCCTGCAAGTGGTACAGCCCCGGCCCGGCCCAGTGGCCTCACACCGAAGTGGACGACTTTATTTAGCACAGTGAAGGGGTAGGAAAAAACCACAGCTAACCAACGGAGACAGACGGACAGACAGACAGACAGACACTGACTGGTTCAATGACTCACTGACTATAATTGAGACCTGGATTGTGTGTGTATGTGTGTGTGTGTGTGTGTGTGTGTGTGTGTGTGTGTGTCCGTACTTGGAGGTGGGGGTACGTACTGTGGTGTCTGTGGTCCCCCTTCCCCCAGCCATTCTAGTCTCTCTCTCTCTCACACACACACACACACACACACACACACACACACACACGTGTGTGTGACCTATGCTCCTTTTGAGACTTAAAAGGTGTTGTTTGGACTAGTACCCCACCCCTCACCCCAACATCCGCACGCGCGCGCGCGCGCGTGCGTGCACACACACACACACACACACACACACACACACACACACAGCTTCCATCCGATTCGCGCACAAGCCTCCCTCTCCTTTTAGTTCATTCAAGTTCATTCAGCTCCCCTCCACAGACAAAAATCACTGCTCTCTCAATGTGCTGCCGACTGACTGCTACCTGGAATTACACCCAAATTATACTGCTCTGCATCAGCTCCATCCTGTCTGTCTGTCTGTCTGTCTGTCTGTCTGTCTGTCTGTCGGGTGTTCCTTTGTCTGCCTGCCTCTCTGTCCGTCCGTCCGTCTTTCAGTATTTTTGGTTTGCTGCCTTCAGCAGCTGCCAAACCAGAAACCTCTAACGCTTGAAAAAGAGAATGAGGGTGAGACAGTGAGAAAAAGAGGCAGAGAGAGAGAGAGAGAGAGAGAGAGAGAGAGAGAGCATCATATCTGGACCTTTGATGACCACTTAAAATAGCGAGAATAGCCGACCTGCTCACAGTGCTTTTGCGATGCGAGCTTGTAGATCAGCAATTTTCGCTGCGCGCCACCAACGTGCTTCGAAGTATGAAATAGGGCTCACGTGGTTAGACACTCTCCCTAATGTGCTTCGCAAGGCAAGGAAGGTGCAGCAGCATACACACGCACGCCCAAATAGATTCACACAGAAACAAAAGATGTGACCTTTATCTGGTATCCTTCTACGTCATGGCTGTTTTCCTTCCACTCAGAGACCGTGTGTCAGAGTGTGATGGCAAACAAACACAACCTAACACTACTTAACAACTCCTTGTAGATGCATGGTTTGGGTCATTGTTCGACGTGCAATAGGACATATCACACCACTGGGACGAACTGCTAAAACAGTCTCATCCCGTCTCAACCTCGACTTTACTGCAAAAAACAGGGTCACTTTTCATACCCCCCCTTCACTGGTGTGAATGGAAGTTTGTGGTGCAAATGGAAGTTTGTGGCGTCGTTCACACAGGCAGACACAAAGATGCAGGCTACCATTCCTTTTCAATGGAAGCCAGCGACGTGAAGCTACAAAGCAAATCTGACGTTTGTAGCTGCTACAAAAGATACAAAGCTACAAATAAGATGAACTGGCTTCAACTTCAGATGCAAAGATACAAAGCGACAAATATGCTGTGCATCTTTGTACCTTTGCATCTGCCCATGTGAACAAAGCATTACGTTACGTTCACACGTTGCAGATTAAACGATGCAGTCTACCATTCATTGTCAATGGAAGCCAGAGACATGATGCTGCAAAGACGGAATGATGCATGTAGCTGCTCCAAATCACGCACGTGAACGGCTGAACGCGCGTCCTGTCTCCTGAACTGTTCAGTTCATCGATTACCGTACGACACTGTCAAGAATACAAAGACGTCGCCAGGACAAACATGTCGAGTGCGATTACAAGCTAGACACAACCACTCACTCACAATGATCTACTCACTGGCTTCGCAAGGGACGGCTGGCTGTGTGACACCGGTGCATCTGTGCCCTGGGGCTGAAACACGAGGCTACTTTGAACTCTCCGTTTTTGTTCAGCTAGAAAAATGTGACCGATGTATTACTTATACTGTGGCGAGGCAGCTGCCTGGCTGATACCAGCTCTGGTAATATTATCAATGGCCAGTTTCGGTGCAGTGCAGTCAGTCTACACCGGTACCGAGGTGTCACATTCTCACCCCAAGCCATCAACTGTCCCCTCCCAGCTCGTCAGATACATCCAGCTGCTTGGTAAACACGACGACTTGGGGGTGACAATTCCGTGTTGACCTTTAGCACCGTCGCCGGGGTGTCTCTCATCTCACCCTGTGAAGGGCACAGCGCTGTGGGGACCGGGGTAACAGTAACACATCGTCATGCATGAAGGAGAACAATCAAAAGGTGGGTGCACCAAGACGACAGGAACGAATACCTGCCGATTGGCTGTAAACGTATACATGCTTCATTGTAACCACAAGAAGCGAAGACAGATCGATTTTCACAAATGTCCCTGAATCTGATTCGGGAGGTTTCCAAACGCTTTCATACCTGTTCCCTGATCCTGTTCATTTTCCCCCGTATAGCTTCCTTTGATTGGGCTCAGCAGCACCTTTTAACCGGAAACATGTACAGTAGGCCTACGCGTTTCCAGATCATGTCAAATCTAATGTGGATGCTGCTGAGCAGAACACAGCTATGCACAGAGCCTATTGACACACTATGATTGGGCCATCATCACCCCTTGCCCTCCAGGTGGAGACATCCTGGAAGAGAGGCCATTTAGCAAATGTTTTAACAGTCACTCTTGGTATGATCATATTATGCCATGTTCTTCTTGGGAGCAAAATGTGTGGGCTTGAAGGAGCCGGAGGTGGGGTCACATTTAGGGATATGGGCATGTGTACGCACGCGCGCGCGTGTGTGTGAAATGATGTCTTGACAAGGTGAGGTACCGTACAAGACGTGTCCAGTCGCGCTCTGTCTCTCAAGTCTCAATCACTACTCTAGCTATCCAGATCACTGCTCCACACACTGTGGTGAACTGCTCACTGGAGCACTCAATCACCAACACACGGCATGCATATTACTGACATGTGACACCCCCCCCCCCCCCCCCCCCCAGTGACCCAGGTGTGCTGGTGAGATGTGCAACACCTGCTCTGCTATACATGCATGGAACACACACACACACACACACACACACACACACAGAATAAGTGAGGGTTGCTGTGAGTGCTTGCTTGCAGTGAAGTTAACCAGTAACTTTAGACATCACACACACACACAGTCACACACACACACACACACACACACACACACACACACACACACACACACACACATCTGATCTATATATGCCCATGGTTTGCTGTGATATGTAGATGGCCATCTTGCACAATTCTAAACTATCCTCACTTTCTATCTTCTCACACATACATAGGCTACTGTAGGCCCACAACTACAATACATACATTACATATACATTTAGTTATCACAAGCACACACACACACACACACACACACACACACACCTTGTTAAATGCATACGGGCGCGCGCACACACACACACACACACACACAGGATATCAATCAGGATCTGAGCCGTCCTCCTCCTTATAAGGTCCGGCTCCGGGGCATGAATAAAAGTATCGTTTCATTTATCAGTTCAGCTGAACAAACGTGAGCATATTCGCATAATTATGTGACTTCCCAGAAAATAATAACAATAAATAACAACAACAACAATTCCCATATAGGCCTATATATATAATATTCATTCTTCTTCTCCATCATCTCACCACATTGCTGAGGAAGTCTCCGTCATTGAGTTCTTCCAGGTCCAACAGGTGGTTGCTGGTTCCTCCGGAGTCCAACAGGTGGTGGCCGCTGCTCCCGCCGGGAGAGAAGAGTTTCTCTGCACTTAGACTGTCCAAGATTGACTCCATCATTGTGTATATCTTCTGCTTCTACCTGCGCGTGCTATTAACGTATAGACTCTATGGAAACACTCAGCAGTTTCCGTGGAAACTATTTCTATGGGTTTTAATTGTCAGAACGAGTCGAGACGCCGTGCAGGAGGTCCAAATCTTCTTGGCGTGAATTTTACATGCAGCCACGAATTGTCACGGCTGGTTCGGTTAATTAATGAAACGAGACTGACATCTGGGGAGAAAAAATATCGGCGACCCAAGGATTCAACAGGCGGTTTAAATGCGTATAATAGTTTCTTCTTTTTTTTTTGTCGTCGTTTTTGCTTTGTGCTTCGGTTCCGTAGTAAATGGGAGTTTTAAAATGTTATGTTATGTTATTTTTCTTTTGCCGTCGGTCGTTGGTTGGTTGGACGGCACCGAGCCCTCTGCCTGCTTCAGAATCTACTCTCTGACATCCAGCTGCAGCTCGAGCCCTCTCTCCGAGAGGGGGCCGGACCGGCTGATGAATATTCATGAGAACCCCGCCCCCTCAACAAGATAACGCCACACCCTCTTTAAAAAAATAAAAATACTCTTGTGTGAGTGTGTGCAACGGTGGGAAAAGTAATCACATTGTTTACTTAAGTAAAGAAAAAACTGTCATATCAATACTGGCAGCATTAATACTTTTACTTTCGACTGTTACAAATAAGATAAGATAAAAGTCCAGAATTCAAAATGTATTTGAGTAAAATACAAAAGTATTAGTATCAATCTTTTGAAAATAGAATATGTACTATAAGCTCACAATGCGTCGCGATTCGTCAATTATTGTAGAGCATTGTTGTAGATCAGCTATTTTCAAATGGCGGCGGAATATATACAGTACAGTATATAGGGCTGAAGTGATGTTTTGTAATAATCAAAATCTACAAAGTAACTAGTTACTAACGTTTTCAACTTATAAATATAGTCGAGTAAAAGTAGCAATAAATATGTGGATCCAAGATGTAGGTGGGGTAGAAGTACAAGTATTGGAAATGTATTTGAAATACTCAAGTAAAGCACATATACTTCAACATTGTATATAAGTACAGAGTAAATGTACGTGAGCAGTGTGAGCACGTGAGCACGTTGGGGGTGGGGCTGGTTAAATACCAGAGGTAAGTGTTTTGTTATAACATTATATAAACTTATATAATGCTATAGGTCTCAACAAAGACATGCAGGCCTTTAGGCGGTGTGTAAACCTCTAACAATTAACCTAGAATAACAGACCTAATGGAAAAGCCGAGAGGGATTTATGACACTTTAGCCTGTACTCATCATACAGGTGCAAAAAGCTATAATGTTGGAAGATCCCACTGTAACGCAAGACAATAGTGCATTGTATAGGTAGGCAATCACCGTATTGTTCCCAATATAAGACGAGTCTGATTATAAGACGACCCCCATCTTTCAAGACTCATTTGTGGAAAAATAACATAGTCCCCGATTATAATACAACCCCGTTTTTAGGATATTTCCATTGGAGCAAAAAAAACATACAGTAGTAGTCTTATATTCATTCTGGCCAATAGGGTATTTGCAAAAGGCAAATTAAAATATGAAAGTAGAAATCAAACATTTTAACTCCTACCCCTCGTCTTTCTTCATCTCTCTCTCTCTCTCTCTCTCTCTCTCTCTCTCATCCCATCCCTCCCCACCCCCCACGGTGTCAACAAGGTGCCCTACTTTCTCCTCCCAGGCCCAGGGAGAGACACAAGGATACAAAAGATAAGTCCAGCAAATAATGGCTCAGTGACACATAACAGGTATCATATTATGAAGCATGTGTTTGTGTACAACCTGTACAACCTGTGTGTGTGTGTGTGTGTGTGTGTGTGTGTGTGTGTGTGTGTGTGTGTGTGTGTGTGTGTGTGTGTGTGTGTGTGTGTGCGCGTGCATGCGTGTGTGTTTGTTTGAGTGCTGTAACAATGACATTTAATCTGGGCAGATTCCGATAAAAGCGCCTGAAGGCTGCAGACCGGTGCTGTAGCTTGGAAGGATGGTTACAGAATACACTGTGACATTTCCTGGTTCTCACCTGTCAGCGCCGCTGTCTTTCCCGGAATACAATCACTTTTCTGGCTTGTTAATCATCTTTGGGCCCGGACAGGGTTCGGGAGCAGGTTCACCCCTGTGTGCGTCTAGAATGCATAAAGTTAAAGGAAAACTAACAAAACGTCACCCTTTTTGCACAAAAATGTTAATGATGTTTAGAAGATTTAGAACACTTTCCTGGGCGTATTTATGTGTGTAATATGTGGTTTTAGATATTTTAGATTGTAGCAGTGAGCCCATGTGTCTCTGATGTCATGGACACTGTGCTCACTTGCGTATATATTTTCTACATCCGAGCATAGACATGGTAACGCCCCGCCTGCCTCTGATTGGCCTACCGACACTGCCCGTCTTGCCTGTCCTCCGAGATGCAAGGCTGCTCCGTGGTGGGAAATAATCCAAGTACCGGTACAAGAGAATGGCAACACGCAACAGTAATATGTAACTTTAATTTTTGAAGAAGAGGCAAACTAATATTGTTTGTGCCGTTTGCTTTGATTGAACACGTACGTACTAATTAAAGTGTTAGTGTTGATTATCGCGTATTAATCTAAATTAACACTAAACTAATACTATTATACTAATAAAGATCAAGGTTAAGAGACTTTTCTTTTACAGTACAATAATGTTTCAAGTTTACACATGTATACAAATAAACAGGCATAAACATAAACAATATTAGTTTGCCTCTTCTACAAAAATAAAATTTGCTGTCGCGCGCGCCAAGCTGTCATTCTCTTGTAGCTATTATATATCGTACTTGTATTCTTTATTTATTTCCCACCACGGAGTAACCTCGCCCAGCATGTATCTTCCACCTCGGCTGTGTCGGTAGGCCAATCAGAGGCAGGCGGGGCGTTACCATGTCTTAGACGTAGAAAAGATATACGCGGCTCACTTCCTTCCTACCCCTATCCACAAGGAGGAGCAGTGCACCAAAGCATTATGGGAATTGTAGCCCAGGAAGGAAGTGAGCCCATTGTCCATGACATCAGAGACACTGGGCTCATGACTGCTAAAATCTAAAATATCTAAAACCACATAAAGACCCCCAGGAAAGTGTTCTAAATCTTCTAAAAATCATGTATATTTTGGCAAAAAGGGTGAAGTTTCCCTTTATGCCTTCTGTTCGCCACGACTGATTTCATCCAGCGTGTATTCCATGGAAGCATGTTGCACATGCAGCGAAAATAGGGCGGCACAAAGTCCATAGACTTGGCTGCCACATAATATCACGGGGTGGGGGGGGGGCATGAAGAATACAAACATTAAAAAGACTATTAGACCTGGCTGCCACATGACGTCATGTCACGTCACAAAGCCAAACGTTGGAGGGGATAGCGCCACATGTGAAGTAAGCGAAGCCTCTTAATCATGATGATGTATGATGGAATTGAATGTCATCATATATCCCTTTTCAGGCCCACATGGCCTATAAGTTTATACGGAATAAAAAGTTCTGTAAAAAAGTCCATAGACTACACTGCTCAACACACTGGGAAGTGAATTCACTCAATGGTCTGCAAGAATGGAAGACAATCATTATAGAGGAAGACAAAAATGTTGACATAGGCCTATAACTTGTTTTGTTCCAAATTAGACTAATTGTTCCCAATTAGACTAATTGGGAACAAAACAAGTTATATAGGCCTATGTCAAAATATTTGTACTTCCATAGCAGGCTATGACTGTATACGAATATGACCCGAGTTCAAATATTATATTGGCACAGTCAGAGTGCAGACACCTTAGAAGATGTTCCCCGAATTGTCTCCAAAATGGCAAATGTTGAGAAACACATTTTCCCATTTCCTGCCCTGGGATGCAGGCTCATTAAAACATATAAGGGCTCTTGTCACCAGCCAGCTGGAGGCCAAAGATGAGTCATTCTATGAACACTGTCTATGGGCAACGTGCGTCATCCATTTAACTCTATCTTACTGTCTGTCCGTGACTGTCAATATGTACCACCACCCCAAGCACACCAGCCCACCACCTCTCTATATACCATCATCAATCACTCCGATTATTTTCTGTCTCACTCTCTCCTCTCACTTTGGTCTGTCTGTCTGTCTGTCTGTCTGTCTGTCTGTCTGTCTTTACTACCAGGCATCTATCGTTCCGGTGGTCATTAAAGCAGGTTGCTATGGCAACTAGGACACCTGGTGGCCGACATGCACGCACAGGCTGTGCATGTTTGTGCGTGCACACATGCATGCCTGTTAAAGCACACACTCGCGCACGCACACACAAACACACACACACACACACACACACACACACACACACACACACACACACACACACACACACACACACACACACACACACACACACACACACACACACACACACACACACACACACACACACACACACACACACACAGGTCAGTGGTCAGTAAAAGGAGCCCATCTGGAGTTTGGTCGTAAACGGTGGAAGTCTCTGCTGTCTCACGCAGAGCCTTGGTTTTACTAAGTACTGTAGGAATTAATTATGTCCCATTAGTGACGAGACCTCCATCATCATGCTTATTGTCAAGAATGCTCGCTCTCTTGTCTGTCTGTAGCGTCAGACAAGTCTCTATCCACCCGTCTGTCTGTTGATGGTTCTGTCTGTGTCTGTCACTCCGTCTGTGTCTGTCTGCGTCTCTATGCCGATGCTTCTGTTTCCATCTTTCTGTCTATAATTATATCTACGACTGGAGGCCGAGGCGTGAAAAATGAGGAGGGGAGGAAATAGATGGTTAAAAGGAGGCGGAGAGGGGTGTGTGTGTGTGTGGGGGGGGGGGGGGGGATGGGAGGAGTTTGAACTTGAAGAAGAAGTAAAGAGGAAGAGGAGGCACCATGAGGAAAAGAGAGGTGTTGATTTGATGAACTGTCAACAGACATTTGGCCACCAGAAGCAGTATGAATCAAATGTAGACAGACCCATATGAGAAGCATTATATTCCAACCGCAACCGCACTAAAACAAATATGTTTCTGCAACGGTTGCCCCAAGATCCAAAAGTGGACCATGAGATATTTTGACAGGTACAGTATAAAAAATAAAATATTAACAGCTTGAATGCCTACAATTTACGGCCGTCTTTTTCAGGCTAGACTGCCTATGATTAAAGTTACCTTTGAACAGCCAGTGCACCGATCGCCGAGTTGCTCGTCATGAAAATCCACTTTAAAACGGTGTAATCGCTGTTGAAAAATATTCTTAAGTGCTGACCACAACAACAGACCAGACGGGCAGCTAGGCAGCTCTCCCATTGCAAACAATGGGGACTTCATTTCCCATAACCCTTTGCAAACTGATTCAAAAACGTGGATTAAACAATGATAACATTACTTGGGCAACTTGCGAATCGCAGGGAAAGTGTTCTACAATTAATTAACTCGAGCAACTCGTGAATAGAAGTCAAAGTGTTAACAACGTTAATATTTGTTCTCGCAGTTCACTTATTAAGCAAGTCAGTTTTGTACTTCATCGTATAGAAGCTCACAATGCATTGTTCCTAGTACTGGACAAATGGTATCCAAGGCGCTTTACAGAGATTGTGCATTACATTATCCCATTCACACACACATTCATACACAGAGGAAACCATGCAAGGCACCAATCTGCACATCGGGAGCAATTAGGGGTTCAGACAGAGTCTTGCTCAAGGACACTTCGACAGTAACTCTGGGGGAGTGCGGGTTTGAACTGGGCCCATGCGGTCACTACTTTTTACAGCCTTAAAGCTGCACTGCATTTTTTTGTCAGGTGAAATCTGACTAATGACAGCTCATGAAATGTAAGCGACCTACTCATCAATTGAGCGAGCTATAGTCATCAAGTCCCATCCCATACACGCTAAGCCTATGTGAGTCTGACCCCATACTCTGAAACACCGCCTAAGCCAATGGGAGTCTGACCCAGGGGGGCAGTGAAGCCAATAGTGTCTGAAGCCATCAAGCCAGTAGGAAATCCTGACTATGACTCATGTCATAATATTCTTTTTGGAGAATATGGTCCCATTTATTAAAAAAAATACAATAAAGTCGAGTATGTTCTGAGGGGCGTGGCTACCTTTACAGTCTATGATCGGGATCCACCCCCCACTCGAGTCAAAATAAAAACCAATGAAGAAGAAGGGGGGGGGAAGTCCCGCCTCGTTGTCTGGGCAGGCCAATGACCAGCTGGGCCCAAACGGATCTAGAAAGATGCTTCCATACTCTGAAACACCGCCTAAGCCTATGTGAGTCTGACCCCATACTCTGAAACACCGCCTAAGCCAATGGGAGTCTGACCCATACTGCCGCCAGTAACGCCGCCAGCCAATCGCGTAGTAGCGACTAGCGACCTAGTCATGATTGCCTGCCTCCTAAGCTATGACACTGAGCTGATTTCATCCAACAACCATATGCACACACAGCAGCGGAGCGCTGATAATGTTATAAGCTGGAACTGGAGAGCAGGAAAGATGACTATGTAATATTTCTTGCGCTGAAATTTGTACCAATTGTAAATTGGCCTGCTTGCTCTCTGGAGATGAATTGAATCTTGACCATCAGGTCAGAATCCGTGTCAGATCATGTCTCACTAGAAGAACAGGGAGACCATGAAATACAACCACCCCAATTGGATAGTTATATTGTATTGACATACAGATTTGACAAAATGATTTTTTCATTAAACCTTTTTTTTTTTTTACCTGACTGACCTAGTGACCTAATGACCTAGTGAGCTAAACCCGGTTCATGAAAATGTTACACAATAAGCTAGCCTTGATGACAAAAGTTTGTTTGTAGAACACACTGGTGTTAAAACAATGAGCTATAATCTTTTATAGCTTCAGTCTTTTTACTGGGTCTGTTTAAAAATGGTTTAAGATGGAGTCCATAATCAAATTCAGACCAGCCCTTCTCTCACCCATTATTCCTCTTTTGATGTGAAATCCATATTTACTCTGTAAATGAGTCAACGCACAAAATAACTGGCCCACTTTAGATCACTGTGTCTTGGTCTAGAGACTTATTATGTGTTGTTAAATACAACAGTGTTTTCAATCTAGTGTTTTCAACATTAATGTTCCCTGTGTAGATACTACATTGAAGTCCATATCCCTTAATAAAGGGAAGTATAGGCCTATGCATTATCATATATATACACAGAGAGATAGAGAGAGAGAGAGAGAGAGAGAGAGAGAGAGAGAGAGAGAGAGAGAGAGAGAGAGAGAGAGAGCACAAAGTGAGACGGAGATAATTATAGAGTTTGAGATTGTGAGGAAAAAATCAAACCAGTCTGAAGTGTGTGGTGCTGTACTGTACTCTTCTACCTGGCCTGTGTGTGTGCGTGTGTGTGACGCTGCTCAACAGTGGTATTAACGAGGTGTTTCAGTTGTCCGTGCCCGGACAGACACAGGGGCACATAGGTAGGGACACACATAGCTGCGTATAGGAGTGGCTAGCACCACCAAAGACAGACAGAAATGGTGAGAAATTGACAGTCAGACACAGGGAGGGAGAGAGAGAGAGAGAGAGAGAGAGAGAGTGAGAAGGGGGGATTAATGACAGTGATGAATGGAGAGAAAAGGATGTTATGACATCACGGTGGTCGCCTAGGTAATTAAAGGTCACAACCCCCGGTAAGGTCTTTTGTGTCATCTCAGAATAGAACATGAATCAGAACGTGCATCATCCTAACGACAACCAATGAGGAGGCAGCTTCATATGTAGCGTGGCTGTCGGGCGGAAACCTCATACAAGACACACGGTATGTGTCGAAAACTTTTCACAATTCAAAAACGTGTTTTGAGCTTGTATAGATCGGCTATTCTTCGCTACGGTTTGTGCAAAGATTTGTGCCGCATTTTCAGGATTTTTCAAAAATAGCAGACCTACAAAGCTCGTAGTGCGCCATGAGCTTGTACTAGTAGATCTGCTATTTTTCAATAGCTAAAGTATAACATAATGCTTAGTTAAAACACCAAAAGGGGTTCCCGTCCAGAATGGGTTAAATTATGGAAAAGCATATTGGGGGATTTTGCCTATTTTCTGGGTGCCACTATACCCACACACTTATGGTGTTGCTCGTTCCATGATTGCAAGTTATACTTCGTTGTAAAGTCGACTAATCTATCACTAATCTTATCAACGATAACAACAATATAAAATGCAATATCAATTGTTATTATGGAAGGGAAGAAATAATCGACTTAATCGAGTTACGTTTCCATTTTGTGCCATAAGAGAAGATTGTTGTTCTCAGATTAGACTTAGAAAATAATATTACAACTGTTCATACTGCAGTGGGGAGGTAACAGTAGACAGAGTGAAACCTAAGATCTGAATCATTCTTATACATTCTCTCTCTAGCCAGTGAAATAATAGTGGCGTTAAACTGCTCCTCATTTTGACGGGGACTCCGAGTCCTGACCCCAAATTTAAATGCACTGGGTTAGAGGTCATGTAATGTTGTGAGGCAGCACTGAATCTGAATGATTTCAGATTCTGAAATGTAAAAAGCTGCTCAAGTATTTTACACAACCCATTATTCCTATCGTCAATGCGGTCAAACGGGAGACTCGGTTCCATCAAGGACAAATGTGATTTTTTTCTTTGGCGCGTTCAGACTCTAAAATGGGCCTCTAATAATATGACTTTATTTTGCCATTATGCAACAACTCACCTATTCTGGTAAGTCTCCTCGTCCTCATTGTGTGTGTGTGTGTGTGTATAGAGAGAGAGAGAGAGAGAGAGAGAGAGAGAGAGAGAACTGATATTCCAGAGGAGGAAGGCAGAGCGGGGGTGAATTGTAGAAACTGAGAAAACTGAGATTTGAAGGAATAGGAAGGAGTTAAATGACTGAAACAGGGAGAAAGTAGAAAGATGAGAAAGTGAGAGAGAGAGAGAGAGAGAGAGAGAGAGAGAGAGAGAGAGAGAGAGAGAAGTAGTGGGTTGGTTTGTACTGTACACTAGATAAAAGAATATAATAGAAGCTATTGTGAGAACAGGACAGGGTTGGGCACGGTGTACAGCACTGTACACCACATGTGACACACACACTCGCGCACGTGACATGCACGCTGATAAGGATCAATTCAGTCCAATAGGAGAAGCTTCCATTCCATCTTCTCTTATTGCAATCCAATGCAGCAAGGTGTGTGTGCGTGGTGCGTGTGTGTGTGTGTGTGTGTGTGTGTGTGTGTGTGTGTGTGTGTGTGTGTGTGTGTGTGTGTGTGTGTGTGTACACGTGTGCGTGCGTGAGTATCAGGCTGCTGAAGAAGCTTCCATTCCATCTTCTCTTATTGTAGTATGTATGTATGTGTGTGTATGTGTATGTGTATGTGTGTGTGTGTGTGTGTGTGTGTGTGTGTGTGTGTGTGTGTGTGTGTGTGTGTGTGTGTGTGTGTGTGTGTGTGTGTGTGTGTGTACACGTGTGCGTGCGTGAGTATCAGGCTGCTGTACTCTGCCTCATGCAGGGTTAACTGCTGGGCCTCCATCAGTAAGGTCTCAGTCAAATACATTCGAACACTTAATGTACACTTAATGTCAAAAATCTGTTATCTCCAGAAAATTGGGCTTAACCACAGGACGCCCACCGTCCCAATGCTGAGCTCGTCATAATAGGCGATTCCGTGAAAATAGCCAACCTACAAGCTCACTTCCTCCTTGTATGGGACAGACAGGGTAGGGGTCGAAGGTTTTGAGGTGATGCACTAGGTATGTTGGTTGTGTGGTATTTAAATGTTGTACGGGTCACTGTGTGCCTTTGTCGTCTTGTATTGTGTATTGTATTGTATCTGTATCTGTATGCTGCAGGGCGGTTCCTTGGGGTCCAAGACAAATTTCTCCTTCTGGAGACAAAATAAAGAAACCTTGAACCTATAGCCTTCCTCGTTTACTTTCAGCAAAGATTCTGCAAATGTGGTATAGATGGAAAAAGGGAGGGGACCAAACAGCCCAGAGGGACCCCTGGACACAGGGTTTTACTGGTTAACAGGCAACCACCAGAACCCAGTCACTAAAATGTCAGCACTGAGTGGTGTAAAGTAACTACATCTACTCAAGAACCGTACTAGAGTAATTTTCTGTACTTTTACTTCTACTCCACTATATACATCTAGTATATAGGCAAATAATATACTTTCACTGGACTACATTTATTTGAAAACTTTGGTTACTAGTGACTTTGTAGATATAATTATACAAAACATACATTATACATTAACCACTTCAGTCCTATATTCGGCCATTTAAAAATAGCCCATCTATAAGCTCACAATGCGTCGCGATGCGACGCATTGTGAGCTTGTAGTTGTAGATCGGCTATTTTCAAATGATTGTATACATTACAAAACTTGTGTAACGGGACATTCTGCACAATTTAATACATTTTCCTTTTGGTACTTTGATTTTTGATACCAATACTTTTGTACTTTTTACTTTGAATTCCGGACTTTTAATTCTATTATAAGTATTTCTACATTGCAGCACAGCAGTGTTGATACTACGTAATGAATACTTTTCCCACCACTGCTGAACGTCAGTTCTACGTTCCCTCTGGTGCCATCCATCCACTATGCAGGGACTATAGAGACAATGTAAGCTACTGTTGACATCTGATCCCACAAGTAATGAATAGTGCTATCGCTGTTACACAACAGCCCCCAAAGCTGGTCCCTGGGACATGGGTTTAACGTATGCATGGTCCCGACCGGAACCAGAACAAAGCTGGTCCCTGGGACATGGGTTTAACGTATGCATGGTCCCGACCGGAACCAGAACAAAGCTGGTCCCTGGGACATGGGTTTAACGTATGCATGGTCCCGACCGGAACCAGAAAAGGGACCGTGGTGGGACCCGTGCACAGAAGAAATTTTGCGGGAGTGAAATGAAATAAGTGCATACTTCCAATTAGTGTGTGTTTTAGTGCAGTTGCGCTGGTGAGGCTGACCAACTGAGTAGCGGACTCACTTTCGAACTGTGTATTTGATGATTTTATTTTATTTATTGTGCATATACTATGTGAAGTCTTTAAATGTTTTTGATGAATTGAAAATGGAGGACACTGATGTAAACAAGTCTTAGTGCTTATTCTGGTTTCATCCTCTTGGCAGTTTTGGACTGTACCCATTCTGCAATCTGTTAATACAATTTTCAATCAATCAATCAATCAATCGGTATGTCCACCTAGCTAGGTGTGGGACAATGTACAGAAAACAGGGCAATCCTTGGAGCTAAAATCACTTTTAAGGCAACAAACACAGCCTTCTTTAGAAATGATGCAGGACAGACATATACTGACCTGAGATTGAATGCCACACGCCTCACACTTGCACCTTCTTGTCATTTTCTCCCTAAAGCTACAATCTGTGAGTTTTATGTCTCTGCCGACTCTCCAATCCACTGTGCCATCTGCTTCAAATTACTTTACTGACATTGCCAACCAGAAGGTGTCCTACTACCCGACACCAGTTATGGATACTTTTACTTTATAGTAAAAGTATCAATACTGCAACATAAAGCACACAAGGACCCACACAGAAGAAAACCCTTTACCCTCTTCCCTGTCTATCTTCACTTGATACTATCAATAAACGCAGAAAAACAAACAAACTAAATAAATCGTTAAGAAAAATAAGAAAATGTATCCTAGTAAAAGTGGAGCAAAAGATAAATATTGTATATTTGTCTCTAGTGGAGTAGAAGTAAAAGTATTGGAAATACGCCAATAAAATAAAAGTACCTAAAAAAACAAAGTACATGTACTTAGTTACTTTACACCAGCAGTGCCCGACACCAGGGTCTAAATGTCTCAATGGCAACCATTGCAGGTGTGCTTTTCTATTGGATTAACATAATATGTTGCCAGATTTTTTGGGAAACATTTAAATCCCGGATCGTAGATTTAAAGAGAAGATATAAATGAAAGTGAGTGAGACTAGTGAGTGACAGTCACGTTTAACTAAGTGTCAAGTGATGATGGTAGACGACAAACACTTTTATAGAAAGAATACATGAATAAACGCATTGTAGTCTACTCGCAGAGAACTTTTAACCTGGACTGTTTTTGTCTTAGAGCTCTTTTATTGCACAAGTGGCAAATATATGATAGCTAAACATAAGTCTTGCAAGCATTAAACTGCACACTTGAAAAAAAAGATGGTCACGTCTATAAACAGAACAACATAAACTAGCACCACAATTGCTAGAGACTTTGTTCTGGAATTCCTGCATTTAAAAAATGTGTTTAGGTGTCGGTATCCTTATGTCAGTGAGACAGGCGTATAACTGTAGGAGAACGGACTGACAGAGGGGCAGACAGGACAATAGATAGGTAAAGGTAGGTATAGACAGTTGGATAGATAGTCAGACAAACCATGTGCAACCCAGATTCGGCACAAACAAGGGACTAAATTCAGTTCGCTCCTATGCCACAAAAATGTGGAACGCCCTATACCAACTGTCATTAAGACATGTGAATCCCTTGACTCCTTCAAAACCGCTTTCAAAAGGCACCTACGGATGGCTGCAATTGGAAACGGGCCCCCGTAAAATCTGAATCCCCCACCCACCCCTTTCCCCCGTCATTGTATATGTTTTTCCCCCCTTTATGATGATTTCCTGTTTTTGGCTAGAAGTGTTTTTTGTGATTTGTTCGTCTCTAAATGTTATGATGAATTGAAAAAGGTGGACCCTCTTGTAAAAATGTGTAATGGTGTCGTCCACTCACAGTTAACAGTTTTTGTATTGAGTTGTGCTTGAAATGTACTGTAATTCTGCAAACATACTTCAATCAATCAATCAAAATAGACAGTTGGATAGATAGTCAGACAGACAGACAGGCGGACGGGCGGACAGACACATGGATAGATGGATAGAATGGGAGACAGTGAGATATTATACATTACGATTTGACTCAAAGCCAGCGGTACCATCAGGTCAGCTACGTGCTACGTACACCACAAGGCAGGAGCTACAGTATAATGAAGGAGTCAGCGTTTTAGACGGCTGTTGGGGGAACAATGCGAGCTAGTGGGACGACGGCTGCATGAGGGCTGCAGGGCGGAGGCTGAGGTCAGACTCACCGGGGTGTGGTGGGGCGCTGAGAGCATGCATGGAGGTCAGACTCACCGGGGTGTGGTGGGGCGCTGAGAGCATGCATGGTCGGGGGCAGGGTCGGTCTGCGGCACCCGTCCCACCCAGCAGGGGGTTGGTTGAGGTCGGGTGGAGTCATGACCAGGCTTATTATATAGTTAACTGGAACTATAACTAACCAAATAATAGCCTGAACTAGAATAAAACAAAGCCTAAGAAAAATGCACATAGACCAAAATGTCTATGTGTGTGTGTGTGTGTGTGTGTGTGTGTGTGTGTGTGTGTGTGTGTGTGTGTGTGTGTGTGTGTGTGTGTGTGTGTGTGTGTGTGGGGGGGGGGGGTTGTAAGCTTCCGTCCCTGTCTGTGTACAGTAACCAATGATTTATACTTGGTCGCATGCCGGTTTCATGCATGGAAAGTATAAATCAGGCTTTAATATGTGCCTTGAGGGGTTTGTTTAGGGGGAAGGGTCGACGGTCGCGCACGTGTGAGTGCGTGTGTCTACTGTCTAACTATAGTGTCTATGTGCCATAAAACATGAAACCGGCCACAAAATCTTGCGAGATAAACTGTCACTGATGTGATGAAACCTAGATTTGTGGTTAGATACCACTGAATGCATAAGTGTGTGTAGTGTTTGTATGTGCATGTGCATGTGTGTGTGTGTGTGTGTGTGTGTGTGTGTGTGTGTGTGTGTGTGTCTGAGATTTATATACTAAAAGGTTGTAGGAACAGCAGATCGAGCTTTGTTGTATGTTATTATGTCAGATTATGTTACATTATGCTGCTGTAATACACAGAAATCTGGTATCTGCTGTTCGTTCTCTCTCTCTCTCTCTCTCTCTCTCTCTCCCCCTCTCTCACTTTGCTGTATTTTTTTTCCCCCTCTATAATTATCTTCCCCTTACACTATCTGCTTTCTGTCTCACTGTGTGTGCCTCTCTATCTCTCTCTCTCCTTCTTTCCAGATGTTGCTGGCTCATCGTGAAGTTCACAAGTTCACAAAGTGATCACAATGTGCACAAGAGAGAGAGAGAGAGAGAGAGAGAGAGAGAGAGAGAGAGAGAGAGAGAGAGGAGAGAGAGGAGGGAGAGGAGAGAGAGAGTCACTGTTGCATCATCTGTTTGTTTCTGCCAGGTAGCGTTTTATAACCATAAAACCTGATATTGCAAGTGACAACCTCGTTTGGCTGACTGATTGTGTGAGTGACTGAAAACGAACTCATGTCAGTCGGTGATGTGCCTGTGTGGCTGACGTTCTAAATTATTTAAGGGTTTACTTCAGCTTTTTCACAAATAGCTTAAGCCTTTTAATTAAACATCTACAGTGAAGTCTCTCTTATCACAAAACGAGCCTAATAAGCAGTCAATCAATTCTCCCCCAAATGCAAAGAATATGGAATGCATTTGTCGCCATCTAGCGGCAGCTGACACACATGACAGACATTGCATATCGGTGACATTCAATGAATGAATAACATTCTGGGCCTCATCTCTGGACCCCCCCCAATCTTTTCTTTAGACGATCAAATCAATAAGGCATATTTTAAAACTATTTGTCGGAACAGGTCACTTGGAATGTTCATAACTTCATCACCACATAACAAGTATAGTTGTGATGAAAGTTTTCCCCCTGTGACGCACACAAACAAACACACACACACACACACACACACACACACACACACACACTCACTTACTTGCTTATGGTTGTCCATCGAATCCGATGATGACGTCCACTTAACGGTGAGTTCTTTGGTGGCTAAAGAGTCCAATCCTGGAATTACATGTTTTATTGCAGGTGGGGCACGGGTAGGTTGTAGTGGTGGTAGTGGTAATGGCAGTGATGGGTGTGTTCCTCCTGTGTCTCTGTTGCCTCTGTTGCTGTCTTCTGACAGTCCTGTCCTCCTCCAGCCTCTGGGTTCCTTGGTGACAGCGCTGCCGCCATGAGTCACGGTCAGCAGCAGCAGCCTCCAGGTCCTCAGGCCTGATCTTACATTTCCTCAGTGAGGTCTTCAGCTGGTCTTTATAGCGCTTCTTTGGCCCTCCTGCCAGGCGCTGGCCATGATGGAGCTGGCCATACAGCACTCTACGGGGCAGCCGATCTTGGGGCATCCGTATCACGTGTCCGAGCCAGCGCAGTTGGTGCTGGGTGATCATGGCCTCAATACTCCTGCAGTTGGTCTTAGCAAGTATTTCAGTCTGAGGTACATGATCACGCCAGGTGAGGCCAAGGATGCGCTGCAGGCATCCAACATGGAAGCGCTCCAGGGCCTTGATGTGACACACACACACACACACACACACACACACACACACACACACACACACACACACACACACACACACACACACACACACACACACACACACACACACACACACACACACACACACACACACACACACACACACACACACACACACACACACACACACACACACACACACACACATTTGAAATGTTTATTTATGTCCACATAATGAGAAGTACAGGAATACCTTGTACAAAGGACATAAACACTGCCAGTGCAGTTTGACAGTGTGAGAGCAGCCAGTTACAACGTGCATGGACGGCAAAGCATCGTTACATACAGTACAGCTGACATGTCGGACACAGGGCAGCAGCCAGCAGACATACATCATGGATAAAGGATTTGTAAGCCCCTCACAACAACCAACTTATGCACATGCCCTAGGCTGCCAAAGATAAAAACTAAAAGTTTACACACACACACACACACACACACACACTCTCTCTGTTTTGAGAGACTATAGCTACAGTCAGACTAATCCATAATACAACACTACAGCGTCACCCAGTGTTCAACTAAAACACAGCAATGTATGCGGTCTATAATAATGAACCCAACAACACAACCTCGTTCAGATCATAATACAGTGAGCCAATTACGTAGCCAACATAATGCTGCACGAATTATTCATCTTGGCTAGTTCATTAATGCTATACTTTATACATTTTCACGCAGACCCGAATAGTTCTGATGATCCTCATGGGGGCTATCCGCAGCCCCGCCTCTCCCCCCCCCCCCCCAGCGGTGAAAAAAAAGAAGTTGATGTTTTCTCGCGTTTACGCTGATATAATGACGTGAAGCTAGCGGAAAGGCATTTACGTGGATTTCATGTGTCCCGACCTAGACCTAGAATGCCTGTGATCATTTAATTATACTTCGTACTAGTCTATATATATGATATATAAATGCCGAGTGCACTTGCACTTGTATGCCATTGCCTATGCATGCATTCTAGAGGCAAGTCCCATAAGGAAACTGCCCCTGCAAGCGACACCTTTTTATTTATTTATTAGGATATTTCTATAGCATGCGATTGCGCTGCTCACTTGACAGCCTTCTCTAGGCTACTCGCAGTGCAACGCGTTGTGAGCTTGTAGATCGGCTCCCGTGGACTCGCGCTGCATGTTAAAAAACAAACTCACAATTCTAATAAGAACATAGGCCTACACTTATCTGCATTCTGCACTGTACGAATCCAACGTTGTTTAGTGTTGTTTAGTGAGTCAGTTCTCTGACTGTCGGTGTGTGTGTGTGGGGCGGACAGCAGCATGCGGCCGCTGAACCGAGTCCAATCTGGGTGAAATTTACATTGGAAAATTAATATAACGGCGCGGTGAGCCCGGCAAGGACAGAACACGGCGACGGCCCGATAAAAGTGCCGTTGGAATAGTAGCTTCTTCGGCAGGTTTAAGCGGCGGCAGGCTGGCATCACTGGAGAACTGTAGCTTCCTCTGTCTGGACGAAGCGACCCTTCTTAGCTGGTGGTGGTTTCATTGTGAATGAAGTAAGCATCACACTGACACTGTACTGTAGGCATATTTATACATACCTGGCTAGGTGAAAACAAAAGAAACCTGATTAGCATTTGAGTACTTGGTGGCCGCACTCAACCCATTTTAACACCTCTGAACAGCCAGTGGAGAGGTTCACATTTTCGGAATGGGTACATAGTATGCAGTCTGTGACAGAGTCAGAAAATCTGTAATGTAACTAATGTTAATATAAAATGTCCACGAAAATGTTCATGGGGGCTAAAAGGGGCTATTTAATTATTCATGGGGGCTATAGCCCCATAGCCCCCACAGACTCGACGTGGCTGTTTTCACGTTATAAACAACTCCCAGATAGCATCATACTCACTGAGAAACTTGATGAAATGTCTCACACTCTTCTCCTTCAGCCCAGGTTAGCGTTTTGGCCACAGCCCCTATATGTATTTAGTTATTAGTTAGGCTATTCATGTCAGCTTGAAAACCCTACCCAGCTCCAAACACACTAACCTTCTGATATCCTCACCCCATGGCTCTTAATGTGGTGAAGAAATACTACGAAAATACTCCACTGGCAAGTAGTAATTGCTTATGGGCAAACAACATGCAGCCCAAACACAATAAATTAGAAAGCTACACAGTGGGTGTCACGGCCTGAAATGGTTGAGAAGCCCTCCCCAATGCTACTTCAGTCTGGGTGGCACATTGGCAGTGAAATGTGGAACAGCGCCACAGCGCATTGACACCCAAGTTGTGGCCGGAAATGTCATTACATCCGTAGGTTCAGCACACTACCTACTACTAGTACCTACCATAGAGAATGAACGGGAAAGCGTTTCCGTTTAGCTATCCCAATGCAGTAGGTCCTGTCAACGTTGTATGGACGTCACATGGACGTCTTTTTTGCAACGGAATGATACGCATGTCGTATCCTGGGTTTGACTGTCAGGTCGTCTCGAAGACGTTGTATGGACGTCGTATGGACGTCTGGCTGGGACGGCGACCTGGACGTACGTTTTGGGGTTGGGTTTAAAGAGGTCGTATGGACGTCGTATGGACGTTGTATGGACGTCCCGTCCCGTTGGTTATGCGCTCAGGTTGGCGTTTACAGAGAGGTCTGTTTGACGTCGTATGGACGTCGTATGGACGTCCCGTTGGTTATGTGCTCAGAGTGCATGTCGTAGCTGAGGAGTTTGACTGTCTGTCAGTCAGATCGTCTCGAAGACGTTGTATGGACGTCGTATGGACGTCTGGCTGGGACGGCGACCTGGACGTTTTGGGGTTGGGTTTAAAGAGGTCTGTTTGACGTCGTATGGACGTTGTATGGACGTCCTGTTGGTTATGCGCTCAGGTAACGAACGGTTGGCGTTTATAGAGAGGTCTGTTTGACGTCGTATGGACGACCCGTTGGTTATGTGCTCATTGAGGCAGAAAAGATGTCATGTCAGTATTGTATATTTTAGTTTTTTATGAAAATTAAAGTTTGTGATTCCAAAAAGCAGGCACAGTGACAACCTAGCCAGCCCCAGCCTGGAAAGTTAAGGTGAGACATGGTAGGTGAATAGGGAAAAAAAGTTAAATAATAGCTATCACAATGAAACTTCTCCAGTTGATTACTTATATTAAAACTAAGATTTTTTGTATTACAAGTTTTCTGAAATTATATGTTTAAATATGCAAATTAGGCATTATATGCGCTAATTTGCATACATTTCGGGACGTTAAATCTGAAGATCAGATAAAGCCAGGTTCAAAATTATCATTTCATTTTGTTGACACATTAGAGACAAAGAAAATTACAGATGGGATTTTAGATATCTCTAATTATCACTCCACAAGTCAGAAAATAGTGTCAACAAGCATAAAAAACTTTATTCATGCGCATACCCTAGTGCCTAGTCTATTCCAACACTTACACCTCACATTGCGAGGCACATTGAACCTAGTCAAATGTATGCCTCAACTCCTACAATTCCAAGTTTGTCAGGGTTTAGGTCCCCGGTTCAAATATGATTATTATGGGGGTATAATAATTGACCCAACAGTACAGCTCACACTATTCAGCGATAGAGAGTGAAGAACTCTTCACAGTCAGGACTCCGGAGAATGGAGTCAAACGGAATCAACTCACCTCTCTGAGTAACTCCACCAGATACAGTATGAATTCCCTTGGGAAGCCAAACGTGGTGAGGAGGAAGTGATCGGAGACAGAGTCCAGGTCAAAGTGGTCCAGAGTCTTATGTCCTCGCCAAAGGAGCAGCAGGTCACAGTCCAGAATGGCAATACCTATAGCCATTCTGTGGGACAGTCACACAGGAGGAGACTTCTACAGTACTGAATTGATAT
Organism: Protomyctophum bolini; assembly: GCF_963924005.1. Lineage (NCBI taxonomy): Eukaryota > Metazoa > Chordata > Actinopteri > Myctophiformes > Myctophidae > Protomyctophum > Protomyctophum bolini. Next base: position 15,671,392 of record NC_137885.1, on the reverse strand, counting down.
CTTACATTCTGTATTAACCTGCCTATGTACCACCCCATTCGCCATGGCAAATCCCTCCACTTAAAAATTTTGGAGCTGTAGCCAACAAAAATAAAAGCCTGGGTACCGAGGCATCCACTTAATAGCAGTGTAAAATCATTTCTGTGTTAAGGTTTTCAACTTTGATCACAGCGAGTCATGTCAAGTCCTAAGATCGCTAAACATATTTAAGTTAAAGCATGTTGAAGTCAACGGTTCATGAAAAAGCATAAATATCCACAGAAAGATGAACATGTTGCAGTGTGAATCAGGATTTCTAGGTGAAAGTAGCCTAGGATTTTTGGCGGGGTCTAAGGTATGGGCTGGATCAAACTCTGCCCTAGGCTAGGGCGGATGTCATAAAACCTTGAATGATTATTATTCTGATGCATGTTTAAAATAGTACAATAAACATTACTGAGACAAAACCACCGGAGGCAACTTTAGTACGACTCTTTATTTTGAAAAAGAAAAGCTTTTTTTTCCTTCACTTTAAACTTTGCCTTTTGACACAATCATCTCCTGTTTGACATATTTTTTTCTTTTAATTCATTTTTATAAATTAGAATGGTATATTATGCATGCAATACCGCATTAGCCGTTAAGGTTTCATCTCCCACAGAACAAAAAAAAAGAAAAGAAATAAAGAAAATAACTATTAACACAAAATTCCCTTATAAGAGTTCAGATGAAAGCTGCTTGGAAAAGGTGGACTGGAGAAGCCACAGCAGGAAGAGATGTACACGGTTGCGGTTGCATAGTACAGTACGTGACGTTCCTCATTTTAAAACAGCATGCCGTTTTTTGTATTGCACATTACTGAAACTTTGTATGCTGGACCTTGCTGCTGTTCTAAGTGTCCCACTCATTTTCAATGCGAGCACAAGTATACAGCAAATAGCATCTCTCAAAGACATTATGTACATGTATGTAATTTTGTTATAAAAATAATCACCAGCAAATATTAATCTATCACTTTTTTCCTATTGGGACAAATGTTTGTTTTTGTTTCTTTCTTATTTAGTTCTTTTTTTTCTCCTCCTTTTTTCTAAAGAAAGAAAACGTCCTTGTGTTGTATGATCAACAGAACTGTTGGCCCAATGCTGTTAAATAAAACAGGATCATGATGAAACTTTAGCTTTAGACATGTTGAATTGGGCGTTGGCCTCTTAATCCTAAACAGAAAGAGCATGACATTGTTTGTACCGACATATCTACTCTGTTCAAAGAACAATTTCGCTCTTCTTCCTAGAAGGGCATTCAAAGGAGCAAAAAGGGGTGGGGGGTGACAACCGTGACATTAATTTAATTTAAATTACTTTTAACTTCTGCAAAGTTCCATAGTGATGAATAAGCTCAAAGTTAAATTCAAGGAGGAATGCCATACTCCTGGGAGAAAAGTTGATTTATGTGATGGTGAAGGTCATGGGCGGGCGGGGGAATTTCCTGTTCACTGGAATGTGACAAAAGCGGACGTCGTATCCACCTGCACCACATCATCATGGCTGGGGGAAAGTGACAGAGGATGATGAAAGAAAAAACAGAACGAATTAAAATCCCCTCTGATTGTCGTGAGTAGCCATGCTGAATCTTGGCTGGTTTAAGCCCGTTATACTTTGTCGGCACAACAGAACAGAGCACAAATTAGGCATTAGCATGTACAGTTTGTGAATGTACAGTATAAAGGAGGGGGCTTCCCTGTTAAATCATTATTATTTCCACCATAGGACACTAGTATTACACAACTGAGGCCTGCTCATAAACTTGAATTTGGCAACGTTATCAACAGGATCCTCAACCATACAGTAAGTCCTTAATGATAAGATAACTCCAGGGTACATTTGGAACCTATTGAACCTGTAAGGGGTGTGTACTACACGGAACCTCTGCGCTTTGTTTCATGCTAGTGACAATGGTTATTTGAAAATAATGAATAATTAATCATACATAATCATTAATATAAATGATTACAAATTATGAATTGATCATTCAATGTATGACAAACTGGTCAATCTTTCAAAATGAAGGTGTGTGCAATTACAATACCATACAATAAAATAAATATTGACTTCCTTGTTCCAAGTGGTTCCAACAGTACCACTATTGCATAACATGTAAATTTACTTTAAAAACTTGCTTATCGTTATAACCATTATAATGAGATCTTCATTGGGGTTAGTTAAGTAACAGTTTTGGATGGCTTTCCACCCAATGGCGACGATATAAACAAAGTGTACAGTACACACTTGTAAAGTCTGTTACAGACCTGTAAGGGTCCATTTGAAAAAGCTGTGAAACGGTACGACAAAGTTTGATCAAATTGACTACTTAAATCAAAATGCAGGTAAAACTTGTATTTCTGTTTTGTGGTATTACTTTTACTGAAGTAAAAAAAGTAAAAATTGTCCTAGCAGACAGAGGCCTCAAACTAAATCACTTCTCTCACTTGGATGTTCACTCTCTAACTCTCTAAGCACCTGCATTGATACTTTTATTAAAAATCCTTAGTCCACGTTTCAACAGAAACTTTCATCTGAGGATGGCAGGGCCAAATGATCCCTTTTAAAGGAAATGGTTAGGCGTCAGATGATCATGGGGCCAATTAATCACCTCCTGCAACATCCATTTATAACATTACAAAGTGCCAGACGAACAAAAAAAACGGGGCAGTATTCAGAACCCCAGGCTTAACCTTTACTGTCGAGAACTAACTCTTGCCGACTAATTATGACTTGATAAAACATATATAGATTGATTCATTGTAATATCTGCCAAGATAGGGAGTATGAATTAATCAATGATGGAAGGTGAAAAAACACACCCTCATTTCAATCATGCACTTCGCTAACACGTGGCATTTCGGAAACCAAATAAAACAAATGTCTGAGGGTTGTCTTGTAAGCCACTTCAATGTCTTATAAGCCTAGTGTTCAAGGCATTACCGTTCATCTGCAATTTTGGGGGGAGGGGGTGCACGACATCTTCCTAAAAACTTTCACTTGATAACACTAGGGTTTCTATTTTTACTATTGAAAGGATCATGCTCAACATGCCAGCTACACAGAGAATGGACATGATGCAAAGGGAACCGGGGGTTGAGATATCCCCAATGTCAACACAAATCATCTGTCATAGAATGACATTTATACTTTGTCATAGGATGACGCGTCGCGTATTCAGTTTGAAACCGGTCATTTTCGCCAAGTGACACGGTCGCACGACTAAGTATAGATTAAGCTTTACAGTAGTTGAGAGCTTCTCAAAAGCTAGGAAAGAAACAAAAACCCAACATGGAAGCCACATAGATGGTGATGGACCAATCACACAAGGCCGATCAGTGAACAGACCACCCTACTGTAGTTGACTATTAATATATATTTTTTTTAACTCTACTGTTACCTCAATGTGACTTTCTCCATAATGTTTGCAAACCCAAACAATCGTTTAGCAGGAGATGCTCTTGTAAACCAATCCATCTAACATCCAGTTTTCTATTGTTTTAGTGAAGCCGGCGAATGAGAATATCCAGAAATGTTATGCCGTCTCTTATAGCGTGACAGTATCTATTCCACTCTGAGTGCATGTCCCAAGACGACATCAAATACCATACTCATCTTCTTGTTTTGCTTTTACTGTCATAACTCTATCATCTATTGCCGATCTCTAAATGTCCAAGTGCTAACTGTTGAGAACAAAGCCAGCCTCGACAGTCCCCACTGTGTCGAGATCTGATCCCGGCACCATCAGACATGCTCAAGCACACGGGTGAACGAGGGGCCTTCAATCTCTACACACCTCAAAAATGAAAATCGTAAAACGCTATGCTACTGAAAAACACTGGCCAACCACAAACTGAATGTCAAACGGTATTATTATCTGGCAAGTGGAAAAAAGTGCTGGTTGACAAAACCAGCAGGCAAACCAGTAGTCATTGAAAAAACCCGGACCTCCGCGTCAGCGCCTTGTTCAGCAGAGTTGTCCCATGAAAGGCGGGTACTAAACCTCAGCGGAGTGGAGGTTGATACTCCGTCGTCAGCATGCAAACAGCTAAGTGGTGAGGAGGATTTACATTGAGCACGGTGGGGGGTCAGGGACAGCTGTGTGTCCATGTGCAGCGGGGTTCCATCCAAGGCCGGTAGCTCCTCCCAGGCACTTATAAAGCCTGTACATGTGTACCATCCAACCGCACTCCCCCTGCGGACCTCGCGGAAACGTTATCGCCCGGGGTCAGTCTGCACTGCATGTCCGCTGAGCGTGCATCCGCTGAGTACTGTTAGTGCAAACGAACCCAACAAGTCCCCAGAAAGGAAGAAATACGGACGGTTAAAATAAATCAGAGATCACAGCAATTAGCTAATGGTGGCTCTCTCTCTCTCATGCTGATTAATCAAGAGTTTTGGATCGACAGGGTTTCCCTGGCAGGCTGACTGAACACAATCTGACTGTGTAGCTTGTTGGACTTTGTTAGAGAGGAGAAAAGAAAATACAGGACAACAAATTAGTATCAACATAATAAATTATAACAATAAGAACAATTTGGGAGCCTCTTGGTTCTGTTGCAGTGTTTTCTTTTAAGGGGACAAGGTGTTGGGGGAGGTTCAGTTCAGGCCATAAGTAAAATTGGCAAAAAGGAGGGGTGCTCAGAGCCGGTGCCGGGAATCATGGCTGTAGCTACCCGGCGAGCTGCGGTTGCGGTGGGGCTTGTAGGAGTCCTGATAGGGGTCCTGGTAGTCCTGGTAAGGGTCCTGCTGCTCCCGGCTGTGCTGCGAGCCTGACGACATGCGGTTGCGTCCCTTGTGCGCACGCTCGTTGTGGTAGTTCTCGTCCGACGTCATCAAGTTGCGGCGCTCGTTGGGGGTGGAGTGGTCTCCAGTGTGGTTGCTCTGCTTCATTCTTTGGCTCTGCTGATCGCAAGAATGTTAGCGAGAACACAGGTTACACTGAGAATGTGAACGCAGAGGTTAGGTTAAAACGATCTGAATGAGAACTCAGGATCAGGCTAAACAATGACTTGGCGACAATAATATCAAGGCAGTCATTTCGACCATTAAAACAAAAAATACAAATAACAGCCTGGCTTTGTGTGTGCCCTATTGTGATGTCATGTGGCAGCCAAGGCGCACCTCACTTCACACGAGTGTGATGTTCTACCGATTATGAGATTTGTATGCATATATAATATAATGCAAATATAATGATCACTTATGGCCATTCTAGTAGTTATGAATTCAAGGTAGAATTCTTTATTTTCTGATTAAGTCATGTGACTTAATCAGAGGGGTCACGGTGGCACAGTGCTGTCGCCTCACAGCTAGAAGGTCCTGGGTTCAATTCCTGCTGGGGACGCTGTGGGTGTGTTCCCTCCTCCACGTCATCAGTGCCGACATGTTCTCCCCGTGTCCCCTAGGGTACCCTCACAAAAAACATGCAGTAATCCTGGTCTCTAAACTGCCTTCCCCCCCTGGCCAGCCGGGGCGCCTGATGGAGGGGAAAATAACTGGTCGGAACGTGTTCCTCCCACGCGCTATGTCTGGCCAAGGAAATCCCCCCGTCAGGTGAAAAGAAGCAGCTTGGACTCCTCATGCATAGAAGGAAGCATGAGGTAAGTCCGCTGCCCCCCACAGGTTGGCAGAGGAAGTGTAGTGCCCAGGATTACATTGGATATTTGACACTGGGTGAAAAGAAGTGGAATAAAAAAAAGAAAGTTATGCAATGTTTGTTTTATTTCCCTGCTTTGCTGAGCCTCTACCTGCAGTCCAGAGATGGTGGTTGGATAGGGAGAGAGGGCAGTGGGTCCCAGGTTCCGCCCCAGCAGGGGGTTTAGGGGCGTGGCCAGAGAGGTGTGCGTGGCCTTCCAGTAAGCCTCCAGATACTCGGCTAAGTGCTCACAGGCGTCTTCCAGCTGGTTCTCGTCCAGAATGATGTCAAACATCTCCTGTTAGGTGGACCAGAGACGAAGAGATGGATGAAGAGCGAAAAGAGGGTTCTCTGCTGGGTTACGTAAACAGTACATGCACGCTAGAAAACAGATTTACACAGGCAGGGGTTCTCAACGTTTATGGCTGGGGGACCCCCGGAAATGCTTCATGCCATGTCTCGCGACCCCCGCCCCGCACCCCCTCCCCACCCCCAATACAAACTGACAGAAATAACCTTATATAATAGAGAAAATATATCATAAATGAATACTGAAACCAGATATAATCATTAAGGAAAGTTTATGCATGTACTCTTCATTTCCATATTTCATCCATTCAGTTGCACAAATTTGTTTTTGAAAATAATTTGGGGACCCTCGAAAATAATTTGGCGACCACCCCTCTGGGGTGTCCCTGGAACAACATATTTTGAAATATTGAGAACCACTGATATAGAAACATGAGGTTTTTCAGAAAAAAAGAAAATTTAAAAATATATTTTTTAGATGTTGACGTCAGGCCTAAATGGGTTAAGGTACCATTAGAATGAAGTTGTATCGTGTCTGTGTGGCTCCACTGAAAAAACCCACTATAATAAAGTTTGTTATGGTTCTTATGATGATCTTACCGGTGGACACTGGGCCAGTTTGTCAGCCGCCACCAGCTGGACGTTAAGGTGTTTGCTCTGGGACTTTCCTCTGGATTTCACCAGCCTCTGCAGAACCTATAGATCACAGGATGGGAGGATAGAGGATGATGGCACTAGACTAGGACCTGACATTAGAGCTCTGTGGCTTTGATAGGCCTGCATTGGTGCATTGGACGGTACAACACCCTGATAGCCGGCGAGGGGTTTCGGATGTTATCTCCGTATTTAATGTCCGTCATCAGCCGTTATCAACACCATTCAATTATGCAGCCAGTACGGACAGTTCCACATACTGATGTTCTGCATCCGTGAGTGTAAAACCACCACTTTGGCACAACGAATTCCAAGGTGCAAGTGAGGCACTCGTCCAAAGAGGAATACTTTCCTCAGCGGTCTTAATCGCTAGAAGTAATGTGTATTACTCACAGAAAAAAGCTTGGAATGATGCCATCTGGATCCGGATACGGCCCCTTAATCAGCCATGTAAGACAGTTTCATACTGTTTTCGCTTCGGCGGCAATAATTTCACTTACGCATTTCCTGCTCGCAGTAGGCAGTATGCGGAAATGTCCATACTGGCTGCATTGGATCGTCTTGATAAGAACATACTGGTGATTATAGGTTGATAGCATTCGAAGTGGGTGGAGATAGTGTGGAGGTAAATGAGAATCTGTGCAAAACCTCTAGGCCTGTGCAGCTACTCCATAAGGCAATTTATAATATCATTAGCCCATTCTCTACTGTAGAAGCAAAGGTGTTCACTTAAACCACTTATACCCCTACAATATATACTTCAGGCCCGGATTGGACAGTCTGGCAATTCTGGCAAATGCCAGAAGGGCTGGGCAGTCATGGGGCCGGGGCTGGGCCAAAATAAAAATAAAAACTAATAAAAAAGACATAGTAGCGCCCTTTGAGCGGTCTTTGGGCCGGTGAAGACAACACATGTCAGGGCCGATTTTCTGTGCCGGTCCGTGCCTGATATACTTCATTGACCGCAGTTCACCAGGGGTCTGTACTTGCTCTTCACCGAAAATAGTAGCTCACAATACACCACGTTGTGAGCTTGTAGATCAGCTTTTTTCACTTAATGTTTGTCGCATAATAAGGACAGTAGGGTTCATGTGGTTAATTGACTTGACCTTTTAAATGAGGGGGATACATCCCAGTGTTCAAAGAAAAGGGCAGCTGATGTGCACACACTTTTCCATGCATGGTGACATGCAATCATGGATACATAAAAAATATCACGATATTGCATAAATACAGCAATATCACAGTAATAACGCAATTTTGGGCCCCTGCCTACTACCATTGCATGACAAAAAAATGCCTGCATTTATAGGGTGAGGTTAAAGGAGAATTTCAGCTAAAAAGGCTTTCTTACCCTAATTTGTAGTTGCTACGTCCCGACCAAAGAGGTCCAGGTGTTATTTTGTGCAAAATCCCATTATTGGCAATTTCCCCTACCATAAGCCCTCAAGGGGGCATTGGGTTTTAGTGCAAATTTGCTTATTTCCATCTAAATAAGTAGTAAAGTGTGCCACTTGTGATACTATTTACATTATGAAGAGAGGATATATTTAAAAAAAAGATTTTCGAGTGATGGAAATAAGCGAATTAGCACTAAAACCCAACGCCCCATTGAGGGCTTATGGTAGGGGAAATAGCCAATAATGCGTTTCTGCATCAAATAACACCTGGACCTCTTTGGTGGGGACGTAACGTAACAACTACAAATACAGGTAAGAAAGCCTTCTAGCCCGAAATTCTCCTTTAAGAAGATAATCAAGGCTATTTTTGAGACATAACATTGCTTATAGCTTAAAGAAACTGCATGAGTGAGGGAAGGGACACTGACAGCCTTCATCTGTGATATAGACGGATGCTTTCAGCAGGAGGGAATTCTTATTTAAGGTGTTCATGCGGTTTGCCTTCATCAACATTCACAATCAATAAACTCCAATTGAGACATTTTGTGTGACAACTGCAGTGGACAAAACTGAGAGATGCAATTAGTGCTCCACCGTTTTCCACCTGTGTCACCTGTTTTCCGATCAGCTACGCAAGACCAGACGGTGAGCCCGTGTGGCCCACTAAACACTGCTGTTCTGAGGAGAAATAAAGGTCATTGAAATTGGCTACCTTTGTAAGGTTTAAAGGAGACACAGTATGAGTTTGTTAATGTCACAAATAGATGCTACTGTACACCTCACATCACCTCACATCAGAGAGGCGAAGGCCAGAATGTTAACTAGTTTGCTAGCAATGGAGCGCGCCATCTTGAATTTCGCACGCACCCACTATATCTGTTTTCTTACGATCGCCTTTATCTTCAATTCCTTGTTGCAGATGGCATTTCTGGTCAAAGCAAGGTTTATTCCACGGGACATACGTAGCCGACGCTGTGATCATCGCGATTAGGCTTTAACTCATCGTCGAGCGGGAGACCGGAAGTGGATGGGACAACACACACATTGTAAGTAACATTTGTAACATCCGGTCGTGGGTTTGGCTCTTCAAAATAAGGGTAAAACGGGGGGAAATCCTGGCGTGAATTACAGCAAATGTATTAATTAATCCTGGCGGGTAGTGTGTTGGTTATTATGAAGTTCATATGATAAACGTAGTCGCAATGTAACTGCCTTCAGTTGGCCCCTTCATATTTCCCTGTAAAATGGTCGATCTACACTGCGACATTCTGTATTGTGAGCTTTGCCGAATGTTCGGGGTGCTAGGATTCATGTGGTTAATATAGTTTAAGGTCTACCATATGCCTTACCTTTGGCGAGGAGACTTTCACATGGACAATGATGGGAGCCAGAGAGGTTTTCAGAAGCTGGGCGGGGTGGTTTATCGTGTCAGCATCCAAGACCACCAGCTGGAGGGAACGAGCGAGCTCGAAGATCCTCTCAATTTCACTCTGCACCTCCGCTAGAAAAGGGGGGTGGAAACAAATGCACTATTTATATTATTTGCAATGACTCAATTCAACGTTCACAAAGTTTTTGGCACGGGTAGATACTAAAAGCTATACAAGTAAATTATTACTTTTACTTGTATAGCTTGTATTGCTTGTGGAAGCGTCATACATACTGTACCTAGGCTAGAGCGGGTGTTGGATCTCTCGATGATAGCCCTCTTACTGGGATTATTCAGAACGGACCGCTTGGCTAACGATATATCTGCTGTCACTCGTGTGATGGATATCCTGCAACAGAGGGGGAGAAAAACCCTTTAACAAAAATCCAATCGGAAGCTTTCAAATGTCTTGAAAAGTGAAAGCTGCAAAATAGCTCCTGTGAGTGAAAAATCACACCCGTGTGAAGCGAGTGGTGCAACTCCGTGTGGGGACCCAGCCAGGGACCCAGGGACACACACAGTTCTGATATGAAGTGGTTGTACCACAAAAAAACCTTATCATAAAATCATACATTCTGCTGTTACCGAAGGCAAATTCCTAGGTTTATTATTAGCATGATTCCATGAGGTGAGCTCCCCTGTGGTAGCCTGGAAGCCTCTAATAAGCGTCTGAGCGTATCAAAGCCAGAAAGAAGGTGACACAGTGGTAGGCAGGCGTGTGCTTTGCCCAACAAAGTCAATAAGAGCAGTGAAACTGAGGGAACATAGTGTCACTCTTCTGAGTCATTCTCTCTCCTACCAAAAGTCCACCTGGCCTGGAATTGATGATATGCACACGGCTGCCATCTTGCCAGCAAGGTGCTACCTAGGTGCAACTTCCCATAGACAGCCCATTCATCCAAACAGAACAGTCCTATCTAATTCCATTAAATAACGTCAAACTCACCAACATTGCAGCTGTACGGAAAGCTTGAATTATCCTCCCTCTTTCTATCTGCAATGTGGTTGTTTAATACAAATCCACTGTAGACATGTTATGAGCCCTGTCAAGAAATTCCTTGCAGATGATTTGTTTTCTAAGTGCTGGAGTTTGGAAGTGCTCGTTGACTATCACACAACAGCCCATGTGTACCACCTGTTTAGAATTTGCACATAATGCAGGAGGCAGCAGGACGTTGCTTTACTGATAAACTCTGACACTTAAAATAATCATCTGCAAGGAATTGCTTGATAGGAAGTAGCTCATAACAACACAACACTTAGTACAAGCAGATAGTAAGACGATAATTCAAGCTTTTCGTACAGCTGCACTGTTGGTGAGTTTGACGTTATTTAATACAATAAAATAGGACTTTTCTGTTTGGATAAATGGCCTGTCTATGGGAATTTGCACCTAGGTAGCACCTTGCTGGCAAGATGGCAGCCGTGTGCATATCAATAGGACTAAAGCCAATTCTGTTGCATTACCATTAGTAGCTTTATTCAGACAACAGGAAAATCTGATGTTTCTCACATCTGACCTTTGCAAGTGATCAGATTTGTGTATTCATCAGACATCGTCAACCTGCATTGGTTGATGTGGTAACGACCAACCACATACTGTAGGCGTTCCACGTGACGTGAGAATAATGATCTGTCGTATGACGGTGTCACAAGCGATGCATGTAGATTGTCTATTCTTTTTTTTATCAGGCTTCAGTGTCCAATTGCCCAGACTGAGAGAAATCTTTAGAAATCATCATCATGGCACTAATCTGTTTCCACGTGGTATTTTTCCGTTCAGACTTAATAAACCATCAGATTTCAATCTGCATAGGCCAAAAAACTAAGGTTTGGGCTGCCAGTCTGAACATAGCCCCAGAGGTATGATTCCGTGATGTGAAAGTCTAAATTCCTATTCATGACGTCAGAAAGAACAGGAGTAACCAGGTGCTCACATGGGGTAAAAATGGATCAAACAGGATCAAGACAGAAAAAACAACAGACAATCCGGGCACTCAAGAGTAAAAAAAAAGAGGAACAGCCATTATTTAATTAAAGGGCGACCATGAAACGTCTTCATCAGGGCGAAAAACCTGATTTAAAAGTAAAACACACAAAATAACCACTGCTGTCCTGCTTTAAACGGAAGCGCTGGGCTTGTTCAGCTTACCTGCCGTCAAATCTGTGCTTGAGGAAGTCAAACAGAGCTTTCTGCATCATATCTGTTACCTAGGACAGAACAAGAAAAATCTGTCAACTCATTGGTAAAGAAATTAGCCTACAGTTGTTATATTTTATAGGCATTCATTTGCTGTCTTAGTTTGTTGCCTTTTCGGTGCCTCGCACAATAAATAGCTGTTCCATGAGCTCAGAATGAGCTTATAGAACAGAGTGTTACTACCAGCGGTACAGTGCATACGTGCATGTCACCTTCAAGCAAGAAATCCATCCCTGATGTTTGAAAGCTCCCCCACCAGCAGCAGGTTAACCCATTTTGACCTGACGTCGGGGGGAAAAAAAAGAGTTTTCTGAAATACTTCATGTATCAGTGGTGCTCAATATTTCATGTCAAGGACGCCAAAAATTATATGTATTTGGCCGCCGACCCCCATCTGAAAATATGTTGTTCCAGGGACCCCTCAGAAGCAAAGACTTGAGTTAAAAATGTTCGCTCTGAAAGAATATACATTCAAAGATTTGTTGCCGCATTTTCAAGATTTTTCATAGCAGACCTACAAGTTTGTAGATCTGCTATTTTTCAATAGCTAAAGTATAACATAATGCTTAAAACACCAAAAGGGGTTCCCGCCCCAAAATGGGTTAAAGGATTTAGTAAACACAGGGAGCTAATTTACTGGCAAAATAAGAAAAGTCTTTGAAAGTCTCTGAATAGTCTTTTCTTTTGCTAAATGATAGAAATCACCCAGAACTATCTACATTCTACAGTATGTGGCAGCCATGATAAGAGCCAGTCTTATCTCTAAATGCTAAAGGAAGGTGCTTCAATGCTTTCTTATCTCCTTTAGCATGGGGAACACGGCATCATCCTTTACCAAAGGAAAGGAGATTTGCTGCCGCCACAATTCTGTGCACCAGTAATAAAAAGACAGTACCTGTACCTGTCAATAAAGGCTCAGAAAAGCCTGACATTTTTACTTTAAAAGAAAGGAAAAATAAATCGGCTATGAGTTATGTGGTGATTGAACACAGATCTGTAATTAGATCAGCCTATTATTCTGTCTATAAACCTCAGAATTAACCCATTTTGGTGTTTTAAGCATTACGTTATACTTTAGCTATTGAAAAATAGTAGATCTACAAACTGTCAAAACGTGTAGGTCTGCTATTTTTGAAAAATCGTGAAAATGTGCGTCAAATCTTTGAATATATATTCTTTCAGAGTTTCAGTTTTTAACTGAAATCTTTGCTTCTGGAGGGTCCCTGGAACTTAAATTTAAAATGAAATTTCTTTTAATTTCGACGTCAGGCCTAAATGGGTTAAAAGGAAACAATAACCCTGCACTCCTTGAAAAATGTGCATGATGGACTGATGCATAGGTAATATAATTATTTTCTGATGAATACTTTCAATCACTATATTTATACCATTATTTTTATCTAATGGTTTTGTTAAGTGTGGTAAAAAACCTATGTATGTGATCTTAAAGTAATAATATCCCAAACATAGACAGTCGCAACCACATGCATAAAAGACAAAACACCAATAGAGAGAGAAAGAGAAAAACACATACATTTACATACATTTTCATGCACTCGCACGCACGCACACACAAACGCACGCACGCACGCACGCACGCACCATTCAGGGGCTGCTTCTCTGCTCTCCCGTTCTAATTTCAAACCTTGTTCTACTTCTGATGCTGATGCGTTTGCACCCAGAAGGTTGTTACCGCGGCAACAGTGCACACTGGGGGGGGGGGGGCGGGTTTAGGAGAGTGATACTTGCAAGGAGAGGAGGAGGAGATAGAGAGATGGAGGGAGGGAGAGGAGGAGGGGAAGGAGAGATGGAGGGAGAGGAGGAGGGGAAGGAGAGATGGAGGGAGAGGAGGAGGGGATGGAGAGATGGAGGGAGAGGAGGAGGGGATGGAGAGATGGAGGGAGAGGAGGAGGGGAAGGAGAGATGGAGGGAGAGGAGGAGGGGATGGAGAGATGGAGGGAGAGGAGGAGGGGATGGAGAGATGGAGGGAGGGAGAGGAGGAGATAGAGGGAGGGAGAGGAAGGGGGGATGGAGAGATGGAGGGAGAGGAGGAGGGGATGGAGAGATGGAGGGAGAGGAGGAGGGGATGGAGAGATGGAGGGAGAGGAGTAGGGGAAGGAGAGATGGAGGGAGAGGAGGAGGGGATGGAGAGATGGAGGGAGAGGAGGAGGGGATGGAGAGATGGAGGGAGAGGAGGAGGGGATGGAGAGATGGAGGGAGGGAGGAGATAGAGGTGTGGTGAGGGTGATGGATGAATGAAGCTGCAGACTATTCAGATTCTAAAGAATGGATGGAGGGCTGGAATGGAACTATTAAATATTTTCTTTTTAGAATAATCATGTTTGTTAAAAGATGTGTTTTTAATTTCTATATCAACGAAAGGACACACAAGAAATTCACTTTTTAATCGATTAACCACTTAAGCCCTATATTATACTTGTATAGTACGTCGTACGTACAACGACGTCGTGCAAATATCGTTGCTGCCCTTGCTCCTTTTTTCGTGCACCTTGGCAGAAATAATTGCTCACGACACGCTGTGTCTCCGCTGGAGGCTAGCGTTCTATAAGAGGATCTTGTATGTCGTGTTTGTCTGTGCTTGTCCAGAGCTAATCTCGCACACCGCTGGACCGATCAGTACCACATTTCCTGCGCACACTGCCAGTAAGCCGAAGAAGAAGTGAACCGAAACTTGTATTGTTAGAACACGTGGTTGGTACCTAATTATAGTGTGTTTTTATTAGTCACATGCATTTTTTGCGTTATTTGAAAAACAGGTTAATTGCAGTAGTACTCAGGATTATTTTCGTGGCTTTCGCCTGGGGGGATGACATGCAGTAAAGGACGTCGGGATCAGGAGTCGAACCCGCGGCACACTGCCAGACTGGATTACCAGCCAAGGTGCCTGGACCGCTGAGCCACGGCCCAGGCCAGTACTCAGGATTTTACTGTGTACAGGGAGAAACAGACAGAGAGAGGGAACGGCAGAGAGAGAGAGAGAGGTGAAACCCTCGAAGTGAGAGCAGATGGTGGAGCACCACGTGACTGAAGGAGAGGCTACAGTATGTCCGCTCCCAGCTGCTCACCTCGTAACCCTTGAGCGAGGGTCCCACCAGCACCACAGGCCTCATGGAGGGAACCACGTCGTATGGGGGTACGTGTTCTGTCTGTGGGGGGAGAAGAGGGGGAAGGGATGCCAGTCAGTCACCAAGTGGACTCACTCCAGGGCAGGGCAAACTCGACGGACATCAGCAGTAACATCTAGCCATCCAATAGCCTACAGCCTAAAGGAACATACCACCGTCAATACATGTCATCGTCTATTCACAGCCTCAACCATGTATTGTATTATTATTTCATAAACAAGACGATGTTCCTGTTCATGGCTTTATTTGAAGATTTATTTTTTTCCCGATAGTAATTAAAACATGAGCAAAACCTGATAGAGTAAATGTTGGACAACGATATTGCGGGATTTATGAGTCATGGGCGTACGAATTGAATTCGTAATTCAATTTTTTCTCCAGTGAACTATATTCTGCTAGACTTATCAACCACATCATAATGTAACATTCACCGTCTCTAGCAAGTTTCAAGTCTCTACATTTTCATACCATGCTGAAGTGAATGGATGCCGCTAAAAATCCAATATACCATAGTATGCTTTGTAAAAGAAATGGTCAGCAGCAAAAATGTCAAGTACTGTAGTGTATGGCATGAGTCATTGTCAATGGACTGAACATGCCAGACACACCCGGTATGGTCCTTTAAGATCTACAGGGTAGCACTGCTTAAAGGGATAGTTCAACCCCAAAATTACTTTTTTTTTTCTCTATCGCTTACTTACCCCATGGACACTTGAATTCATGGACATTTTGTTGTTTTTGTCGGATTCCTACACAATGATTTGAGTAGACTATTTGTATCTCAGGTTCCCAAAGTGGGGTCCGGGGACCTCCAGGGGTCTTTGAGGGAGTTCCAGGGGGTCCCCAGCTAGATGATAGTTTGGAACCAAATGGACCCTTATGGGTCTGTAACTCTGAGAGTGTACACATGTACGCTCTTAGAGTAAAATTTACATTGATTTTACAATATTAATTGGAGTTCCCAGAAATAGAAATGCCATTAAATCCGTAGACTGTCAAACTGGGGGTCCTTGAAATTAAACGGATTGAGAATCTCTGCTAGAGCCGTAAAAGTCTTCTCTTCATGGGGGCCCCTGGCATATCTCTTCAAATGGGGGTCCGCAGGCTAATTAGTGTCAATTTGGCTGTCCTTGACATGAAAAGGTTTGAGAACCACTGCCATAGGGAACCACTGCCGGTCATCAAAGTATTGACTTAGTAATGCAACAAAATACAAAATAAATATCCATGAATTCAAGGCTCCATGGGGGAGTAATCGATAGGAGAAAAAGGAATACTTTTTGGGGGGTTAACTATCCCTTTAATATAACACAATGAAAAGAATCAGCATGAGAGGATGATTGCAAGTGGTTAGATTTTGTTATATTTAAAGCTGCTATAAGCAATATTATGTCAAATTATTAATGACTTTTTGATTTTATTCAGACAGCCAGCAATGAGTAAAATGCTCCCCAAAGAATGTAGTCTCTGTGACACATCTAGGGGCCACAATCTGCATTCAAAGATGTTCCTAGAAACTTTGTCATTGGTCAAAGTCAGGTCAAAATCAGGAAGTAGTTTTGTGGGAGCGTTTTACCCATTGTTGTCTGAATACCAAAAAATAATCATTACAATTTTCACATAATATTCCTTATAGCAGCTTTAAGTAGAACAGTGGCTGAAGGAATGGAGTGTGTTGCGTTGAATGGGATGTCAACACATTTTCCTATTCTCCCAATTAACACATTTTCCTTTTCTCCCAATTGCGATCTAGATTGACGTGGCAGAATTGTCATTATACCACAGTTATACCTACTAAATTATAATACACTAGCCCAGCTAGAACAAAAATATGTACTATTTCAATACCATATCATATACAGTAGTAGTACCACAATAACAATACCAAGGATTATTATAATAGCATGTCATACTACAATACCATGTAATATATACAATGTCATATTACAATACCATGTAGTATCACGAATCACATGTAGTATCACAATACCATGTTGTATCGCAATACCACGCACTATTATAAAACCAGTCGTACTGTATGTCAATTAGTAAAGATGTCGAATGTCATGGAAGGTTAGGACGTCCATTAGCACAGAGGCAGTCTAATGGTGCAAACAGGCAGGCTTATGATTCTTTTTGTATTTGTATTATTCCAATGGTTTAATTTATTTAATTGATATTTTTTATTGCAACTAATACTATTTGCAGCCCCGTATGCACAATTTATACTGTTATGATGTATAAATTGAACATTTGACCACAATGCTTCAGAGTTCTTTAGCACCAAGTATTGCGACAGGACTGGTATTGCAGATTTTGGTAGCGTGGTAGTAACGTGCAATGCATCTTGGGATGTGGCATGGAGTCCTATAGCCTGAGTTATACCTGGTCGGAATGGTCGCACGTCGTGTCTCGCAACATAAACAACAGATCGACAAGCCCACATCGCATCACGCCGCGACACATTCAGAGCTTGTTGTTCGGCTATTGTTGACGCAAGACACTGGCACGCAGCGAAGTATAAATCAGGCCTAACTGCTTGTTATTAGCTCCTATTGTTGTCGTTTATTTGTCTTTTCTACTGGCAATAACAAGATTCTAGTGGATGGCAAATGATCCGGTGTTACCATCACCAACTTACCACTTTCTGTTTCTGTTTTCCTGTGAGGGGGGGGGGGGGGGGGGGGAGACAACAGATAATCGTCAGTCACGAGACATTGTGGGAAACGTTTTATATCACCAAAGAAAAGAGAACATCAATTAGTTGAAACCCAACAAGGGTATGACTAACAACAAGTTATATGTACAATATATGTTGTTTTAAAAGAAGGATCTCTATTTGTCCTATTGTGATATTCACAAAGTCACGAGTGCAGTTCAGAAGGGGGGGGAAGTGTCATAGCCTTGTCGTTGGTTTCACACTGTGGTAAGCCCCACGCTCAGAACGCCTGCAGTCCTCAACTGGAGGAAGAGGAGGATCATGGGAAAATGTACCAACAACTCTACAAACTCTACGCACGCAGCAATAACAACATGAACTTAGGCTCTATGCAGAGGCATGGGAATGCTTTAAGCGTGGGTGTCTCTCTCTCTCTCTCTCTTTCACACTCTTTCCTTCTCTCTGTCTACGATGGCTCGGTCGATGGAAGCTGGGTTGTCTAAGCTATAGCGGCTGGTGAGTTAAGCGGTTGCGCCTTCCTCCCCCTCCTTGTCTGATGCGCTCACCTGTGGAGGAGATGAGGGGTCGGACTGAGGCTGACACCTCATCCTCCACACTGGAAGAGGAGTTCCCCCCAGACTTACTGAAAAAGACAACAGGGGATAAAGAAAGACACAAACATACCATGGCATTAATGTGGAAAAAATAGAAGTGAAGAAAAAAGTTAAAGTAAAAATAAATAAAAAAGCGAAACAAATGATACAGGGCTAGTATAGACTCTCATCGATATTGATCACATGCCTCAGAGCTAAGATGCTGATCAAGGACAGCTGGGAGAGGCTGGGTTGAAGGGGGACTATTGAGCAAACGCACATTCCACATAATGTATTTTGAAAAATGATTAAACTAAATCTAAGCAAAATTTATTTTCTATTTTTTTGCCAGCCTGTTGATGTTAGACAGTTTAATATTACATCTGCTATCTCCATTGTAAAATGTTAGGGATTCATATTTTTGTATTAATAACAGGCACTAATAGACGACACACTCACACACACGAGTACTGTGCGAGTGTGTACACATCTTGAAATAACCTTTGAGACCCGGGGCTATATTTATGGAAAATTGGAAAATACTTGATACGTGAGGAAGCCAACGAACAAACTCGGCACAAACGGGACTTGGTTTTAGACCCGAGTTAAAAACATTCACTTTTTGACCGAGAGAGTCTAGGAAAGACGCAAAACCAACCTAACCTAGAGTGGCTGTGCAATTATGCAGAATTAGCGTTAAACCCAGCAGCCAAGCTCCATGCGCAGCTTGAGTGGATGCGTGTAGTACTAGGGCATAAACCCTGGGCGAATTCAAGAGCGATTACATGGACATGGCCGCTACTGTAGGAGGCAACTACTAAATAATACAGCTCTGAGAAATGGCTACATTGCTACATTCTGCACGAAGAGAAAGGTGGAGAAATGGGTTAATAATCCAGTGATTCTCAGCCTGTGGGCCGGGCCCACTGCTGGGCTGTGAATCATGCAAGTGGGCCCATCAATAATTGGCAAAACACTAAGATTTGAATGATAATAATATAACAATTCATATAAAACAAGTAATGTAAAACAAAAAATGTCATGGTGTTTTTGGAGAAAAGTAATAATATATATAGATATATATATTTTTTTAAGTATACTACGGTAGTTCCACTGATCCAAACTGGAATCGATTGATCGATCATTCAAATAAGCAGGCCCTGACAATGCACACGGCCCACCCATCTGCCCACTTAACAGAACACATATTCAAGTGGGCCCTGATCCACTGGGAACCACTGGGTTAATGGGTGTATATACTGTATACGGTGAGCCGAGACAAGACCTGGGTCAGGATACAGTTGCAAATCCATATACGCCACCTAATAATGCCTATGCATTTCAGAGGGTGATTGACTTGGCTTGGTAAATAGTACAAACTCAAGCATGTGACAAGCACGGTGGAACCGAGAAAGAAATATACACCTTAAAAGGTCAATCAAATCCATAACAAATCTCATTTGAATCTTGACAGGAAGTTATCATACAGTATATAGAATGTATTTAATTTTTTTGTCTACATTGATTTTTGTAACCTATTTTTTTCACCCAGTGTCAATTGTCTAGTGTAATCCTGGGCGCTACACTCCCTCTGCCAACCTGGGGAGAGCAACGGACTGACCTCATGCTTCATAGACTTCAATACATGAGGAGTCCAAGCCGTTTCTTTTCACCTGATAGGGGGGAGTTTCCCCGGCAGTATAGAGACCAGGATTACTACATGTTTTTTTGTGAGGGTATACCTACCCTAGGGGACACGGGGAGAACATGCAAACTCCACACTCTAGCTGTGAGGCGACAGCTCTACCGACTGCGCCACCGTGACCCTCGTATATGGAATTTATTTCTGCTAATATGGAAAGAACCAAATGAACCCAAGTCTGGTCAATGGACACACACTGGGTCAGCAGTGGAGGGAACTTTATGACTTATTAAGAAACAGTAGAGCCTGCATACTGTATTCTGCCAACAAGGTTTATGCAAAGAACACAAAGTGTTAAAGGAAGAGTAAGTGATATTTATTCATTAAAAAAGTTACATAGTGAGGCTTTAATTATCTGGATAGATATGAAGGCTCTATTTTCTTATTTCCTTTTTATTGTAGACTCCATCTAGAACCCGTTGTTGAGGACAGGGTTTTGCATGGACTTGGGCATAAATCTATACTTCGTCGCACAACCTTTTTCACAAGTGAGGCTCAACAAAATATGTTGGTTTCAACTCGCATGAACTTTTCGATGCCGCTAAACAAAAACATTGATTTCAACTGGGACAAATTTAAAAGTATCAAAGCAACACTTTTTTTCAGTTGAAAATACACAATTATTTTTTTATCGAACGAAAGGCTGGTGCGATGCCATATAAATGAGCCTTCATCATTTTGTAATTTCCTTTTCCCTTCTTCTGTGGGTCTGTGTCTTACCCTTGCATGCGGCCTCTCTTCTGCTCCTGCTGCAGTCGGATGTTCTCCAGCTTGAGTGGGCTGGGGATGAAGCCGATCTCACAGCCCTCCTTCACCAGCCGGCCGATCCACCAGTCATTGTTGAACTTCTGAAGAGGTTGCAAGTGAGGAAAAAATCACATTCATGTGAACTGAGTGGTGCAACTACCCTCTCCCCCTGCCTCCCCCTGCCTCTCTCTCTCTGTGTAATTAGCAGGCAACAATGCAACACTATCTCGCTCTCATAGTCACATAGGTGAGAACATACTCTAAGGGATGGACAGACATTGCTGTTCCTTGGAGTGGTTGCACCACTCAAAAAGGGGAGTAATTACGCTGAGCTACAAATGCCTTTACTGTTAGTGATCTGTGACACTTCCTCGTGAAAAAACAGCAACCTTTTGGCAGAGTACTCTGCCGTATAGTAGGACTGCAACTATGGATTATTTTCTTAGCCATTCTATTCTATCAGAGAAGTGTTTTTACACGCACATGGACATGCGTACGCGTGCACACAAACATCATTATTAAATCATTATTATTTTATTAAAATCGATTCAAATTTTAGTCGATTAATAACTCTGACGAAAACTACACAGCAACTTACAATTTATTCAACGACAAACCTGTTATTGCAATGCCGACGACAGCCTACTGTACAAATGTGTTCCATAGAGGGTGTGTTAAGATTTTAGAAGCACGCACTGTACCCTCATAATGTTTCTGACCCACTCATGTACCTCTTTTATGTGTAGAAAGTCTCTGGCATCGAAGGAGATGGCGGTGGCGGGCACTGGCACATCCTCGTCCAACGCACCGCAGTAGCTGACATTGGTCTTCACTGCAAAGGCCACGGCTTTAGTCTGAGTGGTGGTAGACAATAGAATGAAAGCAGCACAACGGTGAACGTATGTATTCATGTAGCTAGAATTCATGTAGCTAGAAGTAGGACTTCTAGCTACATGTGTGGATAGCTACCTGTGTGGATGCACAAAAAGGTCCGGGGAAACCCCGGGGGTCCTTGAGGGGCTCGGCTATTTGAAAATCTGTATAAGCTCAAAACTATCTATGGAAATATGCGAACAAAATGTGTTCACAATGTTGACAAATGTTCTTTTCTGGGGTCCCTGGAACAAAATCAATTCAAATGGGTGGGTCCATGGCGAAATACATTTACAATTCAGGAGTCCTTGACATGAAAATGTTAGTGATTCCCAGTTTAACCCATTTTGGGTGGGAACCCCTTTTGGTGTTTCAAGCATTATGTTCTACTTTAGCTATTGGAAAATAGCAGATCTACAAGCTCATAGCGCGCCACTCGAGCTTGTAGGTCTGCTATTTTTGAAAAGTCGTGAAAATGTGGCGCAAATCTTTGAATATATATTCTTTCAGAGCGAACGTTTTTAACTCAAATCTTTGCTTCTGGGGGAATCCCTGGAACAACATATTTCCACATGAGAGTCCACAGCCACATACAGATAATTCTGGGGGTCCTTGACATGAAAAGGTTTGACCACCGTCCACCACTGACATACAAACATACGGTTTTTCAGAAAACTGTCATGATTTTGAAGACATTTGTAGAATCGTATTCAGGTCTAAATGGGTCAATTTGGCAGTGGTGTTACACAGGGACGTATACCTTGGCTCTCTCCAGTTGTATGGCGGCCTGCTGCTCCCTCTCCTGTCGGCTCTGTCCCGGCGCCTGGCCCGGGCTCTGGCTGGGACTCTGGCCCGGCCCGGTCGGGACCTGGGCCGGCACCTCCCGCTCCTCCTCCAGAGAGACATCCGAGTCCGATGGTCTGCTTGTGTAGGAATCAGCTGAGCCCTGCACAGTGACACAACACAACCAATGGACAAAAGTACATACTTTAGCATGAGAGAGAGAGAGAGAGAGAGAGAGATTGGCACACTATATATTAGTGATGCACCCAATATTCAGCCGCAGAAAATATTCGGCAGAAAATGGATTCTTGCATTTTTGGCCTATTCGGTATATTCGAATAGGCAGACAATATATCACCGAATAGTGTATGCAATTAATGCATTTAAAAGAGCTGAATAAATGTTTTATGGACCCATAATAGTGATTATTATTATTATTATTTAAGTTAAGTTTTGCCATAACCATTTATTTTTAGGTAGCTTTAAGGTACGGCCATGACAGTAATGGTAGGAAAAAGGATATATAATTCCTATATTCGGCTTCGGCCAAGAATTTCCCTTTCGGTGCATCCCTACTATATATACAATACATAGATGCCAATTTGCCCATTTCCCATTGCCGCAACCCATGCTTTTTGTTCATCCTGGTTGCTCATCCTGTTCTGGGGCACCATTTTAAAATGGAAATAAACAGGCTTTCCAACGATATAAATGTATTGCAAAGAATCATTGTTACAACAAAGACATCATCTACCAAAAAACATTTCCAAAGAAGAAAATAGGAAAATGTGATAGCAATTTCTTTGATTTAAAGGAGAATTCCATGCTAGAAGGCTTTCTTACCTTTATTTAGTTGTTACCCCCACCAAAGAGGTCCAGGTGTTATTTTGTGCAAAAGTGCATTATTGGCTATTTCCCCAAATATACAGTAAGCCCTCAATGGGGGTTGAGTTTTTGTGCTAATTCGCTTAAGTAGTAAATAAGTACTAAATAATAAGTAGTAAAGTGTTCCGCTCGGGATACTATTTACATTATGAAGAGAGGATATATACAATGATTTTTGAGCGATGGAAATAAGCAAATTAGCACAACACCCCAATGCCCCATTCAATTCAATGCAATTCAATTCAATTCATTGATGGTAGGGGAAATAGCCAATAATGCGGTTTTGCACAAAATAACACCTGGACCTCTTTGGTGGTGACAGAACAAATACAAATAAAGGTAAGAACGCCTTCTAGCATGGAATTGTCCGTTAATATGCTTAGGTCTGTGCATATTCATTCATTCATATATCATTCATAATAAATTGAAATAGCTTTTACTGCATTTAGTCTGTCACAGAAATGTTGTCTTTCTTATTCCTTTACTTAATAAATTCCATGGTTGCATGCATGCATACATTGTGTCAGATCAGATGAAAAGATTCTAGACAAACTAGACAAATTATCATTATCCTTTAGCTTTCCAACGAAAGGATATCCACCAAGGGTCTATAAATAATAATAATAACAACGGTTTTCATTTAGATACTACTAAATACTGTACAGTCATACGACATTCAGTACATTAAGTAATCGTGCCTACTTGCAGAAACATCGTAAGTACAGGTTTTTGGCGTGGGACGGACGCAATCTAAAAGCACAACCTGATGCCGTCCGTCTCAATCTTCTTATATCTTTCCCCTAAATTAGGGAATGAATGATCCACGATGGGTGCTGTCCTGTCACATCATGTGGGAATACAATCTCCAAATAGGAGTCCTTCACAACCCTCTCTTCTGCCTTTACCCACCAAACTGTCCAGCAGAGCACAAAAGCCCAACAACAATTCCCCTAAAACTTGTCACCTTCCCAAAACGTTACACACTTTGTTTTGCAGCTGCAGCAGAGCTATGGGCGTTTTTGTTTTTTTTTGCATTTTGCCAGCTTGCCAATGCCATGCAGTGAGGGAGGGCAGCAGTTTAGATTATTTCCTGGGACATGATGACCAGTGTAGCCTTCTGCTGTGTTCATCTGAAATGTTCAGCAGTTTAATGATGATTGAATTAAGCAAGAGACGAGAGCACTCGCTTCAGAAAGACACAGCGGCTAGTGCTACTGTAGTCATCATGGCGAAGCACTTTTTTATTTTACAAGAAGCAAGCCTGACTGAGCCTTACTTCAGCACACCACTAAATTGAACTACTCTGTCTGTCTGTCTGTCTGTGTGTGTGTGTGTGTGTGTGTGTGTGTGTGTGTGTGTGTGTGTGCGTGCCTGCGTGCGTGAGTACATGCATGCGTGCGTGCGTGCGTGACGTGTGTGAGTGCGTGCGTGACGTGTGTGTGACGCGTGTCCAAGCACAAAGTGCCAAGCTCGGGAATCCATACAGTGAGGTTTCTCTGGCGTCTGGCATATTTTCACAGAATAAGCACATTCTATATACCGTATAGTCCAATCTATGGACTGTAACCCCCACCACCATCACAACAAGAAACCCTGGATGTTGTTTTACAGTGAGTGTTATGAAAGCTGGTAGCCTGGTGGGCACATCTCTGCGATATACGCTGGCTACATGATCCAATCAGCCATGTTCGAGGCGTTCGTGACTCACGTGACTCATGATGTGACATCAGAGTCCACGAGATGACATCACTAGTACCCACACGATGCCTGGAAAAGGCACGACACGGCGTGGCAAAGGAAAAGAAGCACCGAAGAGAACAGAAATAGAAACTGACTGCACCTTTAACAAAGGCTGAGAAACGCAGCGGGGGGACGCCGCGACGAGCGGAGATTGATCAGTCCTTCCCACCCTGCACGGTCCCACAAAGGCGGCAAGGAATGGGCCTCGGGGAGGAGGCGGGAGGTGGGTGGCAGTGAGAATGAACATCTTTGGCTCACAAAATAATGTCCAGGTCCTTTTGTATATATTTAATTCAATGTATTATTTTCAGATGAGAGCTACAGTGTGTGATGTACACTAAATGGCTCCTCGAGTGTGAACACAGCCTCACATACACGAGAGAGAGAGAGAGAGAGAGAGAGAGAGAGAGAGAGAGAGAAGGGGGGGGGGGGAGGGCTTGTGGTGGGCGAGATGCGGCCAAATTCAGGGTCCATTGGACTAATGCCATGCAGGCATACAACATCGTCGGATGGTCACATGCACCCACACACCCACGTAACGGTGTGCATGTCACACACATCAGCCGCCATCTCCCTAATGTGTGCACCAGCCCCCCACCTCATCTCACGCTACACTGTAACGATGCTTACAGCCACGAAAGCCTGCATGTAGGTCTATGTGTGTGTGTGTGTGTGTGTGTGTGTGGTATGTATGAGAATTACAGCTTCCCATCAATAACCCCACACACAAACATAGGCAACACACATAGAAATGGCACAAATAAACTCATACCAAAGGAGTGCTTTAATCAGCACCCCCTCACCATATCACCCCTGTATCTCTCTCACACACACACACACACACACACACTCACACACACACACACACACACACACACACACACACACACACACACACACACACACACACACACACACTCACTCACCGCCTCCGAGTCTTCAAATCCATGCAGGTACAAATTGTCATACATGGAGGTCTGCTATTCCAACGGCAGCTCTAGAAGAATGGAGGAGGGGAGAGGGAGAGAAAAAAACGAGAGCGGAGAGGAGGAGGAGGGGGGAGGAGAGTGGGAGCTGGGAGGGGGGGGGGTAGGATCCACCACAAAAAAGGAAGAAAAAAAGGATGGATGGATGAGGGATGGAGGAGGGGAAGGGGGCGGGGTGGGCTTTCGGACGGGCGTCGATGACAACGTTCCTCCTTTTCTCCACAGCACAGACGGACGGCGACGAGGTGGAGATGGAGAAGCAAAGAAGACGAAGAGAGGAGAGCAGGAAGGAGGTGGATAAAGATGAATAAATAAAGAGGAGAAATGGCTCTCGGTTGTTGGAAGACGCTGTGTGGACAGGATGCTCCCCCACCTCCCCCACCTGCTCCGGTCCACCCGCCGCTCCTTCCACAGGCCCGCCGTCCGTTCCACGGAATAGATTTCACGTCTACCCCCGCCCCCGAGTATGCCCTCCCCCCCACCCGGTGCCCACGCCAGCCAAAAAAAAAAAAAAAGAAAAACACAACAACAGGCTCGCCGCTAGCTTTTACATTATAGGACCGAGACTCCTCGCTCCCCAGAGGTGGGCCTGAGCTCTCAGCATTCTCATGTTCTGTCTGCCGCTTCCAAGGGCACGGCACACACGCACACAAAACACACGCAGCGAGCTGCTGGCGTATAGAACAGCAGTTATAACGGCGAAGAGAGCGGCGGTTAGCAGCAAAGGCAGCACAGCAGCAATAGCAGCAAAGCAGAGAGAGGAGAGAGGATTCTTCCTCAATGCCAGAGATGATGACAGGGCCAGTGTTGCAAGGAGCTGATTGGCTGGAACCCTCCACACTCAGCTTGGGGTGCACACACTCTCCTTGATTGGAGAGGGGAGTGTGCTGGGAAACAGCAGCAGTGCCCCTCACCCCCACCCACCCTGGCTGTCTCTCCTTTTCTACTGTATCGCTCGTCTGTCTATCTCTCCACAGTGTGTGAGGGAGAGAGGAGGGGAGGGAGAGAGAGGGAGAGAGAGAGAGGGGGGGGGTGGGGGGTGGATGGGATCTTTGTTATGGAGGAACGCATTCGAGGTCTTGTGGATTCCGAGAAATGGCAATAAATAGCCATCTTTATGGCTATTTTTATTCTTATTGTGTGTGAAGTGTCTGGGCTTCTGAAATTAATTCAAAACAATATTGTGATCAGTTGCCGTACATACATACATAATAGGCTGTAGATGGGATCGGAGGTGTCGTGTGAGCGTGCAGTGTACGGATGATTGTGTGACGTGTTGCTCGTCACATTCCTTTCGGCGGATTACTGTGTGTGTGACTCATGGAGCAGCATCGCAGGAGGTGTACCTTATACTGTATGTGTGCCATGAAAATTCATACGCCATATGTAACCATGGGCAAATGACCACGCTTTACATATGGCAGAGGTTTCTCAAACAGTGTGACATGAGATCTTTAAACCCATTTTGGGGCGGGAACCCCTTTTGGTGTTTTAAAGCATTGTTATAATTTAGCTATTGAAAAATAGCAGATCTACAAGCTCATAGCATGGCTTCCGAGTGCCGCTCTATGAACTTGTAGGTCTGCTATTTTAGAAAAATCGTGAAAATATGGTGCAAATCTTAAGAATATATATTCTTTCAGAATATATATATACAGCTTGGATCCTTTCACCAATGCTGCCAACTGTTTTGAGCCCACCAGGCACCTCCACGCCTCCATTTATTAAGAATTCATGTTACGTACACATTTTACAGCCATTTCAAATATGTCTTTGACTTTTTCTTGTCGACTTTCATTTTATAATCATAATTAATCAAAGATAGTTCACAAAGATCTACTGTACGTTGTATTCGAGTCAAAGCCCACACCAAAAGGGGGTCAAGAAAGGTCAACTCAAGACTTGGACTGAGGGGAGTCGAGAACAATCTGAATATATTTCTATCCTAATTGAGAATATTAGCAAATTCAGTTTTTTCCAAAGATTTCAAGTAAAATACAATATAATAGAACGCAATATTTTGATCGGAAACACCCCAAGGAGGCCACCAGAGGGCGCCTTTGGAAAGAAGAAGAAATGTGGATTTTGTCCACATCACCCAGACCTAGACAGCACTCATTCCGGTTTCCTATTGGTCCAGTCTCCAGGGATCAGAACAGGCAATCTTCTGAACACAAGCTCCACTTTACACTTTTATATTAAAGGACAAATGGGCATTCGCTTGTCATTATGCTTCCTTATTGGGTTTTATCTACCTGCCTCCTGTGCTCCAAGTACCTCAAGGTGTTGCATTGTTCCATAATCACCTCAAATGCAACTACAATACTTTTTTAAAAATATATATAATTCAGTGCCACTCCCACTGTAAGAAATGGTTGCATTGCAGTACCTGTCTGAGGATGAAGCTGGTGGAGGTGGTGCTTCCATCAGACCTCTTCAACCGGCTCCTCCTTGAGTAAGTCCCCCGGTTCACCTGTAGGGGGCGAACAAATCTTAGTTTGCAGACAAACGCTTTGGGCCAGAAATCAACATTAAAATAAAACTCCAATCAATTAAAACTCAAACGCAAAAGCAATAGCAAATGCAGTAAGATCATTCAAATGATTGAAACATAAAAGACGAGTCAGACTCATAATGCATTAAACATTTCATTTCAACAAATATTAAAGCAATACAAATAGGATGTAATTAACCAGTTCAAACACAGTATGGCAAAGCACTGAAATACAATAAAATAAGTGTAATAAAACATCTGACTGGCACGCAAAAGCACAAATTTATTGCACCAATATGCCATTACCAAATTTCACACATGCCAATTTGACCTACTAATATTTCTGTAAATTACCCATTCAACAGTTTCCCTAAAACTGGGTTGAGAGGATTAACTCTGTCTGAAGCTAATATGTGCTGTTGTTCTCACCCAGGGGTCCTTGAAGGAGTCTGCTAAGTGCTAACGCTCAATGCCAAAAACCAAATTACATTGTAAATTGCAATTACGTATTTGTGCGAAAATGTAATTAAACAATTAAAATGTCATGACCGTGATAGCCCTAAGTATGGATGTTTCGGGTGGAGTGTAGCCAGGTAGGGATGGGAAGGGTTGAGGGGACACTGACAGTGAGTGAACGCTAGAGGTCAGAGTGTAGAACCTGAAAGTCAACTGGGAGCCTCACCTTCACTTAATGTGGCCCGCATGCAATAATATCAGAATACTGATATATTATTGATTTCAGCTGTTCCAAACATGCAAACATTACCGGCTTTAATTATTAATTCTGTCTAAATTAGTAGCTTAATGAGTAGTATTATTTTTTGTATATATTTTTTTATGTCATAAAGTCATAAAGTTAACAATTAACATAACTATAATTAAAGGCATTTGAAAGGTATTACAAATTAAATAAAAATGTAACTTTTCAGGATTGCAATTTAGAAATTGCAAAAAGAATATTCAGGATTGAAATTCAAATATAGCAAAAATAGCTGATCTACAAGCTCAAAACGCGTCGCAGCGCTGCACGTTTTGAAATTGTAGATCGGCTATTTTTGCTACAACACTAATATGCAATGTGGCCCCTCTGGAGTGAGTGTGGAAATATAGTGGCCCTCTCCATCGTCAAAGTTTCCCACCCCTGCTGAAAGTTGTCAGCGGGGTCCCACTGAATCCCACACATGTGGTATCATCATTGGAAAGCAGGGTGTCCTGTTCAGATTACAAAAGTATACCACCGTTTTGCTCTAAATGAGCAAAAAGATAAATGCATGCAAATGTTTTCATGGGCCAAAAATGGAATGCCTGCCTGTTCCTCCGGTTTCTTGTAGGGAAAGTATGTGTACAAGATGGCTGTAGGTCAACTGTCAAACAGGGCATGAGAGATGCCTGTTTGAAGCTCAACATTGTCAACCTCTTGCTAGTGAGTAGACAGTGACCCCCCTTAACCAATCAGAGTAAGATTTATTCTTTGGAAATTGTAAGAAACACCTAAAGGAAAACTTTGATCATCTGACCAGAACTCGGGCTTATACCTTCCATTCCTTATTCTTACATTGTGCCGTCAGCTCTATGCCTATCATAATTCACAAAACTCATGAAAAAAGACGAAACAAATATTAAACTCTGTCTTATTAGGGCAATACTAATACCTGTAGTAGCCTACTTGCTTGAACCAAATGGTTGGAATGGCTACCTACTTCTATGTGAGTGCCTTTGCTGTGTTACTGTTTAACACAAGCACACAGGGGAGTATCTATAGTAGCCTACAGATATATATGGCCCAGTTTAGATGTCCCTGTTTTATTCAATTTGGGGGAAGTAGGCTAAGTTCAGACATTTCAGCGGCGGTGACATTGGTGCTAACTCTGGAGAATTTACCAGAAATGGGGCAAATCACTGCTAGATAATTAACTTGTCTCTCTAGAGATGACCGCTGTTGCTATATTTAGATTGAAGCGTTTTGGAAAAGCTAAGGATGGAAATTAAGAACAAAATGAAAGAACAAAAAGGACTTTGGAGAGATAGTAGCGAATAAATAAAAAATAAATACATAGAGAGAATGCAGTAAAAATGTAAAAGACAGGGTACATTTTAGAGACCTGCCCTGTGTGTGATAGCTGACTACTGTGGCTATAATTCCTAATGTAAGACTACCCTCTCAGTTTGATGTCCAACATTTGTCAAATAGATCAATTTATTTTGCTTTACATTTATGTTATATTTGGTCATAGTGGACCAGCAGCACAACACAAATTTATGTTTGTACTCTTTTCTCAAATAAAACAAGAAGCAAGCAGCTACTACTACAGACGCTTTCAATAAAATACACTCAAATTGCAGATAACTTGCAAATCATAACAAAATGAAAACCTTTATGTATTGCACATAGGCAAAAAAAATACCCCTACATTTAAACTGTAAGGAATCTGTTACTTGAGCCACCACTATCCCACAATAATTCATATAAACTTAATGAAACGTGTAGGCACACGAAGCGCAACTTTTTCGTTCAGAAAGAAAAGTCAAATAGAGGGACCTCTTTGCGCGCAGCGTGCAGGTTTCCTACCTGGAAGATAGGCGCTTGGATGCCCTCGCCAATCTTGTTCCGTATGTAGATATGTCGAGACATCTCGGCCAGGACATCGGTCCAAAGGGGTGGTGGTTGCCGCTCCGGCCCAGCCCCAGCCCAGTGGAAGTGTGGTGGTGGGTTCTGAACTGCTTGCTCCAGCTTCAATCACCTGAAATGTCCGCAGAACAGAACATGAGTCGAGTGTGCACACACAGTGGGGAGGCAGCTCTTCTCTCAACTGGTTACCGGCTGGATGTGACGGGTGCGCACATCCCTGCGCACGTTTGCGCACGCCGCTCACAAACACATGTGGCTCAATCTTAGAGTATATAGGGCTCAATGGGAGAACTATTTTAGGCATGAGGCGCTCGTCCTGGCCTGGGCTCGTTCGTGTCGCAGTGAGTGAATCCTTACAGTATGATTCAATGAAATAGAATTATAGACCTTGTCCGTTGGCCAACAGTAATAAGACGTCACGACTTCACGTAATGTTTGTTACATGACAATTTCAAATTGTTGAGGGACATTTGCACGGCTCAACATTTGTCAATGGAAGCCTACTGTAAGTAAATAGGCTACAGCTCTGATCCATAGCCTTACTGCTGCAGTAAGGCTATGCTACTTTCGCTTTTAAATCTCACATGGAACTCAGACCAGCCTCTCCTCTTTAGTGGAAATCTCAAGAACTTTTGACCTACTCACCAATACAAAGACGGGTTGTGTCATTAGAAAGCCTACTTTCCTTTGTGGACGCACTCTGAGCCCCCCACCACACGTATAAACAGTACTTTTTGGCCAGAAAGGGATTTTTTTTCACAGAGGGAAAATATTCTCTATGATGCAATTCTCTGGGCAATATCGGTAGAGGGCGCATTGGAGTAACTAAAAGTATTTTTTCCCAGTGGAAACAAAATCCCTCAGTGATTGATTGATTGAAATATTTATTAACAGTTTGCAGAATTACAATTCAAGCACAACTCAATACAAAGACTGTTAACTGTGAGTGGACGAATAAAGCAGTACACTTGTTTACAAGAGGGTCCACCTTGTTCAATTCATCAAAACATTTAGATACGTACAAATATACACTTCTATAAAGTCAAAGAGCAGAACGGGAATTCATCATAAAGGAGGGAAAAGGGGAAAAGAAACACATACAGTGAGGGTAAAAGGGGTGGTGTTGGGGCGATTCAGATTTTACGGGGGGCAGTTTTGAATTGCAGCCGTCCATAGGTGCCCTTTGAGAGCGGATTTGAAGGAGTCAAGGGATTTGCATGTCTTAATGACTGTTGGTAGGGCGTTCCACATTTTGGTGGCATAGGAGCGAAAATAATTTAGTCCCTTGTTTAAGTTGTTTGTGCCGAATCTGGGTTGCACATGGTTTGTTGCACTCCCTCTGGTGTTGTGGGTGTGGACTTCGTTAACATTAAGGAAATATCTAGATAGGTACATGGGTATCTTGGTGGTGTATCGAATCTTGTGGGCCAGACCCATTGCAAGACGCTGTACTGTCTTCGACACTAAGCCATTCCAGCCAGTTAAAGCGGGCAGGGGTGAGGTCAAGTAGGAGCCTGATAAGTTTATTTTGGAAGTCTGGAGCCTTGTTTTAAGGGCCTTTGAGGTACTGTGGTATCAAGAGGTGCATGTCGAAGAAACCTTGTACGAGGGCTCCTGTTAGGGTCTTCAAGGTGTTTTTGTTGACCAGTGAGGAGATCTTGTAAAGGAATCTTGTTCTTGTACTTTTTTGATTACTTTGGTGGCCATTTTATCACCGGAAAGATTAGCCTCCAGGATGGAACCTAGGCAGGTAATTTCATCTTTTCGTGTGATATTGTCAAGAGTGCTCTTACTAAGGAAAGTAGGCTTTCTAATGACACAACTCGCCTTTGTTTTGGTGAGTAGCAAAAATGTTCTTTTTATTTACACTAAACAGGAGAGGCAGGAAATTAGCAGCCTTACTGCAGGGCAGAATCATAGAAGCAGTAAGGCTATGGACCAGAGCTAAGTAGGCTAGTAATCAATATAATTTAATAAAACATAGCCATAAGTAGGCCTATACCTATTATTTTTTTTACAGTCTGTGGCCTATACCTACAAACAACTGCTGGTTGTCTGGCTCATACACAATATTGATAAACACGCAGTGATCACCGATTAAACTAATACCTAACCACCGTACTACACTATACTTTAATCACAAAGCAAAGCAGGCACAATTTTAAGTAGAATGGGTGATACTATACCATGAATTTGCATGGGATCGGTTACTTAAAACAGAGTTTGGACCCTCCACCCCCATCACATCTTCAGTCTACATCCACCTTGAGCAGAGCACACAGAATTGTGCTTCATTAATCATTATCAAACAATTCCGCTTGCTTATTTATTTGAGACAACAGTTTTCATACATTTTCACCATGGACCAGTGTTCCAAGTTCTCACAGAATGCTCGCACATTTCACAAAAGTTCCACCACCAGATAGATACATACCTGCTCTATCTATCTGGTGGGGCAGTCTGTGGGAATCACTACAAAAAGATGGCAAAGGGGAATCTTGAAGTTTTGTGTTTCATTTGATTGTCACGTTCTCAGTATTAAATTCCATTCAAGGCATTCATGAAACTAGATGTTCTTTACTTTCTGCAGTTTTATATATATATAAGCGTATGACCTGTGTTCAGTGACACATCCTGACCAACACAATGTACCAGCTATTCACTGTCTGCCAAGCACGCGTTGTTCAGGGAGTTCAGCAAGTTGCTGCAGGGCTCACTTCTAAAACGTAGACTGAGAAGTTGAGAACAGGTGTCATAATGTCATGCAATACATTTAGGCTCAAGCATACAAACCAGACTAACCACACTAGAAACACTCAACACATTTATTCACATTATGGGAAAAAAGGGTTGAGCACAAACATTGCATTGATTGAATACTTTGTTCAGGCCTGACAGACATCTTTAAAAAGTGTTTGCCTCTTCCAAAACTTCAGTGAGCTTGTTATTGGCACGACTCAGCATTTGCTCTGCGTCCTCTTGAACTGGGTTTATAAGCTCCCTATTCTTTGTACGTAATGATTTGTGTATTTTCTGTCTGTTCTCTCTCCCTGGTCGTTCTCACATAGAGTGAGAAACAGGTTTCACACATCATTCCTCTTCAGGGATGGTATGGCCAGGATGTACCTGGATGCAAACAAGTTGCCCTGTATTGCTCCTGTGACATCAGGGGAGACTGACAAAGGAGAATCGGCCATCCGTAAATAATGCATCATGTCCATCAGCATGCAGAGCTGGAAGGACCTAATTGATGCTTTTGAGATCACGGCGGCCATGGTCCCCAGCAAATAATAATAATAAAAATAAAGTATTCAATCGTCCAAATAACTATTGATAGCCGCCCCCAGCAGGCTCAACATTAAATAACCAAAAGATAATACAGATAACCAAACTTCAATCTTTTTTAACACAAAGTAGCCACAGGCTCATACGAAATCTTATTCAAACTAAAACAATATGAAATAAAGAAAACCAAAAAGAACAGCACACTTCATGCATTAAAACACCCGCATGCAAGTTTTAAGACAAAATAAAACATAACATAAAAAAAAACTGCAAGAAACTCTTGTGGCGATTTATTCCCACTCATCATCTCCTCCATTCTGGGCAGCTGTTTGTGGCTGGCTGTCAGTGGGGAAAGCTCCCCCCTGAGGGTAAATAAAAGAAGCCAAGTTAGAACATTGACAGTCAAATACAGAGGAAACGCTCAAGTTTGCTTTGTTTCACTTTGCCATGTAGTATTTGGTCCACGTGTGCATCTGCAAATGTATATACTCTGTGTGTGCTTAATAAAACCCAGAACATGTCGTCATCTTGTTCTGACCTTGTTCTTTCTTACAGATGGGAAATTATGGCGAGCCACCACCTCACTAGCCCTAAAAGGTCACATTGAGTCTTAATTCATGACAATTACCTTCCTAGAGTCTGTGGAAGCAAATCCTCCTGAGCTGAAGGATGAAGAACCACCGCCGCCCATCGCTGAATCCTCAAGCCATTTAGGCACCACCTGCTGAGCCTGTAAATCACAGTCAAACCAATAGGAACCATTAGGGCTGGACATGGTGCTTTTTAAAGCATTCAGAGTGGCGTGCAGAGTAATCAGATCACCTACACTAGAGAGAATTTTAACAAGGTCGCGAGCCATTTGGTTGTCGTTTTCAGGATCATAGAAGGAAATGGCTTTCCCAGTGTTGCCACAACGACCGGTCCTCCCGATGCGGTGGACATATTCGTCAATGGCTTTGGGGAGGTCATAGTTGACCACGTGCTGCACATCGCGTATGTCCAGACCTCTTGCAGCCACAGAGGTAGCCACCAGGACGGGACATTTTCCAGAGCGGAAGTCGTGTAGCGCCAGCTCTCGCTCACGCTGCTCACGGTCGCTGTCGAGACAATACAGTTAAAATGCTGCTCCATTTGAACGCATACTGGCTATAAAAACATTTTTTTTAACAAGCTCCTACTTACCCATGGATACTAGTAGTAGCAACCTTCTCCTGACAAAGGAACGTTGCAATGAAATCAGCTTGTCTCTTTGTCTCCACGAACACCATCGTACGCTCAGATCCTGCATGAAACAACAAAACAAAAACTTGGAACAATTGTCGTTTATTTTTCAAGCCCGTTCAGGTTGTTAATAGCAGAGGTTGGAGACGTTACCAGTGGTCTTTAGGACGTCAAGAAGTTGATCTCTCTTGGAGAACTTGGTGACCTCAATCAACTTCTGCTCCACATCACTGCAGGCTCCGCCCACCACACCCACAGCCAGGAACAAGTAGTCAGTCTTGAGGAACTCAGAGGCCAGCCTGTAAAAAACACCATGCAGAGAAATGGATCAGTATTGAGGAGTTTCACATAAAAACAACCTATAGAAGATACATAACGCAGTGTACCTTTGGATTGCCTCAGGGAAGGTGGCACTGAACATCAGGGTCTGACGCTCCTCTTTTGGTGGTATACCAGGAGAGCCCACCAACTTGCGCATGTCAGGCTCAAAGCCCATGTCCAACATCCTGTCTGCTTCATCCAACACCAGGTAACGCACCTTACTGAGACCCACCTAAAGGGTACATCATTATAGAAAGAATAAACTTATGAAATCCATCTCTTTAACAGTCAGTAGAAATAAAATGCAATGCATCTCAACAGATCCAAGCCTTGAACTAAGAAACCGGAAAGGTTCACTACCATCAGAAAATGACTGGTGAGACCTTAATTACCTTTCCTCTTTGAATCATATCCAACATCCTTCCTGGAGTCCCACACAACACGTTGCATCCCCTGCAGATGTCTCTGATTTGGTGTCCAGTTGCGATTCCACCATACACCACAACAGGACGCACACATGTCCTACACAGGTCAGATGAAAAGAAATGTGTCTATTCATGTACAATGGTGTGTTTCATTGGCCTCTGGCCAGTGTGAACTTTTACAGACTCAAATTATTACTTTCCCTGTGCTACTACACTAATGAGTCTGACAGCTGTATGATCTAAAGTGATAAGCTATACATGTCACTTCCACTTAATAGTTAGAAACACTAAGGACTGCCTACGTGCCAAAACACAGCCATTTCTTGTTAGACTGTTGCTGATCTCCATTAAACAGGACGGGAACGTCTTTTGGTGTTTTAAGCATTTTATAGTACTTTAGCTATTGAAAAATAGCAGATCTACAAGCTCATCGCGCAGCACTCAGTGCCATGCTAGAGCTTGTAGATCTGTTAAATGAGAGTCCTCATCTCCTCGGGCCAAATACAGATAATTCTGGGGGTCCTTGACATTAAATAAGTTGAGCACCACTGACATAGAAACATTGCTTCCAATAGGATTTAGAAGCAATTTTTTTAGAATCGGCTTCAGGTCTAAATGGGTTAAAAGACTCCTGAAACTTAACGGAGCATGCAGATAATACTTTTCTATCCAACTATTGTGACAATACACACCCATGGGCGAACTTCCTGGCCTCCATGTAGATCTGATTGATCAGTTCTCTGGTTGGGGCAACGATCACAACCTCAGGTTCCTGCAGCTCACTGAAC
Source organism: Protomyctophum bolini (assembly GCF_963924005.1). Lineage (NCBI taxonomy): Eukaryota > Metazoa > Chordata > Actinopteri > Myctophiformes > Myctophidae > Protomyctophum > Protomyctophum bolini. The sequence goes on along the minus strand of NC_137885.1, from coordinate 15,634,468 downwards.
TGACTTGCTGCCACTCCGTCTGCCATCAGCTTCTGGAGCATTGGCAGCAGGAAGGCAGCCTGTAGGGAGGAAAACAGAGAACCAAGCTCACATCCACTTCTGGATCTCGACTAGTCACGCATAGTCAGAACACTATTGCACACTTCCCGAATGGTACAGTAGAGCCTGGAACTATATTTTAAATCTCTTTACATTTTATAATTACCATTTCTGATAAGCAGCAATCACGCTTTTAATATTAGGACAAATTTGGAAGCAGGACCTATATACAGTATGTTCAAGTTCAATCCCTAAAATGGACAATGTGCCCTGTCATTCCAGATAACAGCAAGCTGAATCTCACCGTTTTGCCTGAACCAGTCTGGGCACAGGCCATGAGGTCTCTGCCCGCAGCGATAATAGGGATGCCATGCTTCTGCACTGGAGTTGGCTTCACATAGCCGGATTTGCTAATATTCCTTTTCAGGGACTCGCAGAATTGTGCCTCCTCGAAAGTCTGAAGATGAAGACAAACAGGATTTCATTGCAGTCTGAAGAAAAACTAAAACTCATAAATGAAACAGATTGTGAAGACGCTGCCAACATATCCATACCATGATGGCCTTTGGTGGGTTGCTGCCACTAACATCCACCATGATCTGATCATACTTGTCAAAGTTAATGCCAGATTCATAGTGGGAAAAAATGGATTCTTCATCCTCAGGGAGGGCTTCAGGAATATAGGTCACCGGCTTTGGTCCTAGGGAAAGGGATAAGGTGGTTTAGTTAGAATGACTTTTGGACAAGTATACAAGAAATGTATCACAATGCATTTATTTGAATTACTTACTCTCTTCACCTCCATCTTCAGTGTTTTAGACTGATTTTAAACAGAGGCATAGTAGAAAAGACAAGTTTTCAGTGTGTTCACAATAGACGCATTTACTTACTCTCTTCACCTCCGTCCATGTCTCCACTTGGACCTGTAACGGATTCACACAATTAAATATCTGCAGCATGTTTCCCCAAGCCCCAACTCCCAAGCTGACAAACTCAAACATGGAACCTAAATCACACTATTACCTTTAGAGAAGACTTCTTCATCTTTTCCACGGTATCCTGCAGTGTCACAAAAGGACGATCAGTTGACATTGACTCATTAACATGATTCAGTATTTCGCTTTATAGTTATGGCTCATTTACCTCCTCCAGAACCTTCTGTTCCATCTTCTGTTCCACCTAAAAGAGTCATTCAAGTGTCATTACACTTCAACCACTTAACTGTTAATTCCTCAAATTGTTCAGGAATACACTTGGACTTTTCACTCAAAATATACATTTGAAAGATTACAACTGCATTCAGGTTTTACTATAAAAGGAATATTGATTTGAGACAAAAAAAAGACAGACAGTTAGCAAAAAGCATACTTGTTGTAGGCACAATTCACCATGGAAAATGTACAGAAATCTTTGAGGTATGCTAAATGTGTATTTTGATTATCTGTGTTCGTCTCGTTCCATTTTGGAATGCTAAAATCTTGTTGTGGAGTTTTCCAGAAGAATCAGTTTAACAACCTTTAGAATTTCTAAGCACATTAGGAGAGGATTCAAATTGGTGTTTAGAATACCATGACGGAAGCCGCCTCCTCCTCCTCCTCTTCCTCCGCGACCACCTCCAAAGCCTGAGGAGAATTTTCTTTTTAAATATTTTAACAAAAATACATTTCTGTAAGGAAAGTTTGCTGAATCACATTCATAGTCAAACAACTAGAGGAAAAATTCCATTACAGTCAAAATTACTAGTTAACCTAGGTTAAACTGCCTCTCCCCCAACATTACCTTCTCTGGATCCTCCATCATCTCCATCACTCCTACCTCCTCTGCTGCCCCCTGTGAGGTGACAATATTACGGTGGACTGCAAGAACCACTGATTTCAACAGATGTCTTGTTACTACGTTGATTTAATTAAAAAGCTGCTTCAGTGTGAACTACATCCCATCTCACCTCTGCCTCGCCCTCTGAAGCTTTGCTCTCCTCCACTGTTCCAGCTGCTGCCGCCGCCGCCGCCTCCTCCACTGTTCCAGCTGCTGCCTGCTTCGTCTAAACAAAATACACAACTCAGATATATAATTAATGTAATCACTAGTGTGAACAGTCTACTCCCATCCCAACAAGCAAAAACACTGGTACGTACCATTAGCGTTCTCATCAGCTCCTGCAAAAGAAAGGTAAACCGGTTTAACAATAGTATGCGTGTCGTGGGACAATGGTAATGTCACATGGGGCTTCATGATATTGGGAAATGTAGCAATCTCGAGTCAATCACTACATCGGCACAATCCTCAATTTGATTATATTTTTAGCACATAACAAAATATAAAGTATTGGTGTGTATTAGGGATGTCAGTAACAATAGTTTCCCAGCCGGTTAGCCGACAGGATTAACCGGGTCAATAACGGATAGTGGTTGATTTTTTTTCAATAGGCTACCCCAAATGTAATAGGCATGTATAGGCTACATAATTAAAGTTGGTAGACGAATGGTATACTGTACATTTATTTATGCTCCTTTTTTTTAAAGACAAACAAAAAAGCAACATTTAACAACATAAATAAATTGTTGTAGGCTTAATCATCAATTAACAACGCATCGCATCTGCATGATGCATGCATCTGCGCGTCTACAGTACAGAGGTCCGCCGGTTCTAGTCCAAAACATAAATAAATCCAGTCCAGATCTGAGCAATAATAATAAATAATAATGGAATTAATAATGCCAAGTAGGTCTCTGCATTTATACAGTCGACATGTGTTCATCTCGTCTCGCTGTCACTCGCTTACATTTCGACTACCGCAATTTCCGCAAAGCTACCCTTGTAGCCATTTAGCCAAGCCAGAAGTACAACAGAGAACTTTGGGACATTGAGGGGGCAGAAAACCGAGCCCAAGCGCTGTTCATGCAGCCTGGAGTGTGACAAGCTGAGCGGCGCAAATAAGAACAATTTTAGGCATGTGTGCAACATGACAACTGTTTTAAAGTATTGTACAGTGACAAGTACAGTCTCTGTAATGTTTATGTTGTACTATTACTAAAAACGATCTAAAATAAAGGGATTTAAGATCAGAACACGTATTTATTATTATGCAAATTAACCGTTAAAGCTGATAAAAATATCCGGATGTTTCTTAACAACGGTTAACCCCTGACATCCCTAGTGTGTATAAGAGTTTAATGATTTTGAGTAGCCATGATGTTGCTGAACTCATATGCTCGATTTGTTACCAGATTATTGACAAATGAAATGGATCCTAAAAAAGTAATACTGTATCGTTAGTGTGCAACCCAATTTCTTTTTTTTTTACCATTCTTAAATCCTCCTCCTCGTCCACCGCGACCTCTTCCTCCACGACCTGTAGAAAACACCATGGGTGGGAAGTTACCAAGGGTGCCTGAGCACTCCAGCACCCACTAAGTCAAACTACCAAGGGTGCCGGAGCCCTCCAGCACCCACTAAGTCAAATTACAAAATTATCTGAGAATTTTTACTTTTTGAAGGGATCACCCTTACAGTACTGTGCTTTTCAGTACCCTGGTGTCGTCTGCTGCATGCCATTTTATGTGGGAATTAGCTCATTAGGACATTGAGTACGTCAACAGTTTTCACAATTTGGGACCAACATTTGCATTTACCATAGAGTCAACTACCTGATGTCCCTCTAGCAAAGTTAAACTTGAGCCCATTCAGATATATCTTGCAACTTACTAAAGATCAAGGAGGAATCACATTTCCATTCACAAACACTTACCCATTCTGTCACCTCCTCCAAATCCTCCATCATCTTTCCAGGAGCTTCCTGGATACAAAAGTAACTCCATTCCATCACCCATATGAACATTCAAGTGGTAAAATGTTACCCCTACTGTTTACATACATGAGGGTATTCCATTATTCATCATTCATATTCTACTTAGTGACTAGTTTAACAGTACAATCATGGGAGTTAATCAAACCCCGAGTACACTACATTAGAACTATGTCATAGTTCATTGAACAGTCAGGATTTTGCTGTGTGGAGCTGCTATGAGTAAACCCACCGCTGTCTGAAGCTGTGCTGAAGCCAGTGAATTTACTAGTGGTGGTGCTGGTTGCGGCTGCCTGTAAACATGGACACAATGAAAACTGTTATGACTTCAACAGAGTCTGAATGTTTCAAATCAAATCTATTCTCTACATTTTAAGTTACCTCTTCCTCCCACTCGTCAGTCATGATTGTCAGCTGATTTGGAGAAATGAAAAATGAAGATATATAGCCGGAATGAAGATGTATAAAGCCTGCAATAAAAGAAAAGAGAAAACTATTTTAACACTACTAAATGTATGGATCCCAATACGGATACATAATTAGGATGCAGACCCCCATATGACTTTTTTCTATTTTTAATTAAATATGAAGCAGTCGAACCTTGATGCACCTTAAGCAAATAATGAGTCTTTTTCGGGCTTGGGCATGAAGGGCATGCTCTTGGTTCGTTTAATAAATGCACGGTCGGAACCCTCGGTTAAGAAAGGGGCTGCTAGCACTATCTGTTGTTCACCATGGTCAACTCGACACCACGTACACGTACAGCGCTACCATAATATGCAAAAGAGAAATAAGTTATGTACGGTCCCCAGTTTTTAGATAAGGTGCTGGAACAAATGAAGAAGGGTGGGGATGTCCGCACACATAAGTTTTCTCCCCGTCCTCTCTTTAGTTTAACAGTTTCGCCCGTCTGGGCTTTCTCAAGACACTATATCCTAGACTGGTGGTGTGACTTTCTTTGTCAAACAAATGTTAATGCATAACATAATTATCGTTCGTAGGCTAATGTTAATTATTGTAAACGTCGGTTGCGGCGGCCATTGTGTCTTCCTCCACGTGGTGCAGCGTCAACTACGATGAATACATAAAGTTGTAGTATAGCTGACTATTTTGTCAACTTTGTCGACGGCTTATTGCCGTATCTACATGAAGTATTTCGACACGAAGTACATATACACATACATATTTAGCATTATTATTAATACATCTTCATCGTCTAATCATTCTTTGGCCGACCTTACCCTGTCGATGTTGCGCAGAAAAGGAATGAATCCGGGATAATTGACGCACGTGTGTCGTTCATAGGGGGGGGTGGGTGTATCACTGCGTAGCGTTGAGAGGAAATGACTGACAGGCTGATTGACCTGTAACAGGTAGCAGAGTGCTGTTGACCCGCCCTGCTACGCCCCGTTCCAGCCGCATGCGGTCGCACCTTGATTGGTTAGTTCGTCGCCAGGCAACATGTGTTTTTTTTGTTTTGTTTTGTAATTTCGAACTTGTAATTTTTGTGTAAGTCGCTTTCTTTTGTTCAGATTCAGTGGTAGGCTTACTTTAGTTTACATTTGTTTTTGTATATATTTATGTATTTTATTGAATAGAGTGAACCTGAAGGTCTTATCCACCAGAGAGCGCTACAACACCTTCAGCAGCACCAACTATACTGGGATAACTGATAATTAAACTCAGATAGTTTAAACTGCTGTAGTAGTGTTAGTTTGGAATAAAAATCTGCAAACACAGAACTTTGAGTTTAATTTACACTCAGGATGTTGCAGTGCAGAAAATATTTGCATCTAATGAGAGCAGACCTAAACTTGACAGCACCAAAGTGTGCAGACGTGATTCGGTGAAACCAAATTGTCTACAACAAAGCTCAACTATAGCAAAACACAGGGGGAGAAACATGGTTTAAACAGATAGCGAACAATCAATCACAATAAAAGGTCACAATATGACAAAATAAAGGATAAAAAGTATTGCAACATAGCACAAATGCATAGCCTAGAATGGATCATAACAAATAACGAGTAAATAAATGGTATATAATAACACAGTGACAGCAAAACACATCAATTGCCGTCTGTCTTCAGTAACCCCGTCCAACACAAAGTCCCAAAAGTGCAGATGGCAGCACAAGAACTCCATGGTCATGATGAGCGCTCATGGGGTGGGACTGGGAGTGGGATGGCTGTTTGTTTAATCATTTGGACAGATGTAAAAACAAACAAAAAACACTGTCAAATTGAACAATTTACAATTTATACAATTTAGCAGGCGCTCTTAATCCAGATTTAGGCCTACAGTAAGCAAATAAAACATTGTAGCTGCATTCCCCCACAAGATGGCGGTATTACCAAGGATATTGACACAGTTCTTAATAGTGGAGAAGGATCAAAGCTGCATTTTCAGTTTAGTAAGCCTAGAGTGATTGATTGATTGATTGATTGATTGATTGATTGATTGATTGATTGATTGATTGATTGATTGATTGATTGATTGAAATATGTTTGCAGAATTACAGTACATTTCAAGCACAAACTCAATACAAAGACTGTTAACTGTGAGTGGACGACCCAATTAAGCATTACACTTGTTTACAAGAGGGTCCACCTTGTTCAATTCATCAAAACATTTAGAGACGTACAAATAGACACTTCTATATAGTCAAAGAACAGAACAGGAATTCATCATAAAGGAGGTAAAAAGGGAAAAGAAACATATACAGTGAGGGGGAAAAGGGGTGGGTTCAGATTTTACGGGGTCCAGTTTCGTACAGTTTCGTACAGTGCAGTATAGTATCAGAGATATGAAGTTTTGAGTGGTGGAACTCCCCCCCCCCCCCCCCCCCCCCCCCGGGACCCCCACACGGAGTTGCAATCATTTAGGTTATTAGTAGTAGTATTATCCACTATCCAGCCAGTGCACTGGCCTCTAACTTCTGAGCTGGTCTGCTGACTCTGCTCAGTGCTCAGTGGCTACCCACGGCTCCTAATGTGGGATTAATTTATCCTCAGGGACCAATACAAAATAACGTAGTTCTTCGACAATGTAGTGATCATCTATTTGATGTCTTCCTTGATCTATTCAACGGGAAGCAGTCTGGAGAAAAAAAAGGGAAAGAAAACGTGAAGTGAGAGTCCCCCTGTTCAGCTGAACCACTTACACACATTTCCCATCCATTCAGCCCCCCACGGCCCCACCCCCCACCTCCACTACCACTCCAATACTGACCGCTGGTTCCTCCATTCAGCCCCCCACCCCCCACCTCCACTACCACTCCAATACTGACCGCTGGTTCCTCCATTCAGCCCCCCACCCCCACCTCCACTACCACTCCAATAACTCGCTGGTTCCTCAAAATATGTGAACTGACTACAAACCCTCTCAGAGAGCCAGAGAAAAGGCTCCTCAAAGTCTTCGTGACGCTCTACAGTTCCTTGCAGAATTGCAACAGACAGCCCAAGGAGACGTTCAGGTCCTATTTGTGTCAAGTCTCAGTAGTGATGGAATGTGTTGCCTATTTATTCACAAAGATGGCCATTAATCCTCACTGGCAGTGCAGCCAGGTGAACGGCACTGCAAGAGTGGCATGCCAGCTATGGCCAGCCGAGCCAGCCTGCATTGAACGAATTCACACTCTGTAATAGGTAGGAATGCTGAAGGATCTAATTGACTTGAATGGAGTTTTGTGCTTGTGAGTATTTACATGAGCAGAAAAGCTACTTGACCTTGATCAACTCTGAGGCAGACTCTCCTTTAATGTGTTTTTCTAACGAATTCTCTGCAGGCTTACTTAGTCCCACTCCCCCCATATATATTTAATGTTATTTGTTCTAAAGAACTTTATATCTCTGAGCAAGCACAGGAAATTCTGTTCATTTCAAGTAGCTCAGATAGAAAAAGAATAAAAATAAATTGTGCCTTGCCGAAAACTCACCCCCCTCTTTCTTGAGAGGTTGGAAAAGCTAAAAAATAAATAAAAAAAGACTGCAATTTTCAGCCCAGGCTTCAATTCACCTCCCCTGCTGGTCAAAAATACCAGAGCACACTTTGTAGGTGATTAGACTTTGGATAGCAGTAGAGCTATACCCACCCTAAACATTCCAACTCATAACTTCAACTTTCTCCTTTCTTTCACCTGAGTGACGGAGGAACTTGGAAGTAAATGGAAGGCTTTCCAAGATACTCAAGCACTCCTTCCTCTGTTGTGTCCAGTATCTGAACCCTAGCTCAGAATAGAGCTCTCATTTATAGGTTTCCTAACCTGTCATTAAGGAGTCTCTTGGATGAGCTAAACACACTGAGGTCCCATGGCATGGATTCCACTTATAGAACCATTTCGACTTAAAAAGTTCAAAGTGAGGCTGTAGGACTTTTATATAAAAAATTAAAAAAAGAATCAGCATTTCTGCATGTCTAAAGTGGTGATATCCAAAGTGCTTCATAATACATTGTTGTTACATTCGCACATTTGCACACCGGCGATGAATGTAACCTTGCAGGCACCAACCTGCTCACTGGGAGTTAGTCTTGCTCAAAGACAAGTCACTCAAACCAGGAACCTTCCGGTTCGAAGGTGACCACTTTTTATTGGAGCACTCTCTCTCTCTCTCTCTCTCTCTCTCTCTCTCTCTCTCTCTCTCTCTCTCTCTCTCTCTCTCTCTCTCTCTCTCTCTCTCTCTCTCTCTCTCTCTCCCCTTCTCTCTCTCCAGCCTTCATCCTATACTCCTCCCGCCCAACACTCCGTCCTGACAGGTGCTGCCCCAGCCTGTAGGAACACATGCAGTGACAAATATCACCCTCCCTGCCGGCTTCCCTCCACTGAACACGGGCCAGTTGTGTTCGTGTAAACGCCAGACAAAGCCAGTGGATTTGAACCCACACAGCCTCCGTGGCGGTAGGTGGGCAGGGACATTACCACAGTTAGCGTCACCCGAGCCAAAATTAAGACACTATGACATAGCGAGAGTGGTTAGAAGTGCACCCGTTTGTACTTATTTATAGCACTAATCCTAGTACTGAAAATATTCTGTACAGTACATTTGTCAGTCCTGGGTCAAACATTTCCAAATAGTTATCAATTATCAATTATCTGCCTGCAACAAAGCGTGACAGTGTGTTGCAACAGGTCTCATGGATTCAAAGATTTTCATGGAACTTGTAGACAATAATCAGTAGGCAATCAGACAGGTCACTTTCAGTTTGAGAAGGTGAAGGTCACAGTCAAGTTCAACATCGATAATGGATGGTTGGATTTCCCGGAGACTTGGTGGTAGGAATGATCAGCATTCAGCATGCTGACCCGAAGATATGATTAACTTTCGGTTTGAAAAGGTTGAGGTCACACAGAGAGAGAGAGAGAGAGAGAGAGAGAGAGAGAGAGAGATAGAGAGAGAGAGACAAAATATATGTATGTGGCAGGCAGAATGCTTCTCTTTCTACTGTGCAATGAAATAGAAGCATAGATGCCTGACATAAAGAAAAAAGAAAAAAAGAAAGCCTACTGGTTTCAATATATCACTCTTTCTTCTCTTATGGCCTTAGTGTGATTAATCCGGTGGTGTGATGACACGGTGTAAAAAGTCACACTCACTTAAACAAGCAGCCCTGTCTGGTTCCCTCTGGCCATCATTAAAACCTGCCTGTCAGGCCGCAGTCACACCTTTGAGACAGCCGTCTTATGGTTGTCTGATCAAAAGCATCAGACAAGACAGCTCCCAATGCATTTCTAATGGGAGTCACGTGGTTTCATCAGACAAACGTGTTTCATGGGGGGGGGGGGGGCAAGACACGAGGCATAAAACAGTTTGTAGGCGACATGCTGAAGAACAAGGCGGCACCAGACACAAGACAAAAAGGGTTGGGTTTACCCGCCAACCAATAGGAGAGAAGGTCCGTTTGTTACGCTGCACTGGGCGGTCTTTTCACACTCTGAGTCTGTTTTTTTTTTTCTGCATAGTGCAGACACGGAAGAGGAAAGCCTATGCACTTTCGTATTAATTTAAGTAAAGTAGTTTGGTCTGTTCCAGTAAGCAATTCAACAGGAAAATATAATCCCTGCCCGTCGTGGCCGAACAGAAAATTAAAACAAACGTTATAATTCAAGGTGCATGCATTTTCACTCCTAATGCTTACCAGTATATGATTCTGCCCTGTGTTATGATCAAATGTACTAGATATTTATCGTGTACACACGCACACCCTGCATTGACAGAATGGACCGGAGCTACTTATAAACTGAAAAAGTCGCTTGTTTAACGTGCCACGGCTGTGACAGCTAGCAGCTGCAGCTGTCAAACTAGCAACAGGCTAGCTGTAAAACTAGCAACAGGCCAGGGCTGACAGTCCGAATGTCGGCAATCCAGTTAAAAAGCACATCAGTAAAACTGTGTATCCGAACCTTAAAATCCATATGCTGTCTGCAGTGGTTAAAAAACAGGGCTTAAAAAGAGCTTAAAAAGACGGAGCTTCGTCATTGAGCTGCTGCTGTGTTTCAGGGTTCAGCTGCTTAACGTTCGGTGTGCATCGTTCATCGCTGAAACTACGCGACTATATTAAAATGTCAAATACTGTCTCAGCAGAAATTTTGATTCATATGATTCATATGATTCAAAATCATATGATTTGGTTGTTAAAATAAAATAAAACTGTTAATATGAATGAACATGTTTTCAGTTCGCATGGGCAGTGCGCATTGGACTGGAGATTATGAAAGAGTCGTAGCCATGACTTATATTTCTGAAAATGCTACTGCTCGCAAACAATCATTTTGGGCATGAAATGTTATGATTCCCCCCCTTTTTTTTCTCTCATTTTTTTTAATAACATCGAGGTGTCCACTGGCATCTGTCGTCTCCTCTCTTAAGTAACGCTGAACGGTCTGACTGCAGATAGGAGAGAGCCGTGCGCCCAGGTGCCCCATGGCTAACAGCCTGAAATGTAGCAATAAAGTCGTGTGTTGTGGTAAAATGGATGCGCTTTATTAAAAATAATGGAGTCGTTGCTAAGCTCTCTCTGGCGCGTCTCCCTTTCCCTCTTTCTCCTCGCCACCAACATCGCCAGGACAAGAGCCCTCTTTCTCCTCCAAAAAAACATTTTGTCACCACAAACACGTTGACACAACCAACAAGCTACTAGCTACTGTGTCCCGCGGCTAACAGCGTAAGGACAACAACAGGCAACACGAACACGTGGATCTGTTTCCGCATGTCCTCGTACCGCCCACGCACCGCCCAGATTACGCAAAGCATTGTGGTCAATTGATGCGACAAACGACAAGACAGATGAAACCATAAAACATTGATAAGACGGCTGTCTCAAAGGTGTGACTGCGGCCTGAGCTCAGAGGTGGTCGTCAAGGTGCAGAGAGATAACCCAGACTAGTATGCCCTTAATGAGCGGAACAAAGGGACACCTTTGTGATTGATTCACACGTCCTCTTTGACTCTAACAAAAAGGTGAAAGTTCAGGATAATCTTTTATCCAATTGAGGTTATAAGAACTCTGACCAAAATATGTAGCACGGTATACTGTATGAATCAGGACAGGAAATATTTTCACTGTAGTTAAAATGTACATCTAGAAGAAGAGTGTACATTTCTACAATATTTCCTTGAATTATGTTGATGTGGGATACAATTTTGATCATATCTTTGCAATATAACCTTGTTAGGCCAGGTCACTGCATCTATAAACATTAAGATATACATCACCATTGCCCCTTAAAAGCAGCAGTATGAGACAGAATACTACCATTACTCCTCAACCTGAATTCCACAAAGCTATTCAAATGTTTAATTCAAGTTTAAATAGATTTAATTTAAAATCTCATGAAATGAAATGGGATTGGGGATATACTTTTGATGTGAAACAAAGGGACATTTTTTTCCACTAGACCCATTTTGTCTTGGAGGAATTATGTCTTCACGTGTTAAGAGAAAGTTTGATCAGACAAATCCGCTAACAACCGGACACTGACAGATTAACAGAGTTAAAGATGTGAGGATTAAATAGTTTTGCTTTATTGTGGAACCGCCTGGAGACATTGGTCAGTGGGTCAAGCTGTTAACCACACAATAGCTGGAATACTGTATTTGCTTTTAAAACATAATATATTTGAAATATTATAGATACATATTATGGATATGAATGTTTTCCATATTTCAGTGCTTATAGTATGAAATGTATTGTCTACCTTTTCATTTTGTCATTGTTAAATGTGCGATTTAATTCTGTTGTCATTTTCTGTTGCCATATATTGCAAGAAATCAAACAAAAACCACCCTAAAAAGATCTTGGAGAAAAATCAATGCATTCGCCACACCATTTGATCTGATGTGCTCAGCATGGTGGAGTACTGACATGAACCTCAGAGGTAATCTGTCACTACACAGACCTATCCCGTCTTACGAGTGGCGAGGAAGTGGTGCCGTTATCATGCAGCCGCTATCGTGCAGCTGTTATCACTGCCCCCACTTTGCATTGCCATGTTTGCGCCCGTTACATCTCTAATCATCACACGTCAGTAGCCACCAGCTGCATAACGCACTGCAGCGTTACGCCATGCTATTGAGCATTGCTCCATGTAATATAATTGTGAAAATAATAATAAAATGAGTGCTTGCTTATGTTATGGATAAACATACAGTACTGTTGAAAAATACTTATAACATGCAAATAAATTGCATTATACAGTGCTGCAGGGTGGGTCTTGGCGCAACCCTATCGATGCTTAATTGGAGTTAAGTGTATGTCACGTATATGTCATGACCTACGCTGTAGACGCTATCATTTTCTTTTGGGTGGAAAGTTGCGGGATTTGGGCAGGAATACCGCTCAAGGAAATTACGTTGATGCTTTACAAATCAGTATAGACAGAGTTGCAGAAAACAGCCCGGTCACGTGGTTCATGCACTCGCGCGATCCCATAGACTCAATGCATTCTGTAAACTTCCGGTGTCACTATTCGCCAATAGAAGTCTATGTAGAAGAGTCACCATTGGACTGGCCCCATGAAGTGAACAGAGTTGTCGTAACTCTGTTTCAAGCCCTAACCACACCAAAGGGTCACCATGCAACTCCTTGGGTCCAAACGGTTGTAAGGAGTTAACGTTAAAACCATCTCGACCCTTTGGTGTGGTTTGGGCCATTGAATTCCTGCATGCGTTGAATCACTAGGGTCAACGTGGGTCAACGTGGGTCAACATGCAACAAGACATATCACACCGCAGGGACAACGCTAAAACCGTCTTGACCCTTTGGTGTGGTTAGGGCTTTACTCTATGGATTCTCTGCATTCTCTGTAGTCTCGTGTAGCCAGCAGACAACTATTTCACAATCTCCGAATACTAAGCATTTGAAAATTGCGAGAGGCAACAGTCTAGTAGAGAATTCACGCAGAGACTACATTCTCTGTGAATGAAAGTGTTGTGATTGGTCGGGAAAATATCATATACGGGGGAAATGCATCTGACGGTGGTTCCAGACTCCCGCCCCCCTTTGAGACATTTAGAGCCTTTGGAGTGAATTAATTTGCTGTATTTCTCTCAGTAGGAGAGGAATGGGTCTCTTCACAGCTGTTGACCCGCTGATATTGTTTAGAGTAGCCTATGTGATTAATGTAAATCACTCTGGATTAAGAGCGTCTACTAAATGCCTAAATTGTAAATTGTTGCTGTAACCTGGACATAAAGTAATGGACAACAACAATTTACTGCACAGCAGAGTGCATATTTAGTACAAAAGTCACCCAGACAAAAGTTAAACCTTAACCGATTGTGTCTGTCCATTGAAAGTGGCCACATGAGGTAGCAAAATCAGAATTAGTACAAAGCACAAAAGTATTTGCACTTTTCACTTTTTCACCACTTCCCCCAGTAAAGCTACAATGTGACCTACATTTACTCTCTGGACTGCAGCACCAGCCAAAAAACGACTAAGAAATTGAACTGTAATGTCAATACTGCCTCTTATGAATAAAAAATGTGTCAATATGAATGGGAAGTGTGGCGTAAAGGACAGAGAAAGTGAATGAAAGCGCTCTAGTAGATGTGAGTGCATCCTTCAGGGTATGTTAAATATTTAATGGCTATCTCCGGTTTGCAAGTGCTAAATGGAATAGGAGGAGACAGAAATAAGAACCAACAGGTAAATAAACAAGTGTGGACGAACAGTAGACTATACAGGGCTTCTCTCTCTCTCTGTGTGTGTGTGTGTGTGTGTGTGTGTGTGTGTGTGTGTGTGTGTGTGTGTGTGTGTGTGTGTGTGTGTGTGTGTGTGTGTGTGTGTGTGTGTGTGTGTGTGTGTGTGTGTGCGTGCGTGTGTGTGTGTGCGTGCGTGTGTTGGCAGTGTGCGTGCATGCTTTACCGACAGTATAAAGTAGGCGAACGGTTTTCAAAGTTTCAATCTGGAAGGAAAGGAAAAATAAATATGAATAAATGTAAGATAATAAAACAATTTATATAATGTGTTCAATTCATGTGATTTCTCTGGAAAGATTTTCATTTGAATTATGCGTAGCTTGCCCTGAACACGCTTTTGGGTCGAAAAGGTCATAATTAGATCAAGGTATGAGTCTTAGCAAAATAACTCGATAGATACCATTTTTTCCCGATACTTGGTGAGAGTGATCAGTAGGCTGCCCACGAAGTAATGCTTTTGGGCTGAAAAGCTCAAAGGTCAAGGTCACAATTCAAGAGACTGTGACCTTGAATTGAGACAGCAAGAGATGCTGGTCCCCAACGCACCCCAACGTGCATTTGTTTAATTTAATATACTGCAGTTTCATGACTGGTAGCATTAATATTATTCAACAGAAAAATATATATAAATCTCAAGAAGTCATATTGTAAAGTCTTGCAGAATACTAAATACTTTCAGTTTGACCAAACGTACTCCTCTTTAAGATAAAGTCCTCTCTCTCCTCTCCTTCTCTCATTTCTGTCAAAGTCCACAGCTGTAATTAGAAAGGTTAATTAGAGGCAAGCTGCAAATAGAAAACCCATCAATTCTCACCAAACAGTGATCAGGGCATATGAAGTGGACCACTGTTTACACACACACACACACACACACACACACGCACACACACACACACACACACACACACACACACACACACACACACACACACACACACACACACACACACACACACACACACACACACACACACACACACACACACACACACACACACACGATACGATACGATACGATGCGATGCGATGCGATGCGATGCGATGCGATACGATACGATACGATACGATACGATACGATACGATACGATACGATACGATGCGATACGATACGATACGATACGATACGATACGATACGATACGATACGATACGACAAGAAACAGACAAGACATAGACACAAGACAATACATTACAAAATGGTAGACATTACAGGACAAAAATCACAGAAACAAGCAGGAACAAGAACACTGGTTTAACGATTTTGGTTTAGAAGCAAGACAGACTGACGTACAAAAGAGTTCTTTAGTCCGTTTTTCTTAAATGTAGGGACTCTAAACCGCCTCATGGAGGGCAACAGTTGATATTCATCATTTAAAACGTGTAAGGGGTCGGAGGAGATACTCTTTGCCAGTCTAAGCATGCTCTTGGTCGCCTCTTTAAAGGAACGCAACGCGACCTCAACTGGCCTACCAACAATTTTAGCGCAGATCTTAATTGAGCAAGTGATCAATACAGATAATGCTAGAAGAAGAACTCAGACGGGGGTTGGGGGGTACTAAATAATTATGGGCCATCTGGGATGATTGATAGCGTGTGAGAGACCGCTGAATGGCCATCGCTGCATGGACCCCGTTGCCCTCCTAAGCCACCTGTCCAGCGTCAATGGGGGAAACACAAACACAGGATTACTGCCTTGACCATGGAGAGAAATGGGCCAGACAGCACCTTTTATACCATGGGAGAGCTAATCCCCTCCAGCGGTGAAAGGCTTGGATAACTTTTCTTTTCTTTCTTTCCTATACAGCCGACAGGCCACGTAGATGAGATCAAGGCACTGTAATTCCATTTGAACTAATCTACAGTACAGCTTCGCTTCCATGTCGGAAACACGGGAACAACAGCATACACATAGTATGAGCTCTTTGTCACGCGAGATGTCACATTTCATACCGTGGTAAACGTATTGTGCTTCACATAAAAAAACATTATGTATACAGTAAGTCAGGGGTGGGAAACTTCGACGATGGAGAGGGCCACTATAATTCCACACTCACTCCAGAGGGCCACATTATATTACTGTCGTAGCAAAAATAGCCGATCTACAAGCACTGCGACACGTTTTGAGCTTGTAGATCGGCTATTTTTGACATCATCGATGGGGAATACGAGCTAATAGAAACTGCAGGCTTTCTAGTCCTGAAAAGTTGCAATGTGAAAATGGAAGCCATCGTTCTCACAATAATACAAATCGAAACATTTTAGTAAAAATAAATCTGCCTAATGATGATGTCACTGGAGGACGGTTTCTAAACGGCCCACAGCCCTCCTATGAGACACAGACTGAGTAGCCATTTCATCATGATTATTATGAGGACCTATTATATGAATATAGGTTGAAAAGTGGTCCTTTAATACTAGTCATTAAGCTACATACTGTATATAGACTGAATTAATTAAAGTGGGTCTTGTTTGCATGTTTATTATATTATATATTATATTATTAACCTGAGGGCCACATTAAGTGAAGGTGAGGGCCGCATGTGGCCCATGCAGTAAGTGCATAATGCTACACTAATCCCATCCACCCTCTCACCTACACTACACATATTGTTTTTTTAATGAACCCACGTTCACAATATTACACAGCATTGTGTCGTACCCCAACTCCACACCAACTCACTCATATACAGTACACACAGCAACACACGCAAGCAACCACATATTCACTGCTCATAGGAACAGCATGGGTTGTTGATGAAGTATGTACGGTTGTATGTGAGCATCTGCATACATGTAGATAGTCTAAGCATACCCTTACAGTATATTAACCAAATGAATATAAACTGAATTTAAATGTGATTGGTTAGCCGATTTGCTCGTCTACGTATGATGTAAATTTCCCCTTCATTGTCAATGCCATTTAACGTTTGTGTTGCCACAAATGTAGTCATATTTGGCGGACATTTCACCTAACTTCTCCTTTCATCGTCAATGGCAAATATTGAGACGTGTGGGGACAAAAGCTGTACAGGAGGGGCTAGGGCCCCTTAACTCTGAGAGTGTACAAATGTAACCAAATGGTCGCAAATGGGTCCTTTTGGTTACATTTTTACACTCGCAGAGTTACAGACCCATAAGTGTCCATTTTGTTCCAAACTATCATTTAGCTGGGGACCCCCTGGAACTCCCTCATGGACCCCCGGGGGTCCCCGGACCCCACTTTGGGAACCACTGCTATAAAGGCCCCACAACATGCGATTGCAATTTGGGTATGATTTACGTTCCTTTTTTGTGAAAAATGCAAACTGTTGGGCATGGCCAACATGGGGAGTCGCATCACCATCCAAGGAATCCATGGGGGTGGGAATTATTATATGACCTACAGTTCAAGAGGCCTTTCGGACTGCCAGAGATTTTGATCTTTAATGAATGAAAAAAGACATTCTCTTGGGGACGGGGAGCCAGTTTGACTCAATATCAAGTTCAATTTGAGATTGTTGCCCCATTAGACACAGTTTCTATAGTTTACATTGATCATGAATTCTGACTATAATCAGCCTAGTGTGTGCCCTTTTAAACCGTTGTTGTGTTGATGTGTGGCATCACGTACGGTTCATCTGTTACGCCATACAAATGGTGCACTCAGCTCTATTATTCACGAATCAACATCCACCCAACTGCACCCACTGTCCCCCCCACTTTAACCGTACTTATGAAATATTGAAAGAATGCAACTGCAAAATGGGGGTCATACTGTAAAGTCAAGGTACCCTCTCTATCTGCCACCTTCTCTAGGGATGTGAATTACTAAAGAGAAGGGGGAGGAATTGGAGAACGTACCGCAGTCACTTTAACCGCATGAACCCTAGCATCCCTAAAATGGCAGATCTACACAAGCTCACAACTGCTATTTTCTTTTCGTCAAAGAGATTTAGTGAGACTTTTCGACCAGGCATATAGACCGCTGCGGCGGGAACCCTCATGTCAACTGAAGTAAGGGGGGTTTCATCTCCAGCTGTTTAATGCTTTTTTTCTTTCCCCCCCCCTTTTCTCCCATTTTTAATTATTTTGTTGTCATGCCAATTCTCAATGTTTCATGTCATGTGGGAAGGTGTAGACTAGCACGTGTCTCCTCCTCTGACAGGCCTACACGTTCTTCTTTTCACGTTACGTGACCACGAGGAGATTTCACCAGTGGTGGAAAAAGTAGTCAATTGTTTTACTTAAGTAAAAGTACCAATACTGCAATTTAGAACTACTTTGTTACAAGTAAAAGTACGGAATTGAAAATGTAAAAGTAGAAAAGTATCGGCATCAAAATGTACTTAAAGTACTAATAGTAAAAGTACTCATTGTGCAGAATGTATTTCACAAGTTAAAAATGTGTACAAAATTTGGCTCTGAGATGTAGTGGAGTAGAAGTGAAAGTATTGGAAATTGGAAATACTCAAGTAAAGTACAAATTCCTCAAAAGTGTACTTAAGTACAGTGCTTAAGTAAACGTATATTGGTTACTTTCCACCACTGGTTTTCACCTGGAAGGCGCAGCACGTGCGGAAGACCCACACTATCTGACCCAGTTCCGCACCCCACTGAGCAGTGCGCCTCGGCTGAACACGGCTGATTGAGTTCGTTGGAGCGCCAGCCAAGCCAGATGTGCCGCAGAAAGGATTCAAACCCAGAGTCAACGCGTGTGTGGACCACCTGGAAGCCCCCTGCTGCTTAGTCCTCTGTATCTCAGCAACCCAGCTGTGGTGGCACAATTGAGTGGAAATAGCTGATCTACAAGCTCGCAATGCATAGCAACTTGGTGTGTTGTGAGCTTGTAGATCTGCTATTTTCAGTGAAGACTTATTAATTGTAGAGGGAAAACAGATTTCAGGGGTTATGGGCTTCCCCCCCACTAAAATAGTGTACCATTTGTCCTGAAAAGTGTTGAAAATAAATAATATATTTTCATGCTTATCTCTTAGAACAAAGCAAAGAGGTTATTGTGCTAAAAGAATTATAAAATAGTTTGTTCAAAAGTATTCATGGTACCCAAAAGTTTAGAAGATGTAAGAAATAATTGCATGGTAGTGATACCAGAATATTCTGTTTGAATTATTCTCACAAGTGTTTTCAATCTCATAATCACTCGTGCAGACAGAAAGAGGAAAATGCTCACTCTGCTGTTTTGTACCACTGTGTGTATCACATGTATAGAGGGAATAGAGAGCATGGAAAACACAAGGAAAAGCAGAGCGTGTTCTCATAAGATTAGAAAAATATAATTGCCAAGCATGGTCAATGTAAAGGTTACAAAGGCGACTCTACTGCATCTACAGAGAGAGCTTTATGTTCCTGTGATCACTGTTGCCAATATTATTAAGAAATATTCAGTGTGTCTCTGTAGCCAACGATCGCTAATGGGGATCTGAATAAAGAATAAAGAATTCTCAAGACAATATCAATATGGGCTCCAGGCAGCATTCTCACATGTTAAGGATGACCAGAGAGAGAGAGAGAGAGAGAGAGAGAGAGAGAGAGAGAGAGAGAGAGAGAGAGAGAGAGAGAGAGAGAGAGAGAGAGAGAGAGACTTTCATTGAACATTGATTGGGACATGGATTCAAATCCCAACTTAATTTCTCTCTGTTCCATGCATTGTTTTTGGTCAGTGATGTTACTGGAATCAGCGGATGTTTCCATACTACTACGAAAATGCAAAGTAAAACTTTTGG
The DNA here is from genome assembly GCF_963924005.1 of Protomyctophum bolini. Taxonomy (NCBI): domain Eukaryota; kingdom Metazoa; phylum Chordata; class Actinopteri; order Myctophiformes; family Myctophidae; genus Protomyctophum; species Protomyctophum bolini. Next base: position 15,614,706 of record NC_137885.1, on the reverse strand, counting down.
TAACAAAAGATGCAAATACTGGGGGCGGGGGGAAAAAAGTAATAAGTAAAGTAATAAGTAACTAGTTATTTTTTGGCAGGGAGTAATAAGTAAAGTCATAATGATATTACTGTTTTAGATTAACTTTGACAACACTGCTTGTTAACCTCCTCTTGTGTGCACGGGTGATTTCCACAGCACTGTGGAGAGACACCCCAATTTGTTTTTTAAAGTCATTGAACAAACTTGTCTACAAGCTCACCATGTGTGGGGAGAAAAAAAAACATGTTGGGAAAGTTACTTAAATCCAAGAAAAGCAAATGTATAGAGGGAATAGAGAGCAAGAGGAAGGCTGATGAAATCAAAATAAATCAGGCTCAGCACATTCTTCCATTTCCCTCCTTGCCACTGACATTTTCTCAGGCATTCGTCATTTGTCATTCCAACAAAGCATTATTGGAATGATAAACGAATGATAAAGTCTGCATAAACGAATTAATGAAGAATGACGAATGGCTGGGCAGATAGAGGCAATTACTTGCTTTATACTGTATGTCATGACAGATATAATTTATAACTGACACACCAAGAGGGGCCCAAATACATAGTGTGGTACTGTATGTACACTGTAGGCCATGCTATCTGCCTGGCCTTGATATGTTTACAAACCTAGGCTATGAGCGCATGCATGTTGTTGTTTTTAATCAATACCCTTCTTCTTCCTGATACTTTAAAGGACGATACTGGTGGTCATTACTTGCGCACGGAGAGCGCACAAGTATTGTGGTCAGCTGGACGTGGGTGCAGTAGCCCTACAACTACAACCTATTTCAAACCCTCCTAAACCTAACCTCCCACAGGGCAACACACCTAAACCTAACCTTAACCCATGTCTAACCAATGACTAGTCTAAACTAAGTATGCACCCCCTGGACGTATGTACGTATGGTATGTGTGGTAGGTATATATACTGGAAGCCGGATTCCATTAATTTCAGTACAGTATGATAAAAAACTTGTTTGAGGTAGACCTATAGATATATATACACTAAATATCATAGTACTTTTTTGTTGTGATTTGATGCAACTGATCTAACTGAAAATAGTTCCTGGAGAAATTAGCCAACAATTACTGAGGTAATTTTGGTACGATTTGAAGGACCCTACAATCAGTGTATCTACACTACAGCATTCGACCAGTTGTTCCAGGAACCATAATACAGTCCCACAAGGGCAGCTCATCTGTAGTCTCTATAGGCCATGGCTGGCAAAATTGTTGACTATAGTTCATTCAGCTAGTGGTGCCAGAGGGGGAAAAAAGAGTGAAAGTGAAAGAGACGGATGGAGAAAGGCAGACAAAGATTTCAATTCCAGGTGACCCACTGGGGAAAACATCATAGGCTACGTGTGTTGGAGTACTAAGAAGTCAAAACCTAACTTTCTACTTTCCGAAGGAATTATATTCATATATTTTATTTAACACTGTCTGGAAATATCTTCCCTCACATAAGGTGCTTAGACAACAATTATCAAAATGCATATTCATAACCTTGATGAGCTCCATTATGGTCAATTATACAATATATTTTTGGCTCAGAATTACATCCAGCATCACTGCCTCATGTTTATATGCATTCGTTCAGAAAAAGCTGATTTGCACAGAGCAGCTTGTTAGGTAAATTATCTATTTGAAGATGGCTCACCTGCGACACACATCCTGCACTGTTACTCTCAGATAAGGGCCCAATGATAGCTCACATCTGTATTCAATGATCATCACACAATTATTACAGCCAGAGCGACTCTGTCAGGCACATTGAACATTCTGCTAGGTTTACCTGTTTTCTTCCTAATGTACAATCATGCATATTTGTTACTTGTTTAGCCTATTTCCACCAGGAAAATAATACCAGTAAGACGCCTGAGGTCGCGCTCACACATCCGCCTGGGTGACAGACTGCTGGGCGAGCACTGGCGCTTTGGAATGGGGGGTCAGATCAACATATCTGCCTGGGTGTCAGCAGACTGCTACAACGTTCCTTGTTTCAAAAACATTTCAGTACTGCTGTATGGGGCCGAGACATGGACCCTCACAGTACAACAGGAAAAATCTCTGGATGGAGTCTACACAAGAATGCTACGAATGGCACTATAGGTGTCACATGGACTGCATCAGAAATGTGGACCTCTATGGGGACCTACCGCGGGTCACGGACAAAGTCAGAGAGAGAAGGACGAGGCTGGCAGGGCACTGCGTCAGGCATCCAGAACTAGAGGAAAGTAAATTGACCCTATGGGAGCCAACCCAGGGGCAAAGCCAGGAGGGGAACGAAGCGTACCACCTACGTAGACGTGCTGCGGAGCGACAGCTTGGCTGACAACACTGCAGAGCTCAAGACCCTGATGTTAGATTTTGTGGAGGGCAGCGATCCAGGAATCCCGAGTTGGTGTTGGCTAGACCTCACTCTCGCAGTAACAAACATTTTAAACATTTTAAAATAACAAACAAAAACAAAAAGAAGTTGAAATATGGAGATACGAGGTTTCTGCCTGACAGCAGTGATACTGTATATTAAGCATGAATAAGCGAGGCAATACGATAAGCAATATGACAAGACCTTTACATTGATGTACATTTTGAGAATGTGTTTGAAGGAAGGCCCTGACTTTGCTGTATAATGAGTCGACTTTTAGTAGTAAATATATAGTAGGAGCCTGGCCTTGCAGAGTCGCAGTAAAATCTTTAACATCTATCCAGATATTCACAGGAAACCAGCGAAGATAATCTATTGAATATGGCTGCATTTCTTAGAATCAGTTAATAGTCTACTCTACAGCAGCTGAGTTTGCAACAGTTGGAGACGGGAATTAGATTTCATACTAAGCCCAGAGTACGCTACAGGGAGTTATAGAGGTAGTCTAAATGTGAATTAGATTTCATACTAAGCCCAGAGTACGCTACAGGAGTTATACAGGTAGTCTAAATGTGAATTAGATTTCATACTAAGCCCAGAGTACGCTACAGGAGTTATAGAGGTAGTCTAAATGTGAATTAGATTTCATACTAAGCCCAGAGTACACTACAGGGAGTTATACAGGTAGTCTAAATGTGAATTAGATTTCATACTAAGCCCAGAGTACACTACAGGGAGTTATACAGGTAGTCTAAATGTGAATTAGATTTCATACTAAGCCCAGAGTACACTACAGGGAGTTATACAGGCAGTCTTAGGTCACATTCACACCAGAGAGCGTTGCTGCGATTAAAACGAATCCTGCTGCGCATTTTCAGAAAGTGCACTTCGTTTGGTAGGTGTGAAGGCTCATTCGAATCCTAATGCGTATCAAAGAACCGCATTCTACTCCGAGCAAAAACGGGGGTTTCGCTTCGCTTGATTACGATTCGGTGATTCGGGATTCCGATTTTACGGGGGCCAGTTTACGGGGGCCAGTTTCGAATTGCAGCCGTCCATAGGTGCCCTTTGAGAGCGGTTTTGAAGGAGTCAAGGGATTCACATGTCTTAATGACTGTTGGTAGGCGTTCCACATTTTGGTGCCATAGGATCGAAAATAATTTAGTCCATTTTGTGCTGCCAAGCTGAGACTGAAGGAGTGGGTGGCATTTTGGGGCCAAATAGGAGAATTTCAGAATAAACATTTGTAGCAGCTTATACTGCAGGATTTAAGTACCGGTATATAACTCTGGAGTAGCTACTGCATCAGAAGTGAGGTGTGATAAGGAGTAAAATTACACTGATGCCAACACTGAAGAACACTCAAAAGACAGATGTATTGAAAGCTAGGGTGTGTGAGAGATGGGGAATTGTGTGAATGGTGTGTTGGTTGCTGATTTGTCCTACCACCCTGGCAGAACAAGAAGAGTTGTTGTCCAGAATATTGTTGAAGATCGGGTTGAAAAGAGTCCAAGTGGGTTAGCTTGCCATCATATCATCTTCACAGAATAACTGCAGTCAGAAAACACTGTCATGTTTTATGAAAAACCTGGCCTGTGTAACAAAGGCCACAATTAATTATTTGTAAAATAACATGTAAAATGACATCCACATTTAACAAAACAGCTTAAACAGCAAAAACATTAAGCTTTTAATAAAAAGTAACACATTTCAAACAAAATAAACATGTCAAAGTAAACATTTCAAACATCGTGTTTCACTCATCAATTGAGCAATCTGATTGAATTCACATTGTTATGAATTGACAACAGAGAGACATGGTTGGTAGGATACAGAACCTCACTGGGACATTAGTGTGAATATGCAGCTCTGTATCTTCTAATCTACATAGACCGTCCACCACAGAAAAGGTGGTAAAAGTCTGAGCGGAAAACCAGAAAAAAAGCTTCTATTAGTGAAAGACAGCGGACTATAGTAGAGTCAAAAACTGTGGCCATCCTCTGGCAAGGATGTTTTGATGATTGACAGTTATAAAGGGTCCATAGAGGTCTACTACTAGGGCTGTGTATCTATCAGTGGTGGAAAGTAACTACGTCATTTTACTTAAGTACTGTACTTAAGTACAATTTTGAGGTATTTGTACTTTACTTGAGTATTTCCAATTTCTAGTACTTTTACTTCTACTCCACTATACATCTCAGAGCCAAAACTCATTATCATTACAATGATGCTACTGTAGGCGAGTATTGGAAAGCCAAATCAAGGAAGATGATGAAATCGGGTTAATTGTATTAGACTGTAATATACGATGTGATCTGTTAATCAAAGAGAATCCAATTCCATTAGCTAAAGACTAAATGTCAATAAATACAAGTGCACTGTACATTTAAAGATTAAAAGCCTACGTTCAGAGAAAATGATATTCATCCCATTAACATGGATAATAGTGAAAAAATAATGGATCCACACCATTATACAACAAGAAGTAAATTAACTCGTAGCCTACCTAACCCTTTGAACTGATGAAGAGGTGGTTGGAGAGCGGCCTTAGGCTTCCTAATCCACAACAGCTGTGAGGAAATGGATGGCTTCCGTCTTCCTCAAGGGGAAAACCTTTAACTGCCAAACTATTAAGCAGTTATTTATTATTCTCCACCTGCTGCCACTTAATACAAACACTAGTGCTTCTGACCGACATCGTACCAAGGTGCTTATCCCTGTCATAATGTGTTCCCCAAACAATAATGTATGTTTAAACAGGTCTGCCAAATATGTTATTCCTGTCAGAACGCACGCACGCACACGCACACACTCACACACTCCTCATGTGTACTATGTACTGTATATGTATGAATGAATGTATCATTTTTAACTCTATAATTGGTTATGCCTAGTTTTAGCGACAAATGGAGATCATCACCTCACTACTAGTGAAGTTAAGCATTTAGAGGCGTGTGAGTCCACTCTATAATTTATACTCCACAACTTACTGCATGTTGACAGTCTTGCTGCTACAAAGTATATTGATTTTTACGTTAGCCTCCCCGTAGGACACATTGTCAGACAGTAGTGGTGTTAAAAAGTAAGTGACTGTATAATTCCCAAAGCCAACTCACCGGAAAACATCTCCCACTGACCGCACCTTCCTTGCATCTCTTCAGAGCAGGGATTGATTCAGTATGGATGCTGACGGCACCGAGGACCCGAGGAGGATTGTGGTGTTGGGGTTGGCACAGGTATAGACACTGACATAAGGATTAAAAGGAAGCCATCACAGTTTAATGCTTCGATGGTCTGACTGCTTCACGAAGCCAAGGCAGTCGATGTGGTTTGCGGGCAAGGAAAAAAAAGCCCCACCTCTCCTGAAACCTCCTGTCCCTTGGGAGAACCTTTGGAGAGTTCCTTAAGGCCTATTCATATACATACTCCAGTTTTAGGTGAAGAGGTGGCCACTGAAACGGTGGTTAGTAAAAACAGAGAGATGTTTGGGTGAGCGCCGTTGAAGCGTTCACCACCGCAGCGTGACGTCATGTTGTAGTTCTCGGTGGTCACCTTATCAACTAAAACTGTGTAACCGAGTATGAATACGCCTTTCGTGTGTTTCAAATGAATCCCTAGTTTTTCTTTTACTTTACCGTACCTTGCAGTGCACCCTATTCGTACCATACAGTAGCAATGTAATACAAACAATGCAAATGGAAACTAACTTTGATGTACAAGTACACCCCCTGGACATGACGTTAGTATGTCGCAGGGACTTTGGTATGACCTGGCTGGGGATCAAACTCTAACCTTCCAGTGTCAGCGCAGCCGCAGACTCTACCCCACAAGGCCAAATCTTTCTTCTCAAAGTAATTTATAAGTAAATGCAAAATGTATCCGTTTTATAGGTACATTTTTACAATCTCAGTTAAAATAAGAATATTGTTTTACGTCAGCCCTCAAATATAAAGTATAGCTCATTTGAGGGACAGTGAATAGGAAACTCAAACTGTATTTCAATTCATAGGGGAAAAACACTAATTCTGACAATACTGATAACTACAGCACATTTGGCACCAAAGTTCAAAGTTTTATTCATCTCATTTTTACAGTGAACAATATACAAAAATATAAAGTACCAAAAGTTCACAGTGTCCGAAAGGCAGTGTTCAGTTAAACTCACGTAAAATCAATCATATTCAATAACAACAGATGTGTGGGAGTTTTCTTCTTTTTTTGAGGGTGTGGGGGGAGGGGGGGTCAAGCAAGTTCCTTTTGACTTTTCCTTTAAAGATCAACACATTGTGTGAGAGATACACACGATGTATGTGAGAGTACCACCAGTGTTCGTTGCATAGAAGGCAATGCAGCCCTTTATACATGCAAATAGCAGCACATCCAGTCAAGACACCACTGTGCCCCTAGTGTAAAGAATTTAAGCCTAATTTACATATTGTCATATAGGATGGTGTGGCTCGCCCCCAAAATAACTCATTAGTAAAAGCGGATATTTTCAGCGGAGTGTACATTGGGCTCAAGTGAAGAATGCTATTTGTCCAAAAAACGGTCATACTTAAGTAGATCTACAGCACATGCAAGTTCACTCCTCACACAGGCATGTGCACTTACAAGCACGCAACCATGCAAACGTGAACGAGCGCGCACACGCACGCACGCACGCACGCACGCACGCACGCACGCACGCACGCACGCACGCACGCACGCACGCACGCACGCACACACACACACACACACACACACACACACACACACACACACACACACACACACACACACACACACACACACACACACACACACACAATACAGTACACACACTCTCACACAAACCAATACTTACAGCCAGACGTAATTAATTCATCGGTAAAATGCCACATTGTGTCAGGAATATGCAGTTGCTTACATCACTGGGGCTCGGTGCTTCATGCTACATAATCATATAAAACAGAGAGAAATGCCTCCAATTCATTGCTTGGTCTTCAAGATATTTACAAAGTACATACAGTAATTACATCCGTAAGCAAAAAACAACAACATGTATGTGGGATAATGTACATTTTACAACACACAGTACCTTTGATTATTGTCATTGGAGGAATGCTGTTGCACAGAATTGACAGCTTAGAAACTATGAGGCGAAGGGGGAAAGTGGATAATCTTGGCGTGTTGTAGCGTGTGTTAAGGGACTTGACGTGATCTCGCCCCATTCATCACCATCATCGTCTGGTTTTGGCCCACACACCAACCGCTTGTCTGTATGATATGGGCTGTTCCAAACATGCATTTGCGCACGCACACACACACACACACACACACACACACACACACACACACACACACACACGCACACACACACGCACGCACACACCAATCAACCATTTGTCGGGGGAAAAAAACCAACAAAAAACGTGCTGTTCTCATTACTAAGAAATCTCCAGGCCACGGAAAGGACTTGTGAAAAATGATACCGTGATGCAAAATGTGCTGAGAGAGAAAGCAGTGTTTACACAAGCCCACGGTAATAATGTCCACACTTATCTCACTCCGTCTGTCCAGGGAGCCAGCAGGGCTGCCGGTGCTACGACGTGCTCTAAATTCAGAACGCATGACAACAAGAATAACATTTCCCTTTGACATGACGTGTAAAAAAACAAACTAGAATAGCACCCTTTACTAAACAGATCACACTGCTGCCGGTGCTTATCAGCAAGGGCGTTCTGACGGCCCCTGACTGGAGTCTTTTTTAAATTTTCCTCCTGGAGAAAATGTCAAGCAGAACCCCTCCAGTTGAGCAGTGAGTGATGTGAGGTACAGTTTTCCTCTCTCCAAGACCCTCTCTATCTCTCTCTGTGCCTTTTGCTGTTCACTCAAAAATCACATTCCGCTTAAAAAGACATGTAGCCTGGATGAACGGGCATCTGCTCCTATTCCTGTAGTCAAGTCACATGACAAGAAATGGATTTTGATTTTGCAGCAGTTCACTGTAGTGCAAGGGTTTGCTCAGGCCAAACACTTGTCGGTAACAACACTGTACTGTGACGGGGCATTTTTTTAAAAACTTTTGACCACTTAAACCCTCTATCGTCTCTGTCGGGTGGAAATCTCATATGTTCAAAACTGTTACTTTTCAGGATTCCCAAAAAAGAAAAGTAGCTCAAAGCAAGCTCAAACGTTTCGAGCGTGTATATCTGCTATTTTTGATACTTGTGTGACGCTGTAGTATGATCAAAGGGCGTTCATTTCCGAAAAATACAAAATAAGTAGAATATGGAGGCAAGAGGGAAACTTGTACAGCACTTTAAATCAATACTTAGTTGACTGCGGTCGGCTCTGTACATGGTACGTCCTCTTTTCCCCTCAAAACCAAATCTCTTGACAATAGCCGATGTACAAGCTCACAACGCGTGGAAACATGGCGTGTTGTAAGCTTGTAGACCTGCTATATTTCGAACGTTCCAACCCAGATTAGGGATGCTTATAGGGTTCAAGTGGAAGAGGTAGCTCATATAACACTGAGGTGAACCCGACAGATCTGACGACACCGTCCGTCCGTCACGGACCGGCCGCGGTCTTGCCCCGCGGGAAAAAGGTCCGCAAGCTAGTGTCCCGGGCGCCGTGCATGAGGAAGCCTGTCAAACGTGTCTTTCCTCGCTATTGTTTCACCCCCATACACTCCAGTCTACCATCCGTGAAATATGAAAAATGAAAGCAAGCGGGCTGCCAACATGCCTCTGTGAGTATCTTCTGACCCCTTGAATCCTTTGCCCCGCACGCACGCACACATGCACGCACAAACACCCCAGATCGAGGCTAACGACTCAGGGGAGGATTTCTCACGACACATTAGCTCTGGTCCTCGTCCCACGGATAGTGCCGCTTTGTCACAGAAAAACATCCACATCAGAAAGAGTGATCGTGCGTTCTTGCGAGAATAGATGGAGCACAGTTTGTGATAAACGTGTCCCAAAGCTGCCCGTTATTCCACAATAGCACAGCATTGGGACTCAGTCCTCGTTAGAATTTGCCTTGACAAACATTTGAGTGCATTCGGCGAGCAGAAATTATGAAAATGCTAAAAAGAAGCGTAGCTCATTCATCGGGTTTCTCTTCAGTGTGATATATCCTTTGCTTCATCCCCAGTTCGCATCGAAAAAGCAGCAAATGCATGCAGTGAATTCATCTGAAATGTGATTATCACGTTGTCCGCCACCGCGCCGCATTGCATTTCTTTTGTGAATCATAGTCGGAATCCTTTTTTTCTGCTCGTACACTCAAAGGATTTGATGCAGGCGGTCTGGCTCATTTTGAAAAAGGCAAGCGAGACAAGCGGCCGCAAAGTCTTGTAAAGGTTTACATTAAAGTTGTCTGAATGTATAGACATCACATGGTATTTAACAAAAAAAAACGATGTGTACTGTAGTTTAGCGCACGCTTAACCTAAAACAGCACAGGCTCTCAATTTCAGTAAAGACGAAATATCGTGCTTCACGGAGTAACTGTAAAGACCACGGATGGGGTCCGTGGTGATGGACCTGTGGGGATTTTGTAGACTTCTGCACACAATGGTTTTGTGCTGCTGAATACGAATGCATTCTTGGATGTGGAAGCTTCTGGCCTTGGCCAGAAGCTCCGGGGAGGGGTGGGTCTGGCTCCAAGCCCACATTTACGCTTTGGCAAAACCCTACGCAGAACCCCCTACCACGAATGGAGGAGCTGCAAAATACAAGAAGAAACAGTTTGTGGTGGGGGGGGTTTCAGTTTGCAACAGGGGCTTTTGTTTAAGGGGGCTGGGGAGGACCTCCAGGCATCTCGCTTTTCTTTTGGGGGTGGGGGGGGGGGGGGGGAGGGTGCCTTCGTTGGGTGGCGGGTGGGTGGGCGTTCTCGATCCGTGGGCTCGCCTCTCAGCTGTGCATGTAGTTCCGACAGGGAGAGTCGGGGTGGAAGTCGTACTTGCTGAGGCTCGGGGGGTAGTAGGTGGTGGTGTAGACGTTGCTGGAGGGGAGAGGTGAGCTGAAGTAGTTGCAAGTCTCGTCGTTGGCGTGCAGGTTGTTCTTGTTCAGTGTCTGGAGGATCGAGAGAGGGAGGGAGAGAGATATGAGGTTCAGATGAGGTTAAACTGGGTACTCAGAAAAGCACTATATAAATTTGAGATATTATTATTATTATAAGGAAATTCAAAGTTCTTCCAAATGACGGTGGAGGTCGGGCTGATGAAGTGCTGTCCTGTGACCTTTAACGAGCTCAGCTGAGAGATATTTGGGGGTGGGGGGGAGGGGAGAGACTATTGAGGCTTGAGGCCCCAAATGTCCCCGAGATCTCATTTAACACATTTTGACCTGACGTCGAAATTAAAAAAAAAATCTTCTAAATTATATGTAATTGGCCGCCGACCCCCATCTGAAAACATGTTGTTCCAGGGACCTCCCAGAAGCAAAGAAATTAGTTAAAAACATTCTGAAAGAATATATTATATTCAAAGATTTGCACTGCATTTCCACAATTTTTCAAAAATAGCAGACTTACAAGCTTGTAGATCTGCTATATTTCAACAGCTAAAGCATAACATAACATAATTAAAACACCAAAAGGGGTTCCCGCCCAGAATGGATTAAACTGAGATGGTGCAAGCATTGCCTTTTGGAAAACTAAAAGTCTATTTGTGACCTTGGGTCGAAGTTTACAATGAAAACCTGCATTTCCCGGCAGTCGCTCGGTCACGCCTCCATGTACTGTATATGGTCACGCCTCATGACATCACGCCTCCATATATGGTCACACCTCGTGACATCATGCCTCCATATATGGTCACGCCTCGTGACATCACGCCTCGTGTCACCACATATGAAGATCACGACACTGACCTCATCAAACCCTGGATAGCCATACATGGAGAAGACTGGATCTTCACCCTCCCAATAATTCCCAATGGGGAATTGGGAATTGGCTTTACTAAATTGGGACTTGAAGGGAAGAAAATGTTTTTTCTTTTTTCTTTTGTCTTGAAGGGGCATGTTTTGCGCAATAATAGTCTTTTCATTATGTCTGCCCTATGATCTCTGAGATTGTTTTCTCTGAGAAATTACAATAAAAAGATTTAGAAAAGAAAGAATGTCTATATGATCTTACATATATGTCATGTATTCCAAATACACAGCCATAGATCGGTCATATTCCGCGCACAGTTACCAGACTGACCTCGTCGGCATTTAAACTGTGCACCCACCCAATAATTAATTCCTAAGACAATTGTCAATTGTGTGCGCCATAATGTTTGTGCTTCCCAAACATCGACTGTTACCAAAGGAAGTTTTTATATTTTCAGTCTAGCGTTTCCTCATGTAAAAGTGTAAAACATGTCTCTGCCGGAACTTTCACATGTGTATGAAACTAGAGGACAATATCTGAATCAAAGTCTTACGAATGAATTACTGGGTGAGTATACACGCAGTGCTACAAGTTTACATGCTGACGTGGTCAGTCTGCTAACTGCTCAGATAGGACTGACATATGGCTGTGTATTTGGTATTTGGAATACATGAAATGTATACAAAGATTACAGACATTCTAGGGCTATTAACAATATTGGAAAGGTGATGATTAGGAAAGCCAGACAATAACGGCAGACAATATTATTGGCTGGTGTGAGCGTCACAGAAAAAGCAAAACCTCAGTCTTTGAAATCTTAATGCATTTGTCCAGGAAGATTTAATACTTGTCCCGTACAAGTGGACAAGCCTTAATGTCAAGCCCTGATATATATTGTATACTGGCCTTCATATTGGCTCTGAATGACCAGTTGGCTGCAGTAGAGAAACAGTAGAGTGGAGGTCAGACAATGTGCAGAAACAATATGGTGGCTGTCAGACTCACTGGGTCTAGGTCTGAGTCTACTGTTCCAACCATCAATCTGACCTCTTTGACTTGCCCTCGTCTTCTATGCAGCTCACGGTTCTGATCCTCAGGACCCAGAAGAAAACTATTTAGCGGGGGATGGCGGTGCGGGGGATTTTTGAACACCCCTCTCGGACTAAAGATGAACTTTCCAGATCATTCTTACTTTTAGTTTTTCCTACTGCGTCTGAATTCCCCCATTGCAGTGCAACCTCTTTCTCTTTTTACCTTCACACTTTCAATCTGTTCACTTTATACATTGTGTGCTGACTCAGGTCTCAAAGAGGTGCAACGAGGGAACAGGACATTCAGTTTGACAAGTAAGTACACCGTGTACAGTCAAATAATGTACCTTCCTTCCTTCTATTCCACCGTCACTAACCTCATTTGGATTATTGCAGATAGCTCAGTATAGGATATAGAGCCTGGCGTCAAACACCACAATTCATGCCTACAGTCAGTGACATAGTGTCGATACGCGGAGGCACACGCACACACTAAACGTGTCTAGTATCTCCAATCAATAGTGGGAGTTACTAGACACACACGAGGGTTTCAGGGGGGGAGGCAGGAACTAATTAGCCTGGGTAATCCTATCACCGGGGATCAGCTGTTTGAGTGATGGTCTTTCCAAAACAAGTTAACGAGAACAAACGAGGATAATTAACCCCATGAACCCAGCTTCTAGCTGCTACTTTTGATACTTTTGTGTGACGCTGTAGTGTGTTCAAGTAGGGGCTAATTTATTAAAAAACACATAAAGTCTGAATATCGAGATGACAGGGTTCTGCCCAATGTTGTTTTTGGCAGCAAATTTAGATTGTAGTTTCAGTCAATGGGCTGTATTTTGCGTGTCTTAAGTACCAGGTCTTATTCCCTAACTTGAGTAAACTAAAGACCTGGAGGCGTGATCAATGCCATTTGGCTATACTGAGTGGCCAAAGAGCATTGACCACGCCTCCAGGTCTTTAGTTTACTCAAGTTAGGGAATAAGACCTGGTACTTAAGACACACAAAATACAGCCCATAGTCTCTTCAATAGTTTTCATTTAGTTCCAGTCACATTTTAGTCACCGGTTGGTTGTCTTAGTGTCGACGAACATTTTCCGTCTTGGTTTTAGTCGACCCACCTTGAACTCCATGGGCGTGTACTTCTCGTTCTTGGCCATGGCGGCGGCGTTGCCGTGCTTGTTGTAGCTGAGGTGGTTGGGCGTGCTGGGGTGCACGGCGGCCGACTCGGCGGCCGGCCGGCTCGTCCTCTGGCAGTACGCGTACGCCATCACCGAGAGCAGCACCGCCGCTAGGAAGCTGGCCACGCCCACCGCCACCAACTGGAACAAGGTGAAGGCTGAGGAGGAGGAGGAGGAGGAGGAGGAGGAGGGGAGAGTCAAGTTGTTTTTATTTGTTATTATCACATTTCATACCGCAGTGTTGTTTACGTCGACGAAAACGAAGACGAAAAATGTCCGTCGACTACCTTTTTCCACTGACGAAAACTAAATGGAGACTAAATGAAAACTAAGCTATGATGACTAAATATACTGTCGATTTTGTCAACAAATAAAAACTAGACTAAAATGTTACGAAGGGACTAGTGGACAAGAGATCCAGTATAAGTCGTTTTACACTTGGTTGCATGCAAGTGTAAAATCAGTCATTACGACGGCCTCAAGGCCCGCCAAAACACATTTTAGTCGACTTAATCAACTGTATATTTAGTCGACTAAAACTAGACTAAAAACTAAAATAGTCCAGGTTACTAAATTAAAACGTTGCAAGAGAGATGTTATGAACAAACTGACAAATCTCATCCCACACGTACACGCACACACACACTCCCACGAGGGCATGCATGCATGTTGGTAGTGAGCCGGTCAGAGATGTATTAAGGAGCTAGACCACTTAAAGCCTCGACAATAGTGAGTATAGTGCGTTCATTGATTCTATATCAATGAAGTGATCTGAGAGGTGGACAAGGGGACAGACTGGATCGTTGGACAGGCAGCGGGAACAGAGAGGAGGACGACGAAGGGAACAAGAGATGACAAGGACAGTAGAGGAAGTGGGGAGGGGTGAGGAGAGTAAAAAAAGACGAGAGGTAAGGAGAGGGAGAGTGATTTAGGAATGCTGCCTAAAAGAAACAAATAAAAAGCACATTAAAAGAATGAAGATTCATGAGCTTCCGCCCGGCGACTGCTGTGCGCGCGTCACAATAAGCGAATCGGACATCTAGTCCCGTTGACTTCTTTAGCAGCCAGTGTGGGGGTGAAGGGCCGGGTAGGGAGGGGTCGTCCATGGGGAGACAGACTGTGATGAATTGGGGTAGCGTGGACTCGTCCTGGGAAGCGACGGGATTTGGCAGGGCATGACAACAAGTGCCCTATAGCTCCCCAAAAGATTAACTGAGAGGGTGAGCAGTGTCGGCTGTTGTGGGCACGTGCAAGTGAGTGCGTGCGTGCGTAAGTCAGAAAGACTATGTTTTTCTTTTTTTTTTACTCTTTTAATTTTATTATCTTTTTTGAGAGAGAGAGAGAGAGAGAGAGAGAGAGAGAGAGAGGGGTAAGAAAAACTTACATCCACAGCGCTGATCTTCCTCTTGTCCGGGTAAGATGACTGCAGGGAGAGAGAGAGACACACACACACACACACACGCACACGCACACGCACGCACACACACACACACACACACACACACACACACACACACACACACACACACACACACACACACACATGCACACACACACACACACACACACACACACACACACACACACACACACACCAGAAATTTTGAATGCTGACGTACAAATCCACTTTCTTTTCTCCTTTATCTTAATTTCTTTACCATCTTATTTCCACAGGCAAAGATTTAGGAAGTCAGCATTCCTTTGTATGTTCTTTTGTGGGGAACAGACAGAAAGACAAAACGATATTTCCACATTTGAGCGGCACTGCACTGGGAAAGATAATTCCTCCTCATTTTCCTGGTGAGGTTATACAAAGTTGCAAACGCTTGGTTATAAAAACCAAAAAAAAAAATTGCGACGGCAAGATTATCCATTAAATATATGTAATTACATCTCAGGAAGATGAAAGATGTACAGTATGACCACTCATTTATTTCCTTCAAAAACAACTTGTGCATATTATAACCTCGTTGTGGCTTACAAGGACACACTTCTCTCTCTCTCTCTCGCACGCTGTCTCTCACCCTCTCCTGGCCTTCCTGCTGTCTGTCACAGCAAATATTAAAAAAACAAAAACAAGAGAGAGTGTACTATAGGCTACCTCCAATGTCCTGTAAGGAAGAAAGAACTGCTGAGGTTGGTTGGTTTAACAAGGTCCGGTGAGGCCAATCTGAGGGGCCATGGCCTTATGGCCTCGTTGAAACTCCTGCCCTGATTGGAACAATAATTATCCTTACAGGAGGAGTCACAAATCTGCCAAACAGCGGAACTGCACACATTGCAGCCTCTCAAACCTGCCTTTGCAGATGCTTCAACAAATTAGACGTTGAATTATTCATGGTTAAAAGCAATTTGCTGCTGTCTGCTCAAGGTTTGTTTATTTGGACAGGGCAGAGAATATTTGCAATATTTGCATCTTTGACAGACACAAACTCAAAATAACGACTACATGGTGTGGAAAGTTTGCCTGTCTTTCACCTCGCCCATGAGTCCTTATCTTCCTGCATGTTATAGTTTAGCACAGGGGTGCATGCTAAAAAAAGAACAGTTCTAAAACGGTTAGTCACGTGACCGTAAATTTCACCGATAACCCACACCTTCAATCACTTTATATAATTCCCAGCCGATTCCGCATCTCTGTAGCTGTACTGGGGAAGGGGAGCGCTTGATTGCCTTACAAACCCATGCCATGCGGTGCCGTCTAAAATACCCGATAACCTAAGACCTCTCGTGGCTTATTGCTTAAATCCACAATGCATTGCAAAGTGTGCCCCAAAATTGGTTAATGGGGGTTTTACTAGTGCATTTTAAGTGGTAGGAGTTACCTGGCACCTCGCGGGCCTGGCACGGCCTGGCCTGGGTGAGGTTGCCCTGGCAGAGGCTGGCGGCCTCCGGCTCCCTGTCCTCGCCACACGCGCGACTCCGCCGCTGCAGACCCTCCTCGTCACAGTCGCCCCACTCGCTCCACCCGCCCCAGCCTTGAAGGAACGCGTGGTAGAGAGAGAGAGAGGAGAATGCATGCATGAACACCTCCACAGGTGCGTGCGTGCGTGCGCGCGCGTGTGTGTGTGTGTGTGTGTGTGTGTGTGTGTGTGTGTGTGTGTGTGTGTGTGTGTGTGTGTGTGTGTGTGTGTGTGTGTGTGTGTGTGTGTGTGTGTGTGTGTGTGTGCGTGCGTTACTATACATGTGAGGGAATTTGAGAAATAGACATTTTGAGGACCATTTCGCTGGTCCTCAAGATAATTAATTCTATCATAGTTAAAATCTGCTTTTAGAGTTAGGTTTACAATTAGGAAAATGTACAGGTTGGGAATAGAGTTAGGATTAGGCATTTCATTTAGAGGTAATAATCTTTTTCTGCCTTATGGGTAAAAAACTAATTACATTAATAAAATCATCGTCCCTCACAAGTTCTATAATTATAAATATTAACGCACACACACACACGTGCACGCACGTGTGTGTGTGTGTGTGTGTGTGTGTGTGTGTGTGTGTGAGTGTGTGCGTGTGCGTGCGCCGTACCTTCGCAGGTGTGCGTGTTGCAGAGGGCCTCCTCCGTGTGCAGGCCGATGCAGATGTCTCCTCCGTTAGCGGGGGCGGGGCTGGAGCAGGTGCGCGTGCGCTGGTAGTGGCCTCCTCCGCAGGAGGTCGAGCACTGGGTCCACGGCGACCAGCAGGACCAGGCGCCACTCACTGGAACAGAAAATACACACACACACGCACACACATGCACACACACACGCACACAAACACACACACACCATTGTAAAACTCATCCACTGCCGCGGTTGCGCTCTTTCAAATGGTCTTCCATGCCGGGACCTTCAGTCGGTAGTTTTATTTTTAAAACCCCGAAATCACCCCCCCATGACATGACATGACATGACATGACATGACATGACATGACATGACATGACATGAGGTGCAAACTGAGAGCCGTGACTTCCAACAGCAACTGAATATCTTTCCAATAAAACAAACAAAGTAAAAACAAATAGTAACAGTAAATACTAGCCTAATATATATAACTATCTGTTGTCTTCTAAGAGTTCATAATATAGTAACATCCATTTTTTACAGCTACACCTTTTTTTAACCCCCATTTCTCCTCAATGTATTTGTTGCCACTTGATGAATGAGAACGTTTTGAGGGGCCATGCATGGGTGTTTCTGGGGTTGTTTTTAGAGTCTCATTACCTGGGCAGGCCTGGGAGTTGCAGTCCTGGTACTCGACAGGGGAGCCCGAGCAGCTGTTGGGCGTGGCCTTGCCCTGCGGAGTGGCACAGGTGCGCTTGCGCGTGCGGAACCCTCTGGAACACTCCCGGGAGCAGGCGGACCACGTTTCCCATGATCCCCAGCGAGCGCCTTGGGGTCGGGTCACGGGTCGGCCGCTGGTCTTCACCAGGTCTTCAACCAGAGCTGGAATATACAGACGTTTCAGTCATTCAGTATTTTAGCCGTGACGTGAGCGCCCCCTCCTGAGATGCTTCCGGGTCCTACTTTTGTGTCGCTTTTGTGTATAGAGTATAGAGTTATACTGTGTCCCTCCGTCTGACTAAATCTGAGACGAAAACAACCACAAAGGCTCATTTTACCGCTTTCCTTGCAACAACAAAGCTACTGGTCTCCCAAATCTGGCTGTGACAGGCCGTCTGCCCCACACTGAATACTATCGCCATTTTATTTCATTGTGTCAACTAAATCCTCATTAATGGAAACTAGATTCAACACACGTTCTAAATATGCCCCCGAAATATTGTACTGAGCAAATGGACTGTTTTACCACCTTCAATAATAATGATAATAATAGTCTTTATTGTCTCCACATCATATATTTTCTTTGTCATACACACTTGCACAGAACATTAATAATTCTACTGGAGTTGGAAGCATTGAGACCCATTTTAACCCTCAATGGCTTCCTTTCTGAAAAATAATGCCATCGTAAAAAGATTCAGACGTTTAGATATTCTATTTACAATGAGATGCGGACGGGAGCTGGTGCAACTTGGACCCGGACGTAACTAGGACTACAAAATGACGTCGGACTTAAATACAGAATTGTGTTTATTTGTGTTCCATTACAGTATGTTCTGCTGTTGTATTGATGCAATGTGCTTTGTCCCTATTTCGAGATTGTCATTATTATAGGCAAACATTTTCCTAAAATGTAATACAAAACAAAGTATGTGACAAAGTTTATAGGGTATATAACTACCGCACAGTACATATTCGACATACCCATTCACTCGACATTTTAGGAGAGAATCTAGTCTACTGGGCTTGGAATTGGAATGGGTGGGATGGAACAAAGTGTCTTGCAGACATCCTCACTGGATGTCGTACGTATGGAAGAAAAAGTTGAAACAAAAAAAGAATAATTAGGAAAAAAGGATTATGAACTGAAGCCATGAAAGTGAGAAGACATTTTAGTGCAGACTTGTATCACCCAAGAGTCAACCTACGTATAGCTCCTATTTTATCCAGACCTCATATAAAACTTGACGACGGAACTCGCTCCTCACTAGCCTCCCAGCATGTGGACTTAAGCCCCTCCAAATGCTCCAGAATGCTGCAGCACGCTTGGTCTTCAACCAGCCAAGCCTTTGGCTCCCAGACAGTTACTGCCCACATAGTTTAGTACAGAAACACTGACGTTGGCCTACAAAGCAACCCCCCCCGTACCTTCAAAGCCTGATCCACAACCCTACAACATTACGTTATATCATTGTCATTGACCATTATCATTGATCCTGGTGACGCACAGTTATAGATTCACGACCACATATAGGCTTAAGGCTAAATGCCTAAACCGTAGGTTGTATAAAGGACAATATCATTATATAAACTCAAACTCCTATTGCAGATTAAGCTGGTTTATCACAAATATAAACACCTTGCAGCTTTAGGCTGAAGTATTTCAGACTAGTATTCCACACCACCACTCTCCATCATAAATCATTTGTGAGGTTCAATGTGGGTCGCGACAGAAGTGAACTAGTTCCTCTTCCAGACAATACAGATATGCACGTAATTGCAGCATGGGCCAGCACAAGCACTCAAGTACACGCACGCACACGCACACACGCACGCGCACACACACACACACGCACGCACGCACGCGCGCGCGCGCGCGCACGCACGCACGCACGCACACACACACACACACACACACACACACACACACACACACACACACACACACACACACACACACACACACACACACACACACACACACACACACACACACACACACACACACACACACACACACACACACACACACACACACACACACACACACACACACACACACACACACACACACACACACACACACACACACACACACACGTCGTACATGGAAAACAGGTGCCATCCCTGAGGCTTCCCATTAGGTCAGTAGAAATGTTTCATCCGTATCTCAGACGTTTTGTTTTTGCTCATTTCAAAGGGCTGCGTAAGTGCTAGACAAAAGAAACTTGGCCAGACCGCAGCGCTCCAGATGGCTGTTAAAGGCTTCTGTCAGCTTAGATCAGGGCTCACCGTGCCACTATGCTTGCTTAGCACGCTCCCTTGTATGTAGAGGATGGGTGTGTGTACAGTGTGTGTGCGTGTGTGTGTGTGTGTGTGTGTGTGTGTGTGTGTGTGCGTGCGTGCGTGCAGTATATACATATACAAGCACACAAGTATCCAAACATCAGCACATATACTGATGTTGTTTTGTTTTGTTTGGTTTGAATTTAACAGTGGAAACAAAAGTTTATCCGTGACGTTCCTCTTTCCCTGAGAAGCATATATCTGCATTCCAACGTGTTTTCTTTTAAGCAAAATGTCAAACAAACCAGTGATTCTAAACCTTGTTCATGTCAAGGACCCAGAGTTTGATATGCATTAGCTTAGGGCCTCGGACAGGCATATAGGGCTCTATTTTCGTCCATGCTAAACCCCTTATCCCTAAACTACTTGTAAAGAAGTGTAAGGATAAGGCGTATACAATAACACGGCGAAAATAGGGTCCTTAATACCTTGCTATCTCTGGGTATTTATTTAACTCTCTGAGAACGTTACCAAATGGACCGTTCACACTCTCAGAATTACGGACCCCCCCCCCCACGGTCTCTACAGTATATTGATAAACACTTAAATACGTCTACATCCGACTCAAACCCTGACTCACGGTCAGTCTCGCAGGCCCCGGAGCCGTCGTTGGGACAGACGCGGGTCTCCACCTTCCTCTTGCCCAGCTGGAGCTGGTGCGGGTCGGGGAGGAGCGCGCGGCAGGTGTAGCGGGACCTCTGCTCCTGGCGTGCCCCGTCCTGGCTGACGTTGACGGGCATCCAGGGGGTCCAGGGGGTGTTGCGACGCACCTCCGAGCAGGCCTCCAGGTTGCAGGCTTTATATTCCTGGAAGGTGGGTGGGGGGCGGGGGAAGGGGGGGAATCAAAGAAAGAACCCATTAATAAATCACTTTCCCTCCCATTGACGAGTTACACGAGTTAATTGATTGTAGAACAGCTTCCCTCCCATTGACGAGTTACACGAGTTAATTGATTGTAGAACAGCTTCCCTCCCATTGACGAGTTACACGAGTTAATTGATTGTAGAACAGCTTCCCTCCCAATGACGAGTTACACAAGTTAATTGATTGTAGAACAGCTTCCCTCCCATTGACGAGTTACACGGGATAGGTGTCACGTTATGATGACGTCATCAGAAAAACATCCTTCGCACTGACATGCAAAGGGTTCTGGGAAATTGAGGCCCAATGCATTGCAATGGCGGCGGAGGTGTGCAGCGGGCGCGGTTTTCCTGAACGCCACTTTGGATTCTTTTTCAACACTACGACAAGCGATTACACCATATTAAAGAGGATTTTCATGAAAAGATCATGTCGGCGTGGTCGTTCTATCAAAGGTTAGTGAAATCCAGGCATTGCGATTTAATTAATTCCGCAGTCAAACTGTAAAGTCCTGAAGCTGATTCTACAAATGCCTTCTAAATCAATAGTTCTCAAAGGTTTTTGTGCCAAGCATCCCCCAGATTGACAAATCTGTCATTACGGCGGCATCAAGGCCCTCCAAAATACATGTCAGTCGACTAAATCAACTGTAGATTTAGTCGACTAAAATCGCATGACACTTCGACGACTAAAACTAGACTAGCGCTAGACAACATTCCAGGGTGATTAAAATATGACTAAAACTAAATTAAGTTTCAGTTCAAAGACTATGACTAAAACTAAAACAGAAATTTGCTGCCAAAAACAACACTACTCCGGAATTAAACTTGTTGTAATAAATACATAATAAATTACACAAAACGTACACTGTGGGCTGTGTATAAAGTTAACAGCATGAAAGGAAAGGAAAACACAAAAAGCTCCATCTTGGCTATTATGACAGTGGAAGTGGAACAATGGAAGTGCCCGCGAGAGCACTTAGAACAACATTTACATAAGAGAGCAGTTGGATAATAGCCCATAAAATACACCGTAGACACGCTTAGCATAAAATGGGACGATAAAAGATGCTCATATTAAAATGTATTCAATGCTATGACATAATTTGAAAAGAGAACATTTCATTTCACTTCGGTGCAGTGCTCACATTGTTGCCGCCAGTAATAAACGAATAAAAGCAATAAAAGGGGCGAAACAATGCATTTGATACTCGTGTCATGGATAATGTAGAATCCCCCCTACCAAATTTCGGACCAATCAACACTGACATCCAACACCCACGCAGGCACAAACAAAATAGCCCAATTTACAAATTGTGGAGCTTGAATGGTTCAATATATGAAACCAACCGTACTGAATGAAGAAGAACCATTGTCACACTTTGACTCTCAGGCTCTCAGGTATTGGGAATTGACAGGGTGTGTAAATTACCATTTAAAACCCATTTAGGCCTGACGTCGAAATTTAAGAAAAAATCTTCTAAATCATGACAGTTTTCTGAAATACCTATGTTTATCAGTGGTGCTCAATATTTCATGTCAAGGACCCCCAGAATAATCTGTATTTTGCCGTGGACCCCCATCTGAAAAAAAAATTGTGTTTTTTTAATAGATGTTTTAGTATTTCAAAGTGTCCATGATGTCATGGACGTCCTTCCTGGACTAAAATACCCATAATGCTTTGGTGCACTGCTCTTCCTTGTGGAGAGGCAACATCCAGTAGTCTAGGAAGTAATGTCCATGACATCACAGACACTTTGAAATACAAAAATCTCTAAACACACATATTACCCACATATAAAACCCCAGGAAAGTGTTTCTTATCTCCCAAACATAATAGAAATTAGATCTGGTTGCAAAAGGGGAGAAGTGGCCCTTTAAGAGTGGTCGTACCTAATGTTTATACTCTATGTAACTGACTACACTTGACCACTGAAGGCTGTACTCTTGTATCATGAATATGTTTGATCCTGTTACTTGGTGACATTCATGCTTGCCCCTGGGCTTCTGCAATATAAAACCTGCATAAAAAAAGAGTTTGAGAAAAAAGAAAGACGTGTTGTGAACGCTAGGAGATTGTGAAGCACTTTGGAATGGATAAAGGCGCTACATAAATGCACCATGGCATCTGCCATTACTCTGTGTATAAGCGTGCGTGCGTGTGTTTGTGATTGTGTGCGTTTTCATTTATGTGGATAATAACTTTCAGTCCTTTTTGCTGCTTCGCTAGCAGCTTGAAAACTTTCAGAACGAGCCGTGAAACTAGTCAAGATATATATATATTTTTAAATGTAGTGGTGTGGACATGGCATCCCCGACAGCATTACCCAAATTTTGGGTGGGAACTCCCTTTTGGTGTTTTAAGCATTATGTTATGCTTTAGCTATTGAAAAATAGCAGATCTACAAGCTCATAGCTACGAGCTTGTAGGTCTGCTATTTTTTAAAATGTGCACGCAAATCTTTGAATATACATTCTTTCAGAGCGTTTTTAACTCAAATCTTTGCTTATGCCCCCCCCGGGGTCTCATGAAATTGAGAACCACTGACATAGAAACATGGGTTTTTTCAGAAAACTGTGAGGATTTAGAAGGCATTTGTAGAATCTTTTCTCAGGTCTAAAGTGGGTTAATTGGCAAGTCTTGCATCCCCCCCGTTGAGAAGCCGTGTCTTATAGGGGCGAGATAACGATCGCACATATATACCTTTTGGCGCGGATCGTTTCCAGAAAGGCTACGATAATAAAGAGTTCAAACCAGCTCACGAACAGCAGGTGGTCTCCAGCCTAATGGCACGTCGGAGAAATCAATAGTCTCTCATTTATTTATTTATTTTAATTGAAAAAACACTTAAAAAGAGAGGCCGACGAAATATCATGCAGTATATATCTCGGCCGTGTCCTTCTGGCTGCTCCAGAGTCTGGACTGAAGGCACAGCGTGACATTTTGAACAACTTGAAAAAGTCAGTATCCTCTTTGAAAAACCGACCTCTGTAGACTTGCTTTCACTGGTTGATTATATATTTAACTTGATTATTAAATATCTATCTATCTATCTATCTATCTATCTATCTATCTATCTATCCATTTTATTACATTTAAACTTGCTGTGTCTATATTCTAGCGTTTCCACGCGAGAAGATGGGCAGATTGCCGCAGCCTTGGCTAACAAATGACACCATAATGAATGTAACTCTGAGGCAGGCTGGTGGCGGCGGAGTCATAATGGGACCTTTATCTTCATTTTCCATTTTTGGGAGCTGCTGAACTGTATTATTGGGCTCAGTGAATTAGGAGGGCGGGTAAAATAGCAGGGACACAACTAAGTGGTTTGGTGCCTGAGCATAAGTTATGGAAGGAGAAGACAAAAAAGTTACAGAGAAAGGGGGCTGAATATACTGGCTCTCACTCTGGAAGAGAGAGGCTGTGATGAATGGACAAATCAATGTGTTCTGATGTCGTAATCGATCGTAGCAGTAGCAGCGGTGATGTTTTTAAGCATTCAATTGACACGGGTCTCAAAGTGTTCTGAAGGTATCAGCGTCGCCTCAGTTGGATAATACTGCAGCAGACAAGTTGTTTGGAATAAATGCGCCCACGAACAGCCTGAGTGTATTTCTATTTCTATTTCTGTCATGCTTTTGTATTTTCCCTCCATTGCAGCTTTGTTACTAATTTTATGATATTTTACTTGCTTTTGCAAAGGCCCAATTTCTAATTGAGGATTAGTGAAATTCTATAATTTCCTGTCCTGTCCTCTCCTCTCCCTGCAAAACATGATGAGGTACAGTATAATTCGTTGCTGCCGGGACTCGGGAGGAAACCTCATAACTCAATTTTTGGCATAAATCAGTGCTATTGAGCACTCTTTACGTATGTGTGTTGTTTCGAAAATATTGAACCAATGGAAAGTAGTAAAAAGTGTTTTGGACAAAACTTTGGACCCTCAAAATGTCTGCTAAAGCAACCACCTACATCCTGGTGGTGGTGAGGTGTGATAATAATACCATGGTACATCCTGGTGGTGGTGAGGTGTGATAATAATACCATGGTACATCCTGGTGGTGGTGAGGTGTAATAATAATACCATGGTACATCCTGGTGGTGGTGAGGTGTAATAATAATACCATGGTACATCCTGGTGGTGGTGAGGTGTAATAATAATACCATGGTACATCCTGGTGGTGGTGAGGTGTAATAATAATACCATGGTACATCCTGGTGGTGGTGAGGTGTAATATTAATACCATGGTACATCCGGGGCAGCTGTCTCCGTTCTCACAGGTCCTGGTCCTGGAGTGGACCCCTCCTCCACAGTCAGCACTGCAGCGGGCCCAGGACCCCCAGGACGTCCACAGCACGGGCTGGGGACACGGGACCTTCTCGTTGCACAGCCTGGACACACACACACACACACACACACACACACACACACACACACACATACACACACACACATGGAGGGAGGGAGGGGATGGGTGGACAGACAGCTTATATTAGGGGAAATAGCCAATAATGCACGTTTGACCTCTTTAAATAAAGGTAAGAAAGCCTTCTAGCATGCGGAATTCTCTTTAACATACTCATCCTCACATGGTCCAAATAACAATAAATAAATAAGTTGTTCAACAGACTGCAATTTCAAACGGAAAAGTGTGTGTACCGCTCCCATATTTGCCTCAAGATGTGGCTTTTGACCTTTGAATGAAGTTCAATGGTCAACGGCCAATCTTGACCCGAGCGGTCAGGGGTCACAGTTTCTTCATTGGCCTCAGCATTTGGTGGAGATGCAAGCAGCGGTCAACGGCGTTCTCTCACCTCTCCTCTCGGCCCTGGCCCACGCAGACGCGGCCGCCGTGCCGCGGCGACGGGTTGTTGCAGGAACGCTGGCGGACCTCGAAGCCGATGCCACAGCTGGTGCTGCACTGGCCCCAAGACGACCACGGGGTCCAGCCGCCATTCCTGCAGGGTTGGGGGGAAGAAAGACAGAGAGAGAGAGAGAGAGAGAGAGAGAGAGAGAGAGAGAGAGAGAGAGAGAGAGAGAGAGAGAGAGAGAGAGCGAAGTGAGAGCGGGGGGCATGAGAGAGGAGAGATAAAGAATGAGAGAAGAAAGACAGAAGAGAGAGAGATAAGAAGCAGAGAGAAGGAGAAAGAAGAGAGAGAGAGATATGAGAGAGAGAGGGGGGGGACATAGACAAGTGCGAGAGGAGATAGCGAGGGTCAGGCCACAGGGAGTATAGGAAGGAGACGGGGAGAGAGTGGAGAGGGAGGGGGCGAGAGAGAGAGAACAAGAGAACAGAGAGCAATTACACCACCAACACAGCCGGATCAAGTATGATGGAATGCAGAATCGACCCATGTGTTCAATACACTGACTGAACATGAGCAGACGGCGTATTATTCCCTCTGTACTTGTATTGCACCGCACAGTGTCTAGACTCCTTAACACATTTAGACCTGAGGCCCATTCTACACATGCCTTCTAAATCGGTAGTTCTCAAATGTTTATTTATTTTTAATTTTTGGAAGGACCGACAAAATGGTATGTATTTGGATGAAAGTGTTTTGTGCCAGGAGGCACGGAAGAGGTTTGTGTAAAAAAATTGAGATTATTTAAAAAAAACTCTTTCAAGTTTAAAAAAAAATAGCACGGCACGGTGATCTCTGTGAGCTTGTATATATTAATTTCTATATAATATATAGCTCAAATCTAGAACGACACAGATGCTTTCCCGGATTTACTGGGTTAACGACTCGACTTTGGTCCAGAGAAGGACAGAGCATTCGACTATTAGTTCTGCGCTCTAACCACTGCCATATGGGTATATTAATATTCACAATGTGTCCCCACGTTTATAAACGAGGCCCCTGATAAGTCAGCTTTGTACAAGTTTTGGGACTTAACCTGGAATCACAAGGCTGCAAAAAATAAATAAAAATAACAACAACTGAGCAAATATACGAGGTGCTTAAATGTATGAAATTTTTAGGGATTAAAGATAAGTATAGGAATGGAGTTCTTCGTCCTTGGGACTGTGTGGAGTGAGACAGGGAGTTCAATCTCAGTTTTATTTAGCGTATACATTAAAGATCTGGCTGTGTAATCACAGCAGTCTCCTCTCCACTCCCCCCCCTTGGCCGTAAAGCTGAGGTAAAGTGAGGTGAGGACCATTCGTCTGTCTGCCACCCTACCAGTGGTGTTTTTGGCAGCAAATTTCTATTTTAGTTTTAGTCATGAAAAAGTTTGAGCACCACAGATTTAGCACCATGCATTTGTGACCAGATTTAACTGAGGGGCTGCCATCCCAGCTTTTTATCCAAAATGAGTTAATGAGCACAGGCAGGCTCTTCACAGACTAGAGCATGTCTGATGTCCATGAAATAAATGCTTAAACATGTAGCTAGGTGTAATTTACACAGAAGTGAACCTTTCAAGCCTGTTTTTTCTCAACTCGCTGTTTTCTGCAAGACATTATTCCTATAATAAGCCATATCTCCAAAACTGGAGGGTCAAACTGAACAACCAATATGTCAATGTGAAGCTATGATTCCCTGCTTTCATATGACGAAAAAGCTTTTGTTGTGGTCGCTTATGTGCTAAATAGTGACCGAGAGCTGTTTCCCCGTTACAATGGAAGTCTATGAGAGCCTATTTTTTATTATTTACTATTAAACTGCACAATGGAGCGAAATAATTCATGGAATGGACTGGTTTGCTCATAACAAAGTAAGAAAAACTGTTTGCACATGGCAGTGAGGAGGGTTCTGAACCAGCCAACATTTCTACATCTGTCAGACGTCTTCGTCAGGTTTAATTATGGATTCTTTGATGAATCGTTGAATCCATGATCACAGTAAAGAATCACTGTAGGGAAATTATTCCTATATTTCAGAGCAGTGATGAATGGGGGGCATTAAAAGAGCTGGCAGGTCAGTCCGTGATGCTTCCATTGGAATATTCGAAAAGGCACATTTGAACCTTGGGAAAATTATTCTAAAGATTAGAGATGATTGAGATGATTGATTCGCTGTATACTTAGGCTGTCAGGAGAGTCGAGAAATGTCAGGAGATTCAAGGAATATAATAGTGTAAAAGACTAAAGGTTATTAGAAGATTGAACGGATTCTTTATTCTTTATTAGAGATCCATGTAGAAGAGATACAGGAAACCAAGGATAGAGAGAGGGGAGTGACATGCAAGACGAGACAGGCGTAGGATTCAAACTCTGGTCCTTGCCGTCGTGACGAGAAGCATATGGTCTGTACAGTGTGTACAGTGTGTACTAACTGGCTGAGCCATCAGGCATCCATTTAGCACAGCTTTATAAAGGTAGGAGGATAAAGTTCTCAAATGTTTCAGACCTGAGGACGATTCTATACAAATGTCTTCTAAATTCTGACAGTTTTCTGAAAAGCCCTATGTTTCTAATTTCTATGTCAGTGGTTTTCTGACATTTTCATGTCAAGGACCCCCAAAGATATATGTAATTGGCCGTTGACCCCCCCCTTCTCTGTGTCTGTGTCTCTGTCGTTGTTGTTGAATCTGTCCTATCGAGTCTCTTTTCCTCCCCTCCTCTCGGGAGATTCTGGGGGTATTTGCTCATGTGTACCAAAATGTACCAAAAGTAGAAAGTACTTATTGTGCAGAATGTCCCATTTGAAGTGTATGGAAATCTGCATGCAAAGTTGTTTTCATGACTTGAGGCATTTTGTTCGAAGCTGGATCAAGCTGTAAACTTTGGAAGCCAATCTTAACCAATCAAGATGGAATATGAAAAGTCTGACACAGACCCGTTTGGTCTAATGACCACAGAGATATTGTGTGCCAATTTGTAGTGGTGATTGTACAGAAATGTAACAGTAGATGTGGGCAACGTAAGAATAACAGATATTCTATTGCTGTAGGTCTTGTCCAATCACAAATAATTTAAATGACCATCATCAAAATTCTACTGCCATCGCTCTCATATCTTTCCTCATTGCCATTTTGTCTGCGGAGCCCCTGTGCTGCTCGCTAAGCTTTGTAATTGATAAGAAAGAGGGGGAAAAATGCTCAGGAAGCGGAAAACGAATGTCCCGGAATCCAAATACAGTATTATTAATGAGACGTAGCTTGCAAGTCAGTTCAGGCAGACACACTCAAGGGGGTTCATGCCATGCTCAAAGGCACATACTATACTCAAGGGGTGGGGGGGGGGGGGGGGGGGGTTATTGTATATCTATCTCCCTGCTCTTTATGTTTTATGTTGTTGCTTAATCGTGCCGAGCAGGGAGAAATCCAGCAGAGCCGGACGCCAAGTCAAATATCATATGCACACTTGTTACTCATTTCGTAATAAATATTGGTAAATCTATTCGTGAGTTGTCTGACTGAATTATTATTATTATTCCACAGTGAGCCTGTTCCGCCATCACAGTAGATACTGTAGATGCTGTCAATAAATGAGAAACGGAGAGAAACAAAGACTGCCGAAGCAGACAAAACCGCAACACTCCAATTTAGAAGGGTAAATCCTTGTAGGTGCAAGGCTCAAAGATACTCAATTGAAAGAAGGAATGCCAGCACTGAATGAATGTCCTTTTTCACATGTTTATTTACCTCTGACGAGCCAGCGGCCAGGCGGGCCTTCCTCAGCTGAGGAATTCCTTCTTTCAATTGGATAAATGAGAAACGACAACAAACTCTACATAAGACTTATCGACGTTGCGTTACCAGACCAGACTCAACACTGCAAAAAGGTATACACAATGAAACAATAACTGCCCCCAAAACGTTGCCCATTTTTCTAAATGTATATCAACCTTCGAGATACAGATTCTGAACAGGAACCCCGTTTGGTGCATTATGTTTAGCTTTAGAAAAATAGCATATCTACAAGCTTGTAGCGCTCGTAGTGCCGCGCTACGAGCTGGAACACATATTGAAAATATACTTTTGATAAATCGTTAAAATGTGGCACAAATCTTTGAATATATAATCTTTCACAGCAAACGTTTTTAACACAAATCTTTGCTTCTGGGGAGGGGTCCCTGGAACAACATATGTTCAGATGGGGGTCGGCGGCCAATTACATATATTTTTGGGGGTCCTTGACATGAAAATGTTTCAGAACGACACATGGGGTTTTTCAGAAAACTGTCAGGATTTAGAAGACATTTTGTATAGAATCGTTCTCGGGGTCTTAAACCGTGTGTGAAGTGAAGTTGAACCTCACCTGGAGCAGTTGGCCACCTGGATGGTCTGACCCGTACAGGCCGCCCCTCCGCACTGAGCCACGGGGCTGTCGCACGAGCGACCACGACACATGCAGCTGCTGCTGGAGCCCTCGCCGTCGTCATGGTTACACGCTCTCCACGGCGCCCAGGGGCTGAAGTTGCCGTCCTGAGTCAGGTTCCTCACCTGCGGAGGAGGGGAGGGGAGGGGAGGGGAGGGGAGGGGTGTTAATCCATTCAGAACGGGAACCCCCTTTTGGTGTTTTAAGCATTATGTTATACTTTAGCGGTTGAAAAGTAGCAGATCTACAAGCTTGTAGATCAGCTATTTTTTGAAAAATAGTGAAAATGTGGCGCAGATCTTTTAATGTATATTCTTTTTAGCAGTGTCCATGATGTCACAGACACTGGGATCACTTACTTCTTGCCTGGACTACATGTTGTCTCAGCAAGACAGCCCTCCCCCTATCCACAAGGAGGAGCAGTGCACCAAAGCAGTATGGGAATTGTAGTCCAGGAAAGAAGTGAGCCCGCAGTGTCCGTGACATCATGGACACTGCTAAAATCTAAAATATCTAAAACCACATATTACACACATAAAGACCCCAGGAAAGTGTTCTAAATCTTCTAAACGTCATTAAGTGTGTTGTGCAGG
The DNA here is from genome assembly GCF_963924005.1 of Protomyctophum bolini. Lineage (NCBI taxonomy): Eukaryota > Metazoa > Chordata > Actinopteri > Myctophiformes > Myctophidae > Protomyctophum > Protomyctophum bolini. Next base: position 15,583,901 of record NC_137885.1, on the reverse strand, counting down.
GACACTTCAATGAGATGGTCTGTATGTGGGCGTATACTATTTTTAGAGTACCGCGCCAGCGTCAATAAGTGTCATTGTCTATTCATAGCTTCAGCCGTAATTCAATGTGTCCTGTCAATGGCTTTATTTATATGGCGTGGCTCTGCAAGAAGCTAGCCGCCTGTGTGTGCGCGTGAGTGCGTGCGTGTGGGTGTGTGTGTGTGTGTGTGTGTGTGTCTGGAATTATCTGTCATAGACAACTGATGTCACATGTGCATCTGGGACAGAATTCCCAGATGCCACGCCAATTTTTTGTTTTTGTTTGCATTTGTTTAAAAATAATTCCAAGAAATTTGAAATTTAGGACAGAATAATTTAGTCAATGTTGACTAAACATCACTGAACTGAAAAATCGTGAAAATGTGCCTCAAATCTTTGAATATATATTCTTTCAGAGCGAATGTTTTTAACTCAAATATTTGCCTCTGGGGAGGTCCCTGGAACAACATATTTTCAGATGGGGGGGAGGCATATTACATATAGTTTTTGGGGTCCTTGACATGAAATATTGAGCACCACTGATACAGAAACAAAGGGTTAAGACTTACCGGGCACTCTGTAATGTTCTGGCTCCATTGGCTCATGTTGGAGCTCTCCTCGATGGTGGTGCATCGCTTCTGCTTCCTGTCCCAGCCGCAGTAAGGGTCACGCGCTCCAAGACAGTCCCTGTACCACCAGGGAACACACTGACGTTATCTACTGTACAGTAAGGGTCACGCGCTCCAAGACAGTCCCTGTACCACCAGGGAACACACTGACGTTATCATACTTAGTTTAGACTATAGTCATTGGTTAGACATGGGTTAAGGTTAGGTTTGGGTGTGTGCTGCCCCGCGGGAGGTTAGGGTGAGGGTTTGAGATAGGTTGTAGTTGTAGGACTAATGACTAACCAAATGACTAGTCTAAACTAAGTTCTGTCTGACTCGCAGTCAATTCCAGCAGTAGTGTAAATTAGGGTATTCACTTCTACTCTTTTACTAGTTGACTAGTTGCCTAGTTGCCTAGTTTACTAGTTGACTAGTCGACTAGTTGTTTAACTACCTATTATGTAAAAAAAAAAATAATATATATATATATATATATATATATATATATATATATATATATATATATATATATATATATATCCTTTTTTTAAACTGTGTACATTGGTGACTATAACTATAATCTACCTGATCTTGAGGCCTACAAAATCGTGGGGGAAAAAAATAAAAATAAATGTTTTCTTCTTATCAACTAGTTGACTAGTAAACTAGTCGACTAGTTGCTTAATGCCCTAGTATAAATACCAAGTTTCTTCGTTCCATGGTCAAGTTTTTAGAAAGTAGTATAATTCTATAATGAAAAAAAAGGACTCTTATAAACCAAGCTACATACTGTACGAAAATGGTTGCAAATTAATCGTTTCATCATTACCTAAACTTAAGTGCTGTTCATATAAATATTTCAAATGTTATTCCAAAGATAATTTCCCAATTGATGGATATGTAGAACGGTCGTATAAACATGGTAGACGTGTGCTCATGCGACACGTCGTGCGGAAACCCCCCCCCCCCCCGTCCTTTCCATTAAGCTGCTGCGACTTTAACGAAGTGAAAATGAGTTGAGCCCTGCACTAGTAAACAGATTAGCCAGTCACAAGACAAACACAGTCTGGCTGCAGAGGGTCATTAAATCTATAAACCCACACTGAGAAAGAGGTGAGCTTGTCAGGGTTCCAGGAAAGCCCCTCAGTGGTAGTTGGAGGATGGAACTTTATCGGAAAAAAGGCACAGCCTTATAGCACAGCCCTGCCTTGCAAGACTGTAAAAGGGGTCTTTCTCCTGTTGTGATTTGTTTATTTGTGTGTGTGTGTGTGTGTGTGTGTGCATGCATGTTTGTACATGTATGCAATGTGCACATAAAACTGCCTATACATCTGTGTCTGTGTAGAAAGTATGTGCGTGCACATGTGTATTTACGTGCGTGCGTGCGTGAATATACAAAAGAGTGTCTAGATATAATAAAATAATATGCACAGAATATCAATACAAAGCAACTGAAAAACACGTCATTTCATTGGTAGTGGATGGAGAGAAAGGGTTTTTGTCCAACCAGAAAACGGCAACCAATGCATGCAAAGAGGGGCACAACCAGGGGCGGGACTTGACAAAGGATGAATTTCTATTTGTTCAGAGGAGACAAAAGACAAGTCACCACACTCGCCATGAACACAACACGGACACGCATGAACACAAGCAGTCACCCTGTGTTGTGCAGCTTCGCCACTGAATACCACATGCACATTGCACACAACAACCAACTATAAAACAAACATGGGGAAATTCTCATTCTACTACTGCCCCCAAAATGTGTGGAATTCCCTGACACCATCAATTAAACCGTCTTTCAAAACTGGGCTGAAAAACTATCTATACGGAGACCGCAAGGAGGCATGTATTATTGTGTTATTTTTTTTATGCTATTCTGATTAATTGAATACATACATTAGGACCACAATGGAAACAAGGACCTCACGTCGCGTGTTTACATTTCTGACCAATGAAGTATTCCATCACTCAAATGTATAGCAGAGTGGCCACACTATTCAAATTATTACAGTATATTGAAGTACATTTACTCCAAGCTCTAAGATGAGTAAACTTGAATGGATCATGATTCTATTATCATTATTAACCCACCTCTGAGTGCAGGAAGTGTGTTTGTTGGACAAATGCCCAGAGAGGGTGTAGTAGTGCTTTTATATATTATAATGAAGCATTATAAAACCCCCCCTAAGGGCCCTGCCTATGGTCTTACCGCAAATCCTACCAGAGCATGTGGATCTCCCTCTGGGCTACGTACTCTACACCTTCTTCTACAGCTTTTTACGATGCCACACAATGCCATTGACAACTACCGGTATGTAGATAACGTGCCCCTCGGGGCACAGGTCTCCACCAGGCCAGGTCAGGTCAGGTTGTGTGGCCTCCTGGTGGCACTATAATAAGTAGGTATAGGTAGGTTGGTAGGTAGGTAATTATATTTATAAAGCGCCTTTCAAAACAGTTGTTACAAGGTACTGTACAATAAAATAATAGGAATAAAACAAGAACATCACAATCAAAGATAAACCAACAATGAAATAAGAAACAGAGCAGCAAAGACAGTACCTAGAAATAGATTTAAAAAATCTGGTGGCGCTAAAACAGGCCAATGTGATATATTCCTCAGTCTAGTAGGAAAGTCTGTGAAAGATTTCACGTAAATTGTAATTGCAATGTGGCAGAAGCAATGGGTAGAGGGGAAGCAAGAAATCAATTTCCTGGTCAAAACAACAGTGCGTATATAGAGGTCAAGGTCACTTTACACTTGAAACCATCCATGCTGGCCACCGGTCAGTGCCTTCTCCATGTGGCGTCTGCTTCCTTGCCAGCACCAGAGTCGGTGAGGAGGATGAAGGGATAAAGAATTGCACACTGGCTAGTTTTGGCACGGAGCCACAAATTGAAGCAATTTCCAAGCCCACAATTCTCATTTGGAAGCAGCGTTGAACAAACCACAGCAAGTAGGCCATGTATGGCCTACTTGTGCGCAAGCGACTGCTGCTCTGAGTCATAGAGCTCTCTGCTGTCTGTCTTGGTACGACTGCTGCTCTGAGTCCTAGAGCTCTCTGCTGTCTGTCTGGGTACGACTGCTGCTCTGAGTCCTAGAGCTCTCTGCTGTCTGTCTTGGTACGACTGCTGCTCTGAGTCCTAGAGCTCTCTGCTGTCTGTCTTGGTACGACTGCTGCTCTGAGTCCTAGAGCTCTCTGCTGTCTGTCTGGGTACGACTGCTGCTCCGAGTCCTAGCGAGCTGACCTTATACCAACCTTGAAACATACTTTAGTTACGTCATCAAGAAAAGTGGTCCCTTTACTGGCCGGTGGAGTACACCGACATACATACATGCATACCCAGCTGATCACAGTACTTGCACGCTCTGCTTGCGCAACAGTCAGTTCTCTGCTCGTGTCAAATAAGGACAGCAAAAAGTATACAGAATAACAACACCCCCCCCCCCCACCTTCCAAACAAAACAAAAAATCATACATCTTCCGAACCCTCCTTGTCTCCAATTTCTAACACCCTATAACACACCTCTCTCTCTCTCTCTCTCTCTCTCCCTCTCTCTCTCCCTCTCTCCTGCGATATAAGACAGGTGCAGTGGTATACGCAGGGACGCCGGCTGCACTCAGCTGCAGTCATTCAGTCCAATTACCCGGCGAAACGCTGACAAGCGTTTAAGTCTGGGCCGTTGGAAAGCCAGCGACACTTCAGGGAGTCTGCCAGATGATTCGCCACATGAAAACTAGTTCTTCTTTTTATTCTTTCATTGTCCCGTCCCCCCCCCCCCCACGAATGTGCCAGCTGTTGAAAGGAAGAGCTCACATTCAACCTGGGGAGCCAGCTTGTATTTTTTTCCTCCTAGGACCAGACGGACGGACGGCCAGACGGATGTTTAAGAGTCCCCCCCCCCCCAAATTCCCCCCCTGTTCACGTCAAGCAATTCTAGATTTCAATTGTCGTGAAAGCCGTGAATTGCGTCGAGGGAAGAAAATGAATTGAGGCTCCTTAAAGGAGACCCCCCCCCACACACACAGACACACATACACACACACACACACACACACATGAGTGGGCCCTCTGAATACATTTCCGCAAGAAAATCTAACTTTGCTTTCCGCCCCCGCCCAGAATGCTCTTAAGCTGAGATCTAAGGATTTCCTGGAGATCATCAAAGAGGTCAGTAACACATACAGCCTGAATACCAAAGCGACAACGACTACGGCCGAGGACCTCATTCTTTCTTTCTTTCTTTTTATTTGTTTCGAACACCATACAATAAAACATCACAATAAAACAATAAAAGTAAAGATACAAAATATCTTAAAAAAAATAAATATATATATATATATATATATATATATAGGTACTGTACGTGTGTTCCCTCCTCATTACTGTACTTCTTAAAAATGCTTTTCTTATATTGATGTTGTTTAAACTATTGTTTTATCTCTTCCGGAAGTTCATTCCATAAAGTAGACTGAAATGCACATACTTTTTTGAGTAGTGCGGATCCAGAGTAGACCCCCCCCCCCCCCCCCCCCCCCCCCAGGCACACTTCCCCTCAGAACCGCCATGCTGGCTGACTGGCGGCAGTCACTGGCCATAAAACCCCCGCAGACGAGAGGCTTCCTGGGGAGTGGAGGAAGCCCTATAACAAACAACATGCTTTCAGGGTTTGCTTGTGGCCCAGGGGGCAGGGTCCTCATAATAAACAAGGTTGGATAGGTCTGGTTAAAGTTATGTTGAACTTTTGGTAGAACCTTGTTGTATACTGTTGTATACTACCTGGTCCTCTGAATCTGAACATTGTCCCTCATTAGTTTAATAGTTTTACTGCTAGACCCGAGTTTCCCCGACTTTATCGATGAAGACCTCGACCGAGTCATGTTTTATTTGTTTTATTGACCGATTTCGGTCACTTTTAAGACTTACGAAGTTTTTCGGGGCCGATACTTTGTGACACGTCACACGTTTGGATCGGGTGAAGAAAAATAACTGACGCTTGCTTCTGAGGCTGCTGTCGAGTCTCCAAGTCAATGCTATGGAGCAGTGGTTCCCAAAGTGGGGTCCGGGGACCCCCAGGGGTAGGGGAGAGCCGCCACGATTGTAACGCGCTATGGTTGTAACATGAACGTTATCTCTTGATTGGTCAACGCCATCATGACGCCATCGCGTCAGTATGTGTACAGCAACGTACTCTACGTGCCCAGGAAGTTTGAAGTGTTTACCTTCATCCTGCGGGGAGCTATTGGCGAAAAACTGAATTTTCTCAAAAAGCAAAAATGTTACACCTGGAGTATATGTGTGCTACAATTTTTTTCTTTGATGTTGGTGAATAAAAATCCACATGGATGTCTTCATGCTTATGTTCTTCATTAGTTTGCATCGTGTTTAGACGGAATGCACGTTCATTCTGGTCTGTAAGCAACGGCAAAGAAAACTTGCGAAAGTGGATCAATTGTAACACACAGCGGCTCCATTCAATACCATTATAGGTCATATTTACACAGTTGACATATTGGCCAATATTATATGTTCAGTCAGCTGTCTTCATTACAGAGTGTATTCTAAAATGAGTGTAGGGTTGTATAACATTGTACAACTCAATAAATTAAACGTTTGTTTAATCAATGTATTTTCCCATTGAACTGACTCAAGCGCCCAAACTGGTACACCCGATACCATTTAATATTTCCCTTATTTTTGATACATTTTCTTATCACATCCATGGTATGAAAACAATGCTAAGGAGTTGCTTCAATGAAATATAATTGCTTTAAGTTGAAAACGATATGTTTAATGGTGTTTTTTAGCGTTGTCACATTTATAATGCATGCCGTTACAATTAATCCGATATGCGCAGCAATTGTAACACTGGAACAGCGTCCACGTTCGGTTTAATAACTCCCGACATGTTTTATAAAAAAAATAACTTGAAGTGGTTTATGGTAGCAGACATGAAAATTGCCTGAAAATATTAGATAAACGGATCTCTGAGTAAAAAAATGAAACGTGCAAAGTGTTACATCCTTGGCGGCTCTCCCCTACTTGAGGGAGTTCCAGGGGGTCCCCAGCTAAATGATAGTTTGGAACCAAATGGACCCTTATGCTTATGGGACTGTAACTCTGAGAGTGTACAAATGGAACCAAACGGACCCGTAATGTATTTTCCCTTTGGATCATGATGCAATTCCCTATATAGGCAACGGCCATTTAAACCTGACTAGATTCATTGCCATTTTCTTCGAAAAGATAGACAGATTTTGTCCAAAGCTCACACAAATGTCATGCATTAAACATTTACCATACAGACTTCTGATATTCCACAACGAATGGCTATAAATGGCTTCAAAGGTTTGCGGGAAAGAAATCATGAAGGCATCGGCTGATGAACCCCAAATTTGCAGAGCCCAAAGCAACTTCACTTTCACAAATGCAACAAACGCTGCAAAAACATGATTTTCTCTTTACCAGTCAAAAAACTGTGTTTTGATATTCCAGACTATTAGTCTGTAAATTTGCTACCGTGTGAGTGACATATCACTATACTGCGGTATACAGTAGCCAATCACGCCAATCCTATATAATATCCCCCTTTGCCCCTAATTCACTCACATGCTTACACGGATAGACGGATATTATGCACAAGCGTGACAATAAAGTGAATCTGATCTGAAGCGGACGCATGCACACACACACACACACACACACACACACACACACACACACACACACACACACACACACACACACACAGTCTTTGTAGTAAATGTGAATTATTGTCTCCGCCAAGCATTTCCCGTTGCATGAAATGTGCCACTCTCTAATTAAATAAACTTTTGACTTGAGTGTAGTTGCGGTGGTGTGAGTTAGGGGGGGGGGGGGGGGGGTCCGGGCAGGGTGGTTTGTGAATTCTGCTGCGTTGGCTCCAAATGAGCGATGGGCATCCATTGTCCTTTTGGCTTCAATATGACGTGCTTTATAGCCAGGGAGATGTTTCTGTTAGGCTCAGCAGGCCTTAATGGAGACCGAGTATTGCGAGTCTCCCGGCCCTTTCATCGCTGAGCTTTTTTGTCTCGGTATGTTTTCAACTTTTTCAAAGTTATACTGTACTAATTTCGGCACGGTCCTTGTGACAAAAGATAACAAACAAGGCTATTGATATGTGATAACGATACGACACGATACAACTTCATTGTCAGCTTGCACTGAAATTTGTTTTGCGTCCATGACGTCACCGTTCAAGAAACAGACAAGACATAGACATACATTGCAAAATGGTAGACATTACAGGACATAAATCACAGAAACAATCAGGAACGAGAACATATCCACTGGTTTAACGATGTTGGTTTAGCAGCAAGACAGACTGGTGTACAAACGAGTTCTTTAGTCTGCTTTTCTTAAATGTAGGGACTCTAAACCGCCTCATGGAGGGCAACAGTTGATATTCATCCTTTAAAACGTGTAAGGGGTCAGAAGAGATACTCTTCGCAAGTCTAAGCATGCTCTGGGCCTCATGAACAAAATGAGCATCACAATCTACAGTATAGTATGCGTATATATACGCCACATCAGTGATTGATCTCCTGAGGTCTAAAGAAAGAGTTGAGAGAAGAACAACGCTTCGGTTCCTTTTATCTCTAGACAGACGCTCATGGACTTTGACTCTGTTTTAACGTGCGGCTTCACGCCGCGGCAGGCTGACGGTGCGTAGCGATGTGAAAGCAGTCCCACAGCTCTCCTTTGTAATGTCAGGATGTCTTCACCGCTTATGCTGATGCTCTCTGCCTCGTGAAGGTGACGGATCACCAGCTAAACCTCTACTGGCAACGTGCACACACACGCGCACACACACACACACACACACACACACTAGAGCCCTGCAAGTCCGTTTTGCCCGGGCCGTTTCTGTACCTGACCATTATGAGCGTTATATTAATTTTGCGCAATGAATTTTACCTAGACTGGACTTGCTTCTGCAGCGCGGCATGCACGCGCCGCTCCATAGTTACGTGACCACGCACACTTTATTACTTTATTTTGGGCTCATGCAGGGCTCTGTGTGTGTGTGTGTGTATGGAGCATCTCTGATCACTCTCGTTGGAAGTTGTGTTGAACTACCGAGGCATGCTCATCCTCTGCCCTCCATCTCTCTCTCTCATCTGCCCCAATGCTGTTTACAAACAACTCCTCCAGACAGCTGTCTGTGAGTGCTTAGTGCGCTATTTGAATTATTTATGAATGAACGAACTCATCTTGATGCCACTTCAAGGGCATTTACAAATTAGACAGAGCCCTCTCCAGCTTGCTGGCATGCTAGGCGTTCTGCGTAGTTCAGTTAACAAGTATTCTCAACCAAGAGCGAGAAATCAATCGTCAAGAAAAAAGCAGTACTTTCGCTACTCAATTACAGTGATATACAGACCGCCCCGCCCACAGACCTGTGTTCTGTTCCGTAAAGCCTGCAAAACCATTATGGATTTCATCCAGTTCATTCTTGACCGATTATTCTCGCTCTGACCTCTCCCTGTAACCTCTGCTCTTGGTCCTACTTATACCTCGAGACAAATCACCTGCTCGACGAACCTGGACCCTGTCCCGCATAACGGCCTCGCCTAGGCCTTCCAACCGGTGTTGTTTTTGGCAGCAAATTTAGATTTTAGTTTTAGTCATAGTCTTTGGAATGAAACATTTAGTTCATTTAGTTTTAGTCATATTTTAGTCACCTGGAATGTTTTAGTGTTAGTCTAGTTTTAGTCGAGTAAATTTCATAAGATTTTAGTCGACTAAATCTGCAGTTCATTTAGTCGACTAAAATGTATTTTGGCGGGCCTTGATGCTGTCGTAATGGCTCATTTTACACTTTACAAGCTCACAACGCGTCGCAGCCCATGCAACCAAGTGTAAAATGACTTATACTGGACTTCTTGTCCACTAATCCCTTCCTAACATTTTAGTCTAGTTTTTATTTGTTGGCGAAATCGTCAGTATATTTAATCTTAGTTTTAGTCGTCATAGCTTAGTTTTCATGTAGTTTCCATTTCGTTTTCGTCAGTGGAAAAAGGTAGTCGACGAAAAAAATTCGTCTTAAGTTTTAGTCGACAAAAACAACACTTGCTCCCGTGTTTGTTCTACTTCTGCCTCGTGTGCCTGCATGCTTGCTTCGGCAGTTTCATCTGTTATTATAGAGATCTGATATAGTGGGGGGGTCCTACCGTTCGGACGCGTAGCTGGAGCAGCGCTCCAGCGGGATCTTCAGCAGCCCGTCGTCCAGCCCTACGAACAGCGAGCGGTCGCCCTGGAGGATCTGCAGGCTCCGGATGTGTCGTACGTCACCGCCGCCATCGTCGTCGGGGAAGAGTCTCATCTCCTCCAGGTAGCAGCCCCCCAGGCTCTCATTGGTGGAGGACAGAGCCTTCAGGATGGTCCCGTGCTCTGGTATTGGTCAGAAGAAAGATGTATAAGCAATGAGATTTTGTAAATGGTCCCAGTCAGAGGTCATCAAACTAAGACTAGAAAGAAAGAAAACCCCCACAATGACAGTCATTCTAAAAAAAGCATTTTGCCTTTCAATAATTGAAAGGCAACACAACAGAATAGACTAGAGTGACATACATTAGGATATTTGCTATTGTGATATGGCATAAGTGTTATATCAAAATATAAAGCTCGGTATGTCTCAAAAAAAGAACCCTCAGACCTCAGTCCCTCCCACCCATACTACACTAAAATAGTAAGATGATGAAATAGTCATGGAAAACAACAACATCTGAAATGATGATATACAGTAAGTTAATCACATCAGTGGTATCCTATCCATTAACCCATTTTGGGGCGGTACCCCTTTTGGTATTTAAATTAAAGTGCGCCGCTTTTGCACAAAATAACACCTGGACACAAAATAACACCTGGACCTCTTTGGTGGGGACGTAACTATACAAATAAAAGGTAAGAAAGCCTTCTAGTATGGAATTATCCTATACCCAACACCAAATGTGCTAGTTATATTGTATTTCCATACCATAGAGATTGGTTACAATTATTTATTCATTAACATAAGTTCTGGAATGCAGCTTAAAATTATTCTGTAGATTCATTTTTGACATTTAATTTCTAACTGCGCTATTCAGATGATCATGAAGTGAAATAACTGTCCTGTTCTGTCTTGTTATAGATTTGAATCCAATTTGTGAGAGCCTCAGAGGTGCTGGACGTTTTTGTTTATCATCTCTCTCTGATGTGTAGCTTACTGTATTTATAAAGCCCGTCTTCAAAAGCTATATTTCAAATGAATGTGTGAGGTCTACCCATGTGTCTCTTTTTCAAAGCAGTTTCAAGTGGCAATTTATTTTGTGTAAGATGATGATGATTGTTGTTAGTAGTAGTATTATTTGAAATATGTCAGTGTAGAGAGAAAGTAAACCAAGGGAAGAGAGACATGTGAGACGGATGTGGGACGGACTCCAACCAGGGTATGCTCGCCGCTCACAGGAATGTATTGAGGGGGTTAATACTAACATTAAAGGCTCCTTTTCAACAGAGGTTTTGCCATTCAAAGTTAGCATATCAAATGCACATTGAACCATAATTATTAGTACAAAATACTACCATTTTGTACAATAAAATCCCATCCCCAGCGGGGACCCACTCAGTCACCAGTGGGTGACCAGAAGTCCCCTTTGCGTGGGCCAGTCCTTAATTTCAAAGATTTTTCAGGCGTCCCACAAATTGAGACACTGTCCCACATTGTGACTGGGCATCATCAGCGTTCAAATGCTCGAATAGTTACCGTAACCGTTGGATTTTTCTGTTCCTCACAGATTTTTAAGCTATGCAGTTCAAATAACATGATTAATATCCCCTAGGCTAACCCTAAGTAGCAAGTTGGCCATACCACCCATGACAAAATAAATCATAATTTTAAATACAAAACGCCAGAGGGGTATAATAACAAAAAAATCGAATATGACATCAAGGCATTTACTGTAACCCATTTAGGCCTGACATCGAAATTAAAAAAAAATCTTCTAAATTCTGACAGTTTTCAGAAATACCTATGTTTCTGTATCAGTGGTGCTCAATATTTCATGTCAAGGACCCCAAAAATTATATGTAATTGGCCACCGACCCCCATCTGAAAATATGTCATTCCAGGAACCCCTCAGAAGCAAAGATTTGAGTTAAAAACGTTATATATTCAAGGATTTGTGCCGCATTTTCACGATCTATAAAAATAGCAGACCTACAAGTTCGTGAGCTTGTAGATCTTCTATTTTTCAATAGCTAAAGTATAACATAATGCTTTAAAACACCAAAAGGTGTAGTAATAAGTAATACGTTGCTGACCCCACCCCATCCCCCCCCCGCCCCACACACAAACAATACGCCTGTCCCCTCTCAAATGAACAGCTTTGGATCTGGTACTGTACGTCACCCTCACCGGTGCCGATGTACATGACGTGGTAGAGGGCGTCGCGGCCCTGCACGATGTCCACCACCAGCTTGGAGAAGCGCACGTTGTCCTGCGCCAGCAGCGGGTCCACGCTGACGGGCTGCACCACGTCGTTCATGAGGAAGAGGCGCTGCGCGTCCTGCAGGCTGCGCTCCGTCAGGTTCTTCTCGCCCGGCTCGCGCTCCTCCAGCGTCCCGCACTGGAGGAGGAGGAGGAGGAGGGGGGAGGTTATTTATTAACCCCATTCATTAGACCTGAGGTCAATTCTACAAATACCTTCTAAATCCTGACAGTTTTCTGAAAAACACATGTTTCTATGTCAGTCGTTCTCAAACAGTTTCATGTCAAGGACCCCCAAAAATATATGTAATTGGCCACCGACTCCCATCTGAAAATATGTTGCTCCAGGGACCCCCCCCCCCCCCCCCCAGAAGCAAAGATTTTAGTTAAAAACGTTAAAAAGAAATAGCAGACCTACAAGCTTGTAGATCTGCTATTTTCCAATAGCTAAATTATAACGTAATGTTTAAGACACCAAAAGGGGTTTCCACCCAAAATGGGTTAATGGCAAGATAGTAAGGTCAATGGAGCCGGTCCAAGGTTTTACCTGGAAGTTGGTGATGGGGTTGGGGGTGGACTGCCATGTGGTGCGTGGATTCTCCTGGTGGAGGAAAGGCCCGTTGAACGCCTGGGTGATGGCGCTCAAGTTGAAGGCACACACAGCGGAGGCCGAGATGCTGTTACTGATGGAGGAGAGAGAGAGAGAGAGAGAGATGCATACATTTTAATACTTTGCTGCCATTTTGTCCCACAAAATGCTATACCACGTGAATGCAAAACATGGAAATACAGCTGTACAGCAACTTGTTTCAAAGGTTTTATCCCAAACTAACCTTTCCTATATGTTTGTTTCTGACAGCAAATGCACTATTGTAATTCCTTATGGTTTTAAGTAAGTTTTCTAAGTTGCAATGTAACACAACTCTATTTTCACATTTCTTTATTCCATAAACTTTGTTTTGATTGTTTTTTTTCCCTCTTTTGCTTTGGCAATGTAAATGTTATGTTCTCATGCCAATAAAGCCCAGCTGCATTGGATTGAATTGAGAGAGAAAGAGAGACTCCAAGTGTTTTCATTGTGTCAGGGGGCTCTACTGTATTATGCTAGCTCAGTGATTCTTAAACTTGGACCCCCAGTTTGGTATGCATTAGATTAGACCAGGGAACAGGACAACCATATATTACAAACCAATGAGGGTCCATTTGGGTCCTAGAACTACAGTATCAGTCATTTAGCTGGGGACCCCCCTGGAAGACGACCAAGGACTGTTTAGGGTCAGCGGTCCGGTCCCCTCTTTGAAAACCACCGTGCCAGCTCATTGGGCACATCATGGTGAAATCCTTGGCGCAAATCGGGCACTGAAGTTGTGCCCCCCCCCCTCCCCTTATCACCCCTTCCCTCCCTGTCCATCTCAACTGTAGAATCCAATAATCTAGTCAATAATCACATGGCCGAAATAGGGATGGTTAAAATGTTTAAAATGTTACTGAACTTACCTGAATAATAAAGGCATCTTTAGCTAAACCTTGCGGTTAAAATCGCTCAAATACAACAAACAGACGTTTTCAGGCATATTAAATATTAAAGTCCTCCTTAACTTTCCTTTGGCCTGTACTGTAGTACAGTGAATTCTTGTGGAACATAAACAGCACTGTGGTTTTCACAAAGCTTAAACAGCTATGCCAATGCCAAGCAAGTTTCAAGTCTCAGGGGCGAATTCACAAAAGCCTTTTGCGGCAGCTAAACCCACACAAAAAGACACTATAATAATTCCAAAAGGACCAGCAAAGTGTGAAATGCACCCCTAAATGTGCTACCAAAAAAAAGCTTCTTGTGCTCCGATGCTATTTTCCATGTATTTAATTAAAATAGGTAATCATGCATACATTTGGGACCATATTATTATCAAACCCCTTTCTATGCGATGAACAGTTGGAGTGAAAGTTATTATCGTCTTCAGAGAGTTGGTGGCAACTTAAGTGCATTTAAAAGGAGTGCCACATCCAGACGTTCCAGTGAGGATCATGGCAGTAGTGATTAGTGATAGTGATAGTAGTGCCGCCCCACTGCCATAGGGGGCAGCAGAGGCCGGTAGAGCAGCTGGATGGGACCTGTGAGGTTCCCAGTTCGAACCAGGGATTGGATTTCACTATATAAATGGACTATTTACTATTTAAAGACAGGCAAAAGAATGCAAGGCATATACTCGTGTGAGCGGATATTTTAACCATTTAGTACGACCGTGATGTAGAAAATAAATAAAATAAATCTAGTAAGCAAAATGTATATGGGGCTGTAGTGGTAGTAACTAGTAACTAAAGTTTTCAAATAAATGTAGTGGAGTAAAAGTACAATATTTTGATCCAAAATGTAGTGAAGTGGAAGTGAAAGTTTTGGAAATTGGAAATACTCAAGTAACGTACAAATTCCTCAAAATTGTACTTAAGTGCAGTATTTAAGTACATGTATTTAGTTACTTTCCACCATTGCACAACAAGAAATTATTATACAACATGATTATTTAAAACCTTTGGCTCCATTAGTGAAGACAGCTGATCTACAAGCTCACAAAGTGTCTCACGACACTACACACAGAGAGCTATACGGATATTTTCACTATTTCTGTAAGCGACCATTGTATGAGGATTAACGTAATAATCAGACTGATTGCTTTAGTCGATGATAAAAAAAATCTATTCGTTTTTTTTGTGACAATCTGTTTTATATAAGAAAAACATCCGTATAAATCTCAAAACTAATTCTCGAATATTTGACTAACCTACAGTATATGAGCAAGATTAAGTCGGTTATTGCTTTAAAATGGTTTTGAGATAGCAAGTTGCAGTGGGAATTGGTCCCTTGTGATGTACATGCCAAGTCCCAGTCAGCTTGTCAACTCTATGCTTTCAAAGGTAAAGTCATCTCCACCAGGCCGAAGGCATGGGGAGAGAGTATGTTTTGCACTCCGTCCGTGTGTGTGTCCGTGTGTGTGTGTGAGTCCGTCCGTCCATCTGTTACCACCGTTAATCCTGCAAATCCCACACCATCTCTATAGTCATGTGTTCAAGACGCATCTGTCCGATATTTTATATTCCATCCTAATTGGCTAACATTGGCTTTCAAAGTTTGCAGGTTTGGCCAATTTTTAACAAAAGGCCTCAAATAATGAACGCAGCATGTGATTTACGTGAAATCTTTCAGAGACTTTTCTACTAGGCTGAGGAATATATCCCAGCCTTTTCACATTGGCCTGTTTGAAAAACCCATTTTTGGAATAAAATGCCTCAAATCATCCAATTGCCATTCAAGGTGTAAGAAGAAATGGCACGCTTTTCACATTAGCGCCACAACCTGCCCTGCCCTGGTGGAGACCTGTGCCCCGAGGGGCACTTTATCTAGTTTGAAGTGAAATTAAAACGGTGGCAAGTGCAACTAGAAAGGGGTCTAACGCGGCAGACATTTCTTCTGCCTTTATTGATCGATACAGTGAGTAGACTCAACTGACAGGAAATGGGGAGAGAGATGGGGGATGAGGTCGTCGGGATCGGGAGTCGAACCTGCGACACTCTGTCAGGCGGCATTAGCAGCCTATGTGCCCAGACGGCTACGCCAGCCGTCCGGGCCTGCATTGTGATGCTCTCATCTGAAGGGTTAGGGTAAATATGTTGTTCCAGGGACCGCGCTATGAGCTTGTAGCTCTGCTATTTTTCAATAGCTAAAGTATAACCTGCCCTCGAGTGTATTTCACACACAGACAGAAATAGAAAAAGGCGCAGTCCCATTGGCTTCGCCGGTTAAGTCTTCCAAAACCATTTCAATTACAAGCTTTTCCTGGGGGTCAAAGCTTGAGTTCAAACTCGCTTCAGATTGAATGTCTCGTACCATCTCTGTCATGCCGCTGTTTGTGTGAGCACTATACCCAAGAGAGAGGCTCAATTTCTATTTTTAGGCGACAGAGAACAGGCCGAAGGAAGTGTAAACATCGACTAACAGCCTGAGGCAGCAGAGTAGTTGGTGTGCTCTGCTCCATAGGACTGGACTTGCTGGGATATATCGATACTAAAAGGAGAGCTGCAGGGCACACACACACACACACACACGCACACGCACACGCACACGCACACACACACACACACACACACACACACACACACACACACACACACACACACACACACACACACACGCACACGCACACGCACACGAACACACACACACACACACACACACACACACACACACACACACACACACACACACACACACACGCACACGCGCACCGACACTTGTCAGTCGGGCGTAATGGTCATTGGTCAGTAGAGTAAAAGCATCACCAACAGCCATTAAGAAAGTGAATCCCTTGATCCTCGATTTCTCAAACTTTCTTAAAATTCTCAAATTGCAGCTATACGCACGGCTGCAATTCAAAACTGGCCCCCGTAAAAAATACAAGAAGTCAGAGTCTGCACCTAACCGTCCCCCATACTGTACATGTTTTGCCCTTTATCTTACTTTCTTACTTTTATGATGATTTCCTGGTTTTTCTTTCATAGAAGTGTATATCTGTAAGCCTTAATGTTCTGATGAATTGAAAACGGAGGGCCCTGATGTAAACAGGTTTAGTGCTTCTCGCTGTCATCCTCAAAGTAGCAGTTTTTTGTCATTTGTATTGACCTGTGCTTTCGTTGTACCCATTCTACATACTGTGAAATAAAATGTTCAATCAATCAATCAATCAATCAATCTCTCATGATGATGCAACAAGGCAGCTCTCCTCCGCACCAGCCTTCAGACCTCCAGACCGGCCTCCCTTCTCTCTCTCTTCAACAAACCACTTTCCACTCTGCCAAGCATAGCAGCGTGTATTGTGTGTGTGTGTGTGTGTGTGTGTGTGTGTGTGTGTGTGTGTGTGTGCGTCCATGTGTGTGTGCGTGCGTGTGTGTGTGGTGATGGTGGGGGTCTTGGCAGCATTCAGGGAACAGGCAGGCTTGAAATGACTTGAGCTCATTGCTCAGCAAGCTCACGCTCTCCACTTTTGTAATGCGTTTCCTCAGCAGTGCATGGCAAAATAAAACCTTCGGGGCTCCCCCAGGGCTATACCGTCAGGTCAGTGAGTAAATAAAGAGAAAAAACATAAAAATAAATACGAAAAAAGGCTGGAAATGTGCCGGGGAGAGTCTCTGGAGAGAGAGAGAGAGAGAGAGAGAGTCTATTTTGCGGTAATGAAGGTAAATGGTGCGTCATACAGTGCACTAGCTTTGCTGCTTATGCGTGACTCCTTCGGTTTGTTTGGTTTTGCAGGAGCAGCCGTTACTGTTCCCAAACCTTCATGGGGAATCTGGGTGCACTTCAATTAAAATGTCCTTGTGTCTTGGCAGCAAATTGATCTGGTGTGTAGACTGACTGGTCTGACTTAAAATTACAATCATGTTCTGACGAGCCCAAAAACATCTTCTCCTTTGGTTTCATTCAGAGGCTACAACCTTCCCCATAGTCAGCACAATTCAGAAAGAGAGAGAGGGAGAGAGAGAGGGAGAGAGAGAGTAACAAGAAAGGGAAATGAAGATGGAGAAAGAGAAAGACAGACAAAGGAGAGAAAGTGAAAGGCAGAAAGACAGGGTCAGAGTGGAACACAGGGTGAGAAATAAATAAATAAAGAGTGAAAGAAAGAAAGACAAACAAATAAACGAAGCAGAGAACGAAACAAATGGATGAAAGCCCAGGAACAAACAAAAGAAGGAATGAAAGGTAGACTGAAGGAACAGCAGAGCAGTGGTGTAATGTAAATAAGTACTGTACTTAAGTACAATGTTTAGGTATTTGTACTTTTATTTCACATTGAGTATTTCCAATTTCCAGTACTTTTACTTATAACTCCACTACATCTCAAAGGCAAATATTGCGAGAGAGAGAGAGAGAGAGAGAGAGAGAGAGCGATAGATAAGAGATGAAGAGGGGGAGAGGAGAGAGAGAGCGATAAAGAGGGAGAGGATCAACTCACACGTTGGTGGTGAACACGCCATAGATGAGGTCCTGCTCTGGCAGGTAGAAGGTGCTCTGCAGCTCGTTGTAGTAGAACGGGATCTCGCCCGAGCGCGAGCAGTTCAGCCGCGCCTTCATGAAGGTGGTCCAGCTGTGCTCCAGCAGGAAGTGGCCGCCCACGTCGTTCTTGCAGAGGCGCGCCACGCGCGAGAACACCGTGCGGCCGCAGTCGTGCTCCACGGCGTTCTCGCGCAGGAAGATGTAGGCGAAGAGGCCCACGTCGAACATGGACACGAAGTGAGGCTCTGAGGGGGGAACGGAGTCCATTGTTTTACTTAAGGAAAAGTATACCAATGCTGCAATTTAGAACTACTTCGTTACAAGTAAAAGTATACGGAATTGAAGATTGTACTGTACTTGAGTAAAAGTACAAAAGTATCGGCATCAAAATGTACTTAAAGTATTCATATTGCAGAATGTCCCATTTCACAAGTTCAAAATGTGTACAAAATCGATTGAAAATAGCCGATCTACAAATGACTTATTGTGAGCTTGTAGATCGGCGTTTGTCGGAGTGGGTCACATACAGTATACTGTATATACACAAAATATATTATTTTGTGTATAATATAGAGGCTGGCAGAACCTTCACTAAAACACACGGGACAACACTCCACACGTCCCAGACTCTTCTCCCTTCTGGCTCCAAAACTATGGAATGAACTTCCCATTGTTGCAATCAGAACTGCAGACTCACTCCCAATCTTCCGTCGTAGTCTGAAAACCCACCTCTTCTATATTAGCCCGTAGCACTTGCACTAGCCTCGACGACCTTACAGGCGTAAAAGGCTAAACTTATGTAAATTAGATAGCATTTTATGTAGACATAGCAGCAATCTGTTTGATTGTACAGATATTCTACTGTTAGTCGGATGTTCATCATCATCATTTTTCGACTGCGGTCGAGATCTTACTAAGCTGGGATGACCAGATCTTATGCATGTCATTGCAGGCTGACCAGGCAATACCCTTCCTAGTTTGAAAGTCCTTTTGGGAAGAAGATATATATGAACCCAAATACTTTCAACATTGCTGTGGTCACCGCTATGCCAGTATGCCCCCATGACTTTCCCTCCGGGGATCAATAAAGGTTTATCGTATCTTATCTCGCATGGTCCTTGTTGCTACTAAGCCCCACCCTCTCCTTTTCACTTGACATTAAAGCGGGGAGTTTTCCTCAGGAGAGCGTGCCGCGTGAGGAACAAACTCAGTTCCACACCCTGCCGAACAGGCTCCCAAGCAGACCTCCCCGGCAGCCAATACCAATGCCAAGAATGATGTCAAATTTGTTTGTGTTGTTTTGTCCAAAAGTGTATTCATCACTTGTCACAATATAGTATTTTTTTCTTGCCTGTGCAAAAGCAATAAGAGCACATTCATGCTCCCCAAAATATGAACCCGACTGATTTTGGTGACCCTTATAACCTTTCCTCTAGTGCCACCCTTAGATCACACTATCCACTTGCACAAAATATATCTAGTGGGTAGAATGCTATGAAACTTTTGGAGTGCATTCATGCACCCAGAGGATAATGAATTGCATTTTTATAGCGCTTTTCCAAGTGCTCAAAGCGCTTTACAGTGGTTCATTCATTCATACATTGGGAGGCGAACAGTTGACGCCACTTCCCACATTCACACACCAATGGTGGCGAGCTAACACCAACTCATTGGAGGCAATGTTCAATGTTCAGTGTCTTGCCCAAGGACACTTCGACATGTGGACAGGAGGAGGAGCCGGGATACGAACCGCCTACCCATGCATCATTGGACGACCTGCTCTACCTCCTGAGCCACAGCTTTGTAGCTTTGTAACTGCACTCTAAAGTGTTTTGGGGCGTTAGGGACGGCGATGTCAGTCGGTTCAAACCATTTGGTCTGGCTCAGGTGTGAGGAGCAGCAGGGTCCACTAGCGGCGGGGGGGGGGGGGCATTGAGAGTCATTTACCGTAGAGCCATTTGGAGTTATATTGGACGGTGCGCAGCGGTGGCATGTTCCCCAGGCTTCGGTAGATGATGGGGTCACGGCTGGAAAAGTCGGTGACCGTGGACGCGTACAGCTCGCCTTTTTCTGTCATCATGGCGGTGGAATTGTGTCGCGGATCGAACGGGCACCGCGCCAGGCCGTTCTCTGTGTCCAACACCCGGCTAATGTTGCCAATCTATGAGAGAGAGAGAGAGAGAGAGAGAGAGAGAGAGAGAAAGAGAGGGAGGGAGGGAGAGAGAGAATGCAGATCAATAGCAGTTGAATAAAGGAGGGATGGAGATAACAATGAACTACGGAAAAGAAAGAAATGAAAGGCCTCTAATGATCAGGTTTTGGATGGCATCTTTGATCAGATAATGGTTCCTTCCTCTTGTACAAAACGATGCTTCCTTTAGTTGCGAGGAAACCTTGAGAGACCGAGGCACTTAGAGACTACCCAATGTTCTGTCTGCGAGTTTCACACAGGCAATCGTTTCTCTCCATCTACGTCTTATCGCCAGAGCGGGCGGCAGGGAGAGAGAGAGGGGAGGCATTGCAATAATGAGGCGTTCTCTACATTTTCCACCTGCCCACTCATGGCCAGGGCATTATTCCCCCCCCTCTATTAAGAAGGCCCTGCAGAAAGATAATGCTACTTGTTTTAGTTTTCCTATAAAACAAATAAAACTATTCTTAAGTTTTAAGGAAAATCTCATGTACTCATTTAAGTATATGGAAGGATGGATGTTTCTTTCTTTCTTCTAAGGAATAAAACATATATCTTCTTCACAGAGGACTCTGTGTGTCACTAGGCCTCCTATAAGCAGCTATTAGGGTAAACTTCGTCCTACACAAACATCAAATTCCCATTGACAATGAATGAATCAATTTCACGTCATAGTGTCTATGAGCAAATAGACATGTTACGTCATAATGACAAATTCCCCATAAGAACCGCCCGTCACTTCACACTGATTTTTTACTTTTTAGACTGACCACACCTCCAATTCATCCGTCTATTCAGACCTGTCCATTCAGCTGTGCGTTGAAAGGGGGCAGGGGGAGTTTGTGGGCATCTTTTATAATCTACGCCCACTTCCCCTGTGATTTGACAAACACTTGATTTCCCAAGTCGTTCATCATGTGTTCTTGTATTGAATTCACTTTGTGAAGAGAAAGGGTGGGGGTGGGGGAGGGGGGGGGAGGAGGATCATGCGAGGAAACAGTGTTACTTCGTTTCTGGCCAATGAAATTGAGAGCTGCCTTGGTGGCAAGAGTGCAAGGGGAAAAGTCGCAGGTCCCCTACTTGGAAGAAGAACAAAAATGACTTCTTCCCCCCCCCCCACCCTAACATGATTTTGGTATGTAGTTTTTTATTCCAAAGTGGAAAACAAACAACTAGATTAGCCTATTGTTCCATGCCCCTTTAAGCCATTGAGACCTGAGACCTATACAAATGTCTTCTAAATCATGACAGTTCTCTGAAAGAACTATGTTTCTTTGTCAAGGACCCCATGTAATTGGCAGCCGACCCCCATCTGAAAAAATATGTTGTTCCAGGGACCCCCAGAAGCAAAGTTATGAGTTAAAAACGTTTGCTGTGAAATAATATATATTCAAAGACTTTCACGATAAAATAAAATAAAGTGGTTAAAAGCAACAGACCTGTCTGGTGGTGCAGACCGGGGTGAAGGCGTTGGTCCCGCAGGTGAACAGCTTCTTGCCGCTGATCAACAGGACTCGTATGTAGTTCTGACAGTCCTCCTGTGGCCGTGAACAATGGAAGTCAGCACATTACTCACTCCCCATGACGTAAGATACTGCAATACCCCTTATATATATACCGGGACCGGGACGTACAGCACATACAGAGTGAACCTTACCTGTGTGTGTGTGTGTGTGTGTGTGTGTGTGTGTGTGTGTGTGTCTGTGTGTGTGTGTGTGTGTGTGTGTGTGTGTGTGTGTGTGTTTGTGTGTGTGTGTGTGTGTGTGTGTGTATGTGTGTGTGTGTGTGTGTTCTCGTATAACTTACCTACTTAGGACCAAAAGTCCTAAAAGGAGCTTCCATATTAGGACCGTTGGACAAGTTAGGACCAAAATCATGGTCCTTATAAGGATTACCACTGCAACAGATACAGGGTGCCATTTTAGCATGCCTGGTGTTGAAATTGGGATGGTCCTAAAAAGTTGTCATTTTTACATTTGAGATCGCCCCCCTCTGACCAACCCATGTAATTACAGGTGTGTGTGTGTGTGTGTGTTTGTGTTCTCGTATTTGCTACCTACTTAGGACCTTTATGAGTAAAAAGAGCTTAGGCACTCAGGGAGTCACTGGGGAGGCACTGGGGAGACACTGGGGAGGCACTGGGGAGAAACTGCAGCCATTGGGGAGACACTGGGGAGGCACTGGGGAGGCACTCAGGGGACACTCAGGGGGACACTGGGGAGACACTAGGGAGGCACTGGGGAGACACTGGGGAGAAACTGCAGCCACTGGGGAGACATTGGGGAGGCACTGGGGAGACACTGGGAGGAACTCAGGGGGACACTGGGGAGGCACTCAGGGGGACACTGGGGAGCCACTGGGCAGACACTGCAGGGCAGACACTGGGGTGGCACTTGGGGAGGCACTGGGGAGGTACTGGACATTTCATATCACCCTTTTTTGGCAGCTTGGCATGGCATATATGATATGGGCATACAAGGTTTCTGCCCGACAGCAGCAATATGTTACACTCCGTTTAAATGTTTTTTTACTGCTCAGCAGAACAGATGACTTCAAATGGACGACGCTTAAAAGGCAAAATGTACACAAAATACAAACACATTGTTTTTATACAAATACAGTATGCTGCTGCCCTATATGCTCCTACATGAATAAGTCATGCACAAATAGTACATATACAGACTTATTGGATTCCATGTCAAATTGGTTTGTGTTGCTTTGATGCATTCTGGATCTGTTCATAGCCTCTGCAAATGGGATACCCAGGTCATCACTTCCTGTGTTCAAAAGTGTTCGAGAGAGTGAATTTGTCCTACTGAAAATGGCTCTAGATAACCTCCTAGATATTCACCCCCAACTTACTGAACAATATAAATATCAGATCCTACTAGAGACCATCTTCAACACTCAAATTGGCCAGATTCAGCATGCAAGACCATATTCCACTGCTTGTGACCAACTTTTTATTTAATTTGTCTTTTAAAAGCTTTTCAGGGGAGGAGACATTACATTATTTATCTGAGCATGTACATACGAAATCACAATAACTTACAGGAGTAAATGTTTTTTTATTTTTAGAACACAAATTGTCCTTATGTGATTGTTTATGTACCCGCATGGTTTGCCTACTGGCAACATCTTTTGTCTCTTCCTCCGATAGTGGCGGTTCTGTGGTTGCTAAGCAACCCAGTCCGCTTCTTAACCCCCCCACCTTACCCCCAGGATCGCACAGACTTTTTTGGAAAAGGGAAAAGGGAGACACATGATGTACATATGCATATTACACACTTATTTTTATCCATATTCCACTGCTCTCTGAGCACTTCAAGAACGATATGGCCTGCCAAGGCTGCTATTTCAGAGTGAAATTGTCACATTATTGAATTCCCCTATTATTCGCATTAGTAATGTTAAGGCCTTGGATGATTTTTTCCCTTATCCATGTTCTGGTGGGAATGTTGCTGTGCTTAGAGGGCCCTAATGGCAAAAACATGTTGTAATGAGGATATCCTTAACTCTGTCCATAGTTCTTATGTTGATAATTGCCTTTAAAATTCCCCTTCATCTCACAAAGCCAAGTCCCTAATTGACAAAAATGAGACCCCTACTTGCTGATGGTGGGTTTGACATCAGATAATGAGCTAGCAATGACACAGCTGCAATAAACCATCTCTCACCAGATCCTAAAAGTGAACCGTGGCTATCAGAGAATGGAGGAGACCCCAAGGAGCTAACATTAGGCCTCGAACGGAACTGCTCTACTGACATACTGAGTTATAAGAACAAGTACATTATTTACCATCAGCCTACAATGAGGAACATTTAAAAAAAATAGTGTCAAGCCATTATGATCCTCTGGGCTGTATGACTCCTTTCACATCTCGTGCAAAAATCATAGTGCAGGATCTATGGAACCAGGAAAGAGGATGGGATAACTTCATTAAAACGTATAGCTTTAACTTTAAAACCTCACACTGAATATGTAACTCAGAGTGCACAAATAGGCCCTCCTCATTCCTACAATAGCAACATATAACAAATGCAGGTAAATGCAAGGTTATCAATTCTCCTGTATAATATACTGTATAGGTACATGACACTCAGACTGGTGTCCTGTGATCTGTCACAGGCCCCTGTTGCTAAATAATTAGCACTGTTTGGCTGGAGCCAAGTAGCTTCCAAAAATCACATTCCTACCTTTTGATACGTTCTTTCAGGGGTAGCATATAATGTGATCCTTTATAGTCAACCATAATAACGTCGTTGTGTTGAGGAATGCAGACTTGTTTATTTATTTTACTCACTCATTGACACAGAGAAATGTGTTTCCTGCCACTAAATGAATGAAGTGGAACCTTACTGTCATCACTCCGCCAGCTTTTTTTATTTAATTTTTTTTATTCGATGCAATTGTGAACAATAGCCAAGTAATACATAGTAAGATACATATCCATTGGCCAATCAAATGGTTCACTGCAGCTCAACAGTCAGTGTGAGGGGTGGTGATTGTTTACCCACAGGGCCGAGTCCCTGAGGGTGGCCTGGTCGCAACGAGATTCCCCCTGTCCGAAACGGACCAGAGACGGCTGAGATACGCCGGGGACCCCCGCGGACCCCCACCCGGGCACGAGACCCACGGGGCCGAGTCCCCGAGGGCGGCCCGGTCGCAACGAGATGCCCCCCAGCCAAAACGGACCAGAGACGGCTGAGATACGCTGGGGACCCCCGCGGACCCCCGCGGACCCCCACCCGGGCACGAGACCCACTGGGCCGAGTCCCCGAGGGCGGCCCGGTCGCAACGAGATGCCCCCTGTCCAAAACGGACCAGAGACGGCTGAGATACGCTGGGGACCCCCGCGGACCCCCGCGGACCCCCGCCCGGGCACGAGACCCACGGGGCAGAGTCCCCGAGGGCGGCCCGGTCGCAACGAGATGCCCCCCGTCAAAAACGGACCAGAGACGGCCGAGATATCCATTATTTATGGAGCGCCAATAACCATTTGAAAATATATTTAAATTTCAATAGCTGTCTCAGTAGAAATTTGTAAATGGCTTTTGGGAGGAACTGGTTGCTGGTCCTAAGAAGACCCATGGGGGAGGGTAACACATCACACACACACACTCGGTCCTAAGAAGAACCATTTTTTTTTTTTTAAGGGGGCTAGTGAATCATGGGGTGTGTGTGATATGAAATGTCCAGTACCTCCCCAGTGCCTCCCCAAGTGCCACCCCAGTGTCTGCCCTGCAGTGTCTGCCCAGTGCCTCCCCAGTGTCTGCCCAGTGCCTCCCCAGTGTCTCCCCAATGTCTCCCCAATGTCTCCCCAGTGCCTCCCCAGTGCCTCCCCAGTGTCTGCCCAGTGCCTCCCCAGTGTCTCCCCAGTGTCCCCCCGAGTGCCTCCCCAGTATCCCCCTGAGTGCCTCCCCAGTGTCTCCCCAGTGCCTCCTAGTGTCCCCCCAGTGCCTCCCTGAGTGCCTCCCCAGTGTCTCCCCAGTGCCTCCTAGTGTCCCCCCAGTGCCTCCCTGAGTGCCTCCCCAGTGCCTCCCCAGTGTCCCCTCAGTGCCTTCCCAGTGCCTCCCCAGTGTCCCCCCAGGGACTCCCCAGTGTCTCCCCAGTGCCTCCCCAGTGACTCCCCAGTGCCTCCCCAGTGTCTCCCCAGTGCCTCCCCAGTGTCCCCACAGTGCCTTCCCAGTGCCTCCCCAGTGTCCCCCCAGTTCCTCACCAGTGTCCCCCTGAGGGCCTCCCCAGTGTCTCCCCAGTGCCTCCCCAGTGTCTCCCCAGTGCCTCCCCAGTGTCTCCCCAGTGTGCCCCTGAGTGCCTCCCCAGTGTCTCCCCAGTGCCTCCCCAGTGTGCCCCTGAGTGCCTCCCCAGTGCCTGCCCAGCGACTCCCCAGTGCCTGCCCAGTGTCCCCCAGTGTCCCCCCAGTGTCTCCAATAGCAATACAAGAGCAATAATACAAATTAATCTTAATTTATTAATGTTATTTAATGAATTAATCAAATTAATTAATGAATCAAAAGTTGATTGAAGTTATTATATACTTAAAGCAGCATTAGTATGTAACTTTCCTCTTCTACCCTGGATTTGAACCCGCTTTCCTGCGTGCTGAAAACTTTAGCATTGAGCTAATCGAGCCGAACTGCTTGCTCGGGGGATAAATGTAATCTTGACCATAAGGTCCAAATTCGAGTCAGATCCTGTGTCTAGGTGAGACATGACCTTTGACACGATCTAAATGTCTCAACAGAAGAGCAGGGAGACAAAATACAACCAGCCCAATTGTATAAGTTATATTGTATTAACATACTCTACCATACAGATTGGACAAAATGTTATTGTATTCATTAAAAAAAGAGTTACATTTTCCACCACTGCAAAACTACTGCCATTTGAGGCATTGATTTCTCATTTCTGCATTAATGGTTTTACTCCTAGGTTTAGTTTAGTTTATTTAGGATCCCCATTAGCTGTTACACCTGGCAACAGCTATTCTTCCTGGGGTCCTCACAGAATAATATACATACACAAATTTAAATAAAAACAACATTACAGATATCATAAAAGAAATACATTAAAGCATAACAACCACGGTTAGTGCATTCACTCTAGATTACATTAACTGGTATATTGACAGGGTAAAATGCCTTTTACCCTTAATTTCTGTGATGCATACTGGTAGAGCGTTCCAGAAAGTCATTGCCCTGTACATGACTGTATTCTTCACTGCATCAGTTCTTGGCTTAGGCACTGTAAATCGACCCATTGCAACATGTCTGGTATTATGTACATGTCTATCACTGGTATAATGAATATTTTTATATAAGCATTTTGTTTTTTTATTTGAACAAATGTTCCTAAAAAAATCCAGCCAGACTAGCAGCTAATCTCTGCTCCACCAACAGCCATGACAGCTTCTGATGATTTAACAGTGTACTAGATCTAGTATTGCAGTTCAGGGCAAGGCGAGCTGCCTTATTCTGGGCTATTTGTAATGTACGCAGGTACTTTTTAGGACCACACAACTGGACAATAGTCAAGGTGGGATATCACTAGTGCCTGGATGACCTGGACAGCAGATGTTGGAGTTAAAAACTCATCTCCTAATCATGGACAAACCCCCTCCCATTTCTTAGTTATGTTTTGAATACGAGTAGACCATGTTAGATGACTGTCTAATATAACCCCAATAAGTTTTGTTTCATCTACCTGCTCAACTGCTAGATTGCTCAGATTCAGATTCAATTTGGGTTTTGACTTGAGCATATGCTGTGATCCAAATACAATGGATTTAGTCTTTGAGATGTCCAGGACCATCCTATTGTTCACCACCCACTCTGATATGTTCTGTAGTTCCTTGTTAAGAGCTACAGACAGATCTTCCACATTAGTGGCAGACATATACAAAGTAGTGTCGTCAGAATACATGGCTATATTGGCCCCGACCAGTGGCATGTCATTTGTAAATATAGTGACCTAAGCAACTTCCTTGTGGAATTCCACAGTGAATATGTTTAGTATCTGAGAGACTCCCATTATAGTATACTCTCTGTGATCTGCTGGATGAATAGCTTTTTATCCACCTTAGTGCAGATAAGGTAAAACCATAACATGAAAGTTTGTCAAGCAATAGATTGTGATCAATAATGTCAAACGCGGCACTAAAATCTAACAGTACAGACCCCACTAGTCTCTTAGAATCCACATTCATTAGACAGTCATCTATTAACTGTGTCAGTGCTGTACATGTAGAAAGCCCATCTCTATAGGCGTGTTGAAAGTCAGCTTTAGCTTCCTTCCATATTTGTGGATTTTTGCCTTTCTCGTAAAAGCTACTATGTTGTGGTCAGTGCATCCAAATTCAACAGAAATCACCTTTGAGCATAGATCAGCTGCATTTGTAAAGATATGATCAATACAGGTGGAGGAGATGCCATTTATTATTTGTGTTCTTGTTGGCTTGTTTGCTAACTGTGTTAAATTGTATGTATCTGCAATAGCATGGAGGGTTTTCTTAAGTGAGCATGTTGGAGAGAACCAGTTCATATTCATATCTGCAGGTATATACAATTCCCTATTACTGTCTGATGCTCTGTCCACCATCAATTTACAATTTACAATTTAGGCATTTAGCAGACGCTCTTAATCCAGAGCGATTTACATTAAGCAAGAACAAAAGCACCATCTCACATACACTGCTGACTACTACTGAGAATTGGAATCCGGTAGTCTGTAACAGCAACACAGCAATATAGGTTTAATATTAGGCAAGTGGACTTAAAATATAAAAAAATATAAAAAGCCACACCCCCACCATGAATATTTCTGTCTCTCCTGTAGATATTATACCCATGTACCATAAATTCCTTATCACATGTTTCATCTAAATGTGTCAGATATGGCAAGTATTCTATATCAGGGGTGCCCAAACTTTTTTCACTGAGGGCCACATACAGAAAAATATAGGAAGGGCTGGGCCACTCACTAGAGATGAGGTATATCACCTCACCTGTCGTGTATTAAAGCAGGGTTTACTGCACAATGTTGTTGGCATGGCGCTGCGCCATGCTTGAAATAAATCGTGCCATGCCAAGCTGCCCAAAAAAAAGGAAGAAAAAAAAGAAAAGAAGGGGGGCTATTGAATCATGGTGTGTGTGTGATATGAAATGTCCAGTACCTCCCCCAGTGCCACCCCAGTGTCTGCCCAGTGGCTCCCCAGTACCTCCCCAGTGTCCCCTGAGTGTCTCCCTAGTGTCCCCTGAGTGTCTCCCCAGTGTCCCCTGAGTACCTCCCCAGTGTCCCCCTGAGTACCTCCCCAGTGTCCCCTGAGTGCCTCCCCAGTGTGCCCCTGAGTGCCTCCCCAGTGTCCCCTGAGTACCTCCCCAGTGTCCCCCTGAGTACCTCCCCAGTGTCCCCTGAGTGCCTCCCCAGTGTGCCCCTGAGTGCCTCCCCAGTGGCTGCAGTTTCTCCCCAGTGTTTCCCCAGTGCCTCCCCAGTGTGCCCCCAGTGCCTCCCCATTGTCTCCCCAGTGCCTCCCCAGAGGCTCCCCAGTGCCCCCCCAGTGTGCCCCTGAGTGCCTCCCCAGTGCATATAGATGATTAAACTCATAAGAGCCAATGCAGTGAAGTTACTGACCAAAAGGTTTTAGCTTTCTTTTGTTTGGAGACGGTCCTAACATAAATCGTGCCATGCCAAGATGCCCAAAAAAAAGGAAGAAAAAAAACAAAAAGGGGGGCTATTGAATCATGGTGTGTGTGTGATATGAAATGTCCAGTACCTCCCCCAGTGCCACCCCAGTGTCTGCCCAGTGGCTCCCCAGTACCTCCCCAGTACCTCCCCAGTGTCCCCTGAGTGTCTCCCCAGTGTCCCCTGAGTGTCTCCCCAGTGTCCCCTGAGTACCTCCCCAGTGTCCCCTGAGTACCTCCCCAGTGTCCCCCTGAGTACCTCCCCAGTGTCCCCTGAGTGACTCCCCAGTGTGCCCCTGAGTGCCTCCCCAGTGTCCCCTGAGTACCTCCCCAGTGTCCCCCTGAGTACCTCCCCAGTGTCCCCTGAGTGCCTCCCCAGTGTGCCCCTGAGTGCCTCCCCAGTGGCTGCAGTTTCTCCCCAGTGTTTCCCCAGTGCCTCCCCAGTGTGCCCCCAGTGCCTCCCCATTGTCTCCCCAGTGCCTCCCCAGAGGCTCCCCAGTGCCCCCCCAGTGTGCCCCTGAGTGCCTCCCCAGTGCATATAGATGATTAAACTCATAAGAGCCAATGCAGTGAAGTTACTGACCAAAAGGTTTTAGCTTTCTTTTGTTTGGAGACGGTCCTAACAAGTAGGGTAAAAATGTGGTAATTTATAGTTTGCCCTTCTTTAAATCTGATGTGATTGTATTAAAATAGATTTTTTTCCACATTCAGGAGTGTAGTTTATATGTTTCTACTATGTCTAGAAAGTGTGGTCCTAACGAGGTAAGCAATAACCTGAAAAAAAAGTGTGGTCCTAAGAAGGTAAGTTATACGAGTATGTGTGTGTGTGTGTGTGTGTGTGTGTGTGTGTGTGTGTGTGTGTGTGTGTGCATGCATGCGTGCGTGCGTGCGTGCGTGCGTGCGTGTGTGTCGCGGTTTGAAAGTACACTAAATTAGCGGTTAGGCTTCAGTAGGAAATGATTTGCTGAAAAGGTTTAAGTATACCTAGACTTGGGCTAGTTATCCATTCCTCTGTACCAGTTAGTTGTGTGAACAATGTATACATTAGCTTGCTGAAGTGAAAACCAACAGAACTCCAGAAACCCCATATGGACCATCATTGGAGAAAACAAAGCCTCTGGTATGAATGGGAGTTGTAGTTTTGAACAGGATTGGAGTGAAAGCATCCCCCCCACACCCTCCTACCCTGGCAAAATAAAACCTACCTCAGTTTTCCCTTTGGCCTGACACAAGCTCTTGGTGAAGTCGCTAGGGCTCCATTCCGTCGCCTGCATGGGAATGAGAGCGAAATCACAGTCGATGTTGAAATGTTTTAAATTGGTTGACATTTGAACAAGGTAATATCACTCGGCAGATATCTGAAAGACATGATATAGCACTTTAGAATAATGTGTAACCACATAAAGCACAAAGCAATCATAATCCCAAAACCCTCTTTGAATTTAGAGGCAGTGAACAACAAAGGCAACGTGGAGACGTTGTGCTCACAGCCGGCTTATATCCCTGTAAGCACATGAGGGGGATTTAACAAGAAATGCCTGTGAGTTTGGGGGAAAATAAATAATTCACAGCTACAGTATACGGATGAACGGTGTTTTCACACGACAATATCATCTGTTTAGTTTAGTTGCCACACGGCATCTTTTTTTTAAACTTAAACTTGTTTTAAATGCAGTGTTTTTCACCAGAGCAAAGTCGACATGGCTTTACTAATTTACTAATTTGCACGTTATCTGGTTGCACCACTTGAAAGAGTCCAACATCATGAATAAATATCTGGGGGTATGGATCGATGATAAATACACAAGTTCCACATTGAGAACCTGATCAAAACAGTATACTGTATGCTTCGTTGACCTGCAGGTCCAAAGGGTCAATATGCTTGGCCTCCTCCTTTTTCCCATTACAGCAAATCTCAAGCGAATAATTGCTTGTCCAGCCCAGTGTCCAGCCCAGAATAGGGACGCAAAGGTTCAAGTGCCTGCCACTCAAAACGCATGGGGCCTCGGTACTGTAAGGCGTCACAGATCAAGATATCACGCCAGTGACATATACAGTATATTATATTGGATTGCAGGGGAAAAGACAGCAATGTCATTATTCATAGTATAGCAGCCCTGTGGGCGTATAGCTGCAGGGGGATTTATGGAGCGTGTTCTTTTAAGTTTGCTGGCACAGCTCGGTATTCCATTCATTCCATGCCGTCCTTCCTGTGTGCCGCATGTTGTCTCACAGCTGCTGCAGAGGTTTAAACATGCACGGTGGGACTCATAAACGCCCGCGGAGTCCCAACCGCCGCACGGTGAAATACGGCCGAGTGGCGACACAATAACGATTTCGCCCACTGAGATCATAAAACGCCAAAACGGGGTCATCGTTTTGTTGCGAAAAACAAAAGAAAGAAAAAAATCAAGTGGGGAAATCTGGATCAGCGAATCCATCGGGAGAGCACTTAAACATAGAAGGGTGGGGGGTGGGAATCGCCATTCTGGGAGAGCAGAGCGATCCAAAATGCAGGACAAGTGCTACAGAACCATAAAACCGTGACAATGTAGAACCGCATGGCTCATCTTTACTTCAGAAGAGCCATTTATTTGGACTCAATGTGATGCAAACCTGGGCAAAGTGACGGTAACGTGGAGGGATATTGAAACATCTAAAAGTATATGAGTAACAACTACCTTTATCTGAGCAGAACTAATATAATGGCTTTGGTCCTTAACCCATTCTGAACGGGAACTCATTTTGGTGTTGGCATCATGTTATGCTTTAGCTATTGAAAAATAGCAGATCTACAAGCTCATATCGCGCCACCGAGTGGCGCGATACGAGCTTGTAGGTCTGCTATTTTTGAAAAATCGAAGAACGACTGACATTTTTTAGAATCTGATCTCAGGTCAGATTTGGTTAATCAGACCAGTGTGTGTCCAGTGGAAACCTCGTATGAATCTGATCTCAGGTCAGAATGGGTTAATGCTGGCCACAGTCCTGAATCTGAACCTGTCTCCAGTGGAGTCCAGTAAGCGCTAATGGAAGTGATGCTCAATGCTCTGTGCTGCTCCGTGCTAATGTTCATAGTTGGTCATTACAAAAGGCATTGAGGCTTGAAGAACTTGGTCCATTCATTCATTACTCAGTGTGTGGATATTTCTTTCATCCGCAGCTGAACCCCAGTCGGGGTTATACGTCGTACACACATCAGCTCACCTGATTTAACGCAGCTGGTATTTGGTCATGGTGTCACGGTCCGTGACATGTGTTGACATTGTTTCTTGTGTACCCTGTTCTTGGTTTTAGTTATTGTTTTACCTTTGTTGTGTTCCTGTGATTTTGAAGTATTGTGTTTTCCTTGTTCACTTTCCAGTTTTCTCTACTCTTGTTTTGTAGTTTTGTTCCTAGTGTTTCCTGTCTGCCTTGTTTTCTGTCACCTGCCTTGTCTCACCTCCCTGTATTACTGTAACCCTAGTCACCTGTGTTCTGTTTGCCTGTTAGCCTATCCTAGTGTTGATTGTCAGTTGTGTTCACCTGTGTCCCGTTTTTCCCTGCCTTTATATACTCCCCTGTTCTGTCAGTTCCTTGTCCGATTATTATTGTAAGTCTCGGTGTGTTCTGTTCCTTGAGTCTTTGTTAAATAAATCTGTTTTGAGATCTTCTGCCCCTGCCTTGCTGTCTGCACTTGGGTCCTACCCTCCTGCCCCGCACACGTGACACATGGAAGATGCTAGCTGCTCATTGGTCATGATTCACTCTCATGGTTTTGTACAGGTGGCTTGACAAACCAGCTGTCAACCAAACCCCCAGAGGACTAGTGGTGATGTACTGTAGTGGCGAGATTTTCATGATTGGATGGCCTTTTAAGCAATCATGGGGCCAATGGGAGTCTAAGCCCTAAACGCCTCGTACAGGCCAAAAAAGCCTTTGTGCCGCTGAGACAAGCAGCCACCTGTAATTAAATTACATTCCATTTCTTGTTTTTGCCAGGGCATACTCTCTTTGTCAAGTCATACTCTCTTTGTCAAGTTGTACTCTCTTTGCCATGTCATACTCTCTACAATCACCAATATGTTAAAGGGATATTTCACTTTCAAACATATTTGAAAGCGAAATAATTCCGGACTGATGACATGTTTGTCGGTGTGCTTAAGGGCTTGATATACCTTTTGTGTACATGCAGTGTTTGTGGTCCGAAAATAGAAGATGTACAAGCTCACAACACGTTGCAGCATGACACGTTGGGAGCTTGTAGATCTTTGGTGCACAACAAACACCCACGGAGAACTCTGTACTGTGTATAGCCCAGACTTTACTCTAGTCAGTGGTGGTCTGAGAGTGTAGGAAAAAGCTTTCGCACACCTAGAAGAAATCAGGCGTAGCCGCTTATGTACAGGTGCGTTACGTGCGTATAGGCCAGTGGACATCAATGAAAGGAATGAAAATACACCCGTGTATCTGCTCGGTACATGAGTATTTTCTTTTAAAAATGCAACGTTTCGGTCCCTTCTGACCTTCTTCAGGTCTGAGAGTGTACAAATTGACCCAGATGGATCAATTTGTACACTGAGAGTGTACAAATTAAAAACATTGGAGAACCACTGACTGCTGAGTCTTGTTACTTATAGTTGTATGCTTGTTCAGTGAATTCAGCCCGGTATACAATACATACTGCTTTGTCTGATGTTTACATTTTTTTTTTTAAAGAGAACTAATCCTGAGACTTCAGGATAGAACTAAAAATGTTTTCCAATTACGCTATTCCGTGGTTTCCCCGACAACCGTGAACACAAAGGAATAAAAGACTCATTTGTAAGGCCCAGTTTTGCGAGGCTAAAAATGAATGGCGGAAAATGAAAACACCAATTTATACTGTGTCACAACAATGGGCACCGTGCACCGCCGCGAGCAGTTGATTAAACAGGGGTCAGCCCGTGGACGCGTCTTTAAGGGTCAGCCCCCCGCTGTGATTGGAGACAAATTGCTTTCAAAAGTCCTCAATGCGAGAAACCGTGGCGATGGAGCTCCTCCCCCTGCCAGGGATGCTCTATTCACAGAAACACTGATGGATGGGCTGGTGGAAGAAGAGCTCCAATACCTTTGACTTAAAAAACTACTTACTTGACCCATTTAGTCCCGACGTCGAAATAATAAAAAAAGTATTCTAAAAGAATATATATTCAAAGATTTGTGCCGCATTTTCACGATATTTCAAAAATAGCAGACCTACAAGCTTGTAGCGCGCCACTCGGTGGCGCGCTATGAACTTGTAGATATTGTTTTTTTAATAGTTAAAGTATAACATAATGCTTTAAAACACCAAAGGGGGTTCCCGTCCAGAATGGGTTAAATTAAATACTTAAATTTCCCCTTCTAACCTGAATTTGAACCCGGTTTGTGGGTGCTGACATTTCTTTTTCACCATTAATCTAATAGAGCCTGCCTGCTTGCTCAGGGGATAAATTGAATCTCTTGGCGGTCTTGAGGTCAAAATTTGTGTAAGATCCCTGGGTCTTGGTGAGACATGACCTTTGACACGATCTAAATGTATCCATAGAAGAGCAGGGAGACCAAATACAACCAACAATATTGTATAAAGTATGTATAAGATTGGACAAATGTAAAAAAGTAATGGCATTACAATATTTTTCAAGTACCAAGTACCCATTATGAAGAATTATTATATATAGCTGAAGTTGATTAATGTACGTTTTGTAATAATAATCTGCAATAACTTAAATAATTGTAGTGGAATAATAAGTATTCGCCACGGGAATTTACTGTAGTGGAGTGAAAGTATAAAGGATTGGAAAATGGAAAGAATCAAGGAAAGTAAAAGGACATCAGAATTGTACTTGAGTGAACGTTCCATCACTGTGGATGAGCGCCGTGAGACTGAATCGACGAATATGTCCCCTGATGTAGAGAAGAGCAAATTAAATGTCTTGTAAAAACAGAAAAAAGGGGGAGATTGGAATGTCTGTTCTGTAGTTTAGACACATTTATTGCTTCGGGGGTTGACAGGCAATGTCCCGCTTTAAATCTACGTGAGACCCATGTTGATTATAGAACCCGCGACACCAGCCTATAGGTGCCTGGACCGCTCTGCCGGCCCAGGCCATGGATAGACATATGTATGTGTTTAAGTCTAACCACCTGGATTCAAACCCTGGTCTCCCGCATCATCCGCATGGCCCCTGGGGGGTGTATTGGGCTTCTAGGCTACAGGCAGGGCTATTCTGCTCCGCGAGCATGGATTTCTTTCCGGGATTGCGTAAATGGCGCCCCTATAAACTGTCTGTATCACCACGCAGGAAGACAGGATGCAGCAGCACGCAGTGTCACACACACACACACACACACACACACACACACACACACACACACGCATCTTCCCCCTTGGGTCACTCTTAATGATGACATGCCACCAAAGTTCACAGCTCAGAAATACATTTGTCAGAGTTAAACCCCCCCCCACAAACACACACACACACACACACACACACACACACACACACACACACACACACGACAAGTCAAACAATGACAGGAGTTTTGTGTGCTATGGGGGGTTCAATTTAGTCAGGTTGGTGCACTTCAACACTGCTTCCGAAAGACTTCTACTAACAATTCCATGAGCATCCGTTTCCAGCAAGACGTGTCGTTTGCAATGTTTGCAGAGTGGAAAAATAATCAGCTCTCTCAAATTGTTTTCTTTTATTTGCCGTCGTCCTATCTTTTCATACAGGACTTTCTTTTATTATTTTTCAGACACATTGCTTAAAGCAAATGACATTTCCGTGGGAGGAAATAGCTCTCCTATTGACAGCATTTGAATAATTGCACTTTCTATATCTTTGAACATTTCAAAGAGTTGCTATAAATGCTTAGTACAAGCAAGCAAATTTAAAAACAAAAACTCCAGCAGGTTCTTAATTTGGTATCCATCAAGTCCACAGATAAAAGTATGCATAGGCCATAATTGCCCTACTGTACTTTACTATTCATTACTATATACTACAGCTCCACTACATCTCTGAAATATTGTACTTTCTTCTCCAGTGCAATTATTTAAAAACTTTAGTTACTTTGTAGATGTAGATGGATATTACAACCTTTACCTTTACAAACTTTGACACATTTGAAGAATAAGTAGGCTACTTACAGTACTTTGGTGCCAAGTATATTTTGATGCAAATACTTTTTTGTAAGTAAAGTTTAATACAGGCATTTACTTTATAACAGAGTATCTATATTATGAATCACAATTTGTGATATAGATACTTAGTACTTTTACTTACTTACTGTAGTAGGATAATAATTTTCCTTGCCAATTGGCAGAGAGAGATAAGGTGTGGAATCGACTAAATTATCAGTTTAGTGGTTTGACAGATGCATCATTGCATCATGCAATTTGGAAAAGTTACAGTAACCCTCGCAAAAATGACGAATGAGGAAAGAAGAAAATCAATGAACATACTGTACTATACTTTACAACTCCCTGTGAAATACTAACACTCCAATTTCACCGGAATAATTCAGGCAAAGACGCAAAACAAGGGTAACCAACGATAGAACTCAAGACGGAGGTACAGAAATCTATGGTATGCGTCATTCCATTTCAATGAGTTTTACCTAAACTTATTCAGACAGAGATGCGGGACTGGAGAGGAAAAGTCTGCAGAAGGAGAAGGGGAGAAGAGGAGGGGTAGGTAGAGGGAGAGGAGGGGAGAGGAGAGAGATCTCGTTCCTGTGTGATGTTGGCGCATACAAACAGCAGGCCAGCTAGCCCAGTGAACTGGTTGGTTTGTGGACACTGCTGCACCACTATAGCCCTTTATGGTCGCTTTCCTCCTACGACTCTTTTAGAGACCAACTCACACTGACTACACCCACGGCCTTTCTTACTGCCACCTGCTGGACGCAAAGCCAACCTCAGACTGCCGAGGGCTCCCGAGGCGATTTAGAGGGTGAACACACAGGACAGATATCCTGTTGTGGGCGTCCATCTTGATGCTAAATAAATAGCGTCAATGCTAGCGAGCCAAAATATAGCCATCCTTGCTCTAGAAAGCGCCAATGTTTCCATCTAGACCACCGGATAATCAGCAAAGACCTCCGAACATCGCGCGTTTTATCCAAACCACGGAGAGCTCGGTAGATTTCGAGTTATTCAGCCTTTAGTCAGCCTGTATAATGGGATGCGGGCGGGGGTGAGGTTGCCCAACCCGGTCTAGGATCGCTAAAGAAGGAAAGGCCAAGCCAAAATAATAATGTTTTTTTTTAAATCAGCTATCCGGTTTGATATCAATAATAAAGCTTATCAGACGGAGCATTCCGCCAGAAGCGGAAGCTAATTAGATTCCTTATGGCGGAGTGTTACGTCACAAGCAGTAAGTCTGTTAAATGTTTTACCATTAACGGTAAAATGTTTATTTTATTTTTTTCACTGTCCGTCGTGTCCCTCGGTCTCAGTCCATAATCTTGAATCTTGTAACAATTTGCCACAAAATTGCTGAAGAAATATATTTTATTAAATATCTTAAATATCTGGCTCCACGTTCCTGCAGGACGTCAATAAAGATCGATCTCATACAACCATGTGCACAGCTTGCAACAGTCACGTTCTCCACTCAAGCCCTGTTCATTCTATCTCTTTCTATTCTCTCCCCCTTCCTCTTCCTCTTGCACTCTTCGCTGCATACCCACAATTAGCCCCATTTTCAACAGTGCTCCTGAGTTACGGAAGACCTCCCACCCTGCTGAACTCTCCAGGCTCTCAGTTAATTAGAGCAGTGGCTCCCAAACGTTTTCATGTCAAGTACCCCCAAATTGACACTAATTTGCCCGCAGACCCCCATTTGAAAAGGTATGCCAGGGACCCCGATAAGAGAAGACTTTCACGGCTCTAGCAGTGATTCTCAACCTGTTTAATTTCAAGGACCCCCAGTTTGGCATGTCTACAGACCCCCCATTTAATGGCATTTCTATCCCTGGGAACTTCAACTTATATTGTAAAATCAATGTTAATTTAACTCTGAGAGTGTTCAAATTGTACACTCTCCATCTGGTTTCTAAATGATCATTTTGCTGGGGACCCCCTGGAACTCCCTCAAGGACCCCACTTTGGGAACCACTGAATTAGCGTGTTGCTGTAGAGATGACCCTGTGTTTTGCAACGGCCACTGTAACTGAGATCTCCTGTACTCACAGGGAGCGGTCAGTGGGCTGTGTAAGAGGCTCCGTTTGAGGTCTTATAGTTTAGACTTTAGAGGATCTGTCTGTATCTTGCCTTAGGCGTTGGGGGGAGAGAGAGTTGTGAATGATTAGTAACTTGAGCCCAGTGTTCTAGCTAGGTACCTCCTTCTTTTTACTCCAAATATCTACTCACAACATAGGATACTTACTGAATGATATATTTGACCTGTAGTATTGTTATATTCTTAATCTTCTGCTAACTCTGCTCTAGTGCTCTGCTCGCTATACTTTATAGGGCGACGTGACGTCATGGCTTGAGGTCATGCTGTCGACCGTTTCCGTGACAACCAGTCACAGAACAACAGACAAACAAATAACATCCCGATGGGATGATTACATTCAACAGTGTACATTTTTACACTTTCTGAGATAACTCTCACAGCTCCCAGGAATTCACCCATATGTCATTGGCAGCACAAACACAAACACAAGAGGGTGTTTTCTTACCTGTATGAGGGAGACGTTGTTCAGACTCAGCCTGAAAAGATAGTTTCTGTGAAGAAATGAGAGAGGGAGGAACAAAGCATTACAACCCAGCGTTCCACGCGCACGCACACACACACACACACACACACACACACACACACACACACACACACACACACACACACACACACTATTGCCTCCTTGAGGTCAGAGGTGTTCAATATTGTAATTACCGGTATTTAAAACCTTTGGCTCAATTATGATTAAATGAACGATTAAAATGAAAACAGCCAATCAACAGGGTTAATTGGTTAATCAGACTAATCGATGTAGTTGGATTATTATTTTTTCGTGTGTGTGTGTGTGTGTGTGTGTGTGTGTGTGTGTGTGTGTGTGTGTGTCCGTGCGTGTGTGCTCGCGCATGCGCGAGTCGAGGCGGGTCGTCACCTGGCTCCTACAACGAGTTGGTTCCTGGTGAGGTCCAGGGCCAACTGGGAGAAGTCCTTCACACCGGGATGGGAGAACTGGGACATCCACAGCCTCAACGCTGCATGGAAGAGAGAGAACGTGAAGGGAAAGAGAGCAAGGGAAGAGGAAGGAAGGAAGGTGGAGGAGGGAGAGAGTAGAAGAGGGAAGAGTTGGATCAATGGATGGATGGATGGATGGATGGATGGATGGATGGATGGATGGATGGATGGACGGGCAGAAGTGAAAGGGAGAGAGGAGGAGAGAGATTGGCATGAGGAGAAGGCGGGGTGGGAAGAGTGAGGTAGGAAAACCCGATAGGAGGAAGAGAGGGGAAAGGCAAGAGGAAGAAGAATGGAGGAGAGGAAAGAGACCAAAACAATAACGTCAATCACTGACGTTTTTCCACACACACACACACACACACACACACACACACACACACACACACACACACACACACACACACACACACACACACACACACACACACACACACACACACACACTGTACAGCAGGGGTTCCCAAAGTGTATTTATTTTTTATTTTTTGTATTTAATTTTTATCCCACGATTTTGCAACCCATGTTTTCACCCAGCGTCAATTATCTAATGTAATCCTGGGCGCTACACACTCCTCTGCCAACCTGGGGTGTCAGCGGACTGGCCTCATGCTTCCTTCTATGGATGAGGAGTCCAAGCTGCTTCTTTTCACCTGACAGGGGAGAATTTCCCCGGTTGGACGTACGGTAGCGTGTGTGTGTGTGTGTGTGTGTGTGTGTGTGTGTGTGTGTGCTTGTATGTCTGTGTGTGTCAGTGTGTATGTACTGATTGTATGTGCACGTGTGCGTGCGTGTTTAGAACTGTAGTGTAGGATGTGCCACATCTCTCCACTGACAGGCCGAGCTAACCTAAAGTGACAATCTGGTGACAGTTTCTCCACAGACCATAATCCTCTCAGCCTGCAGAGCCTGCGCGTTCCAGGTTAAAAACCCAGAAAGTGTCAAACCTCATGTTTGTTTAGTATTCCGTTTTGAAGGCCCTGAGCTGGAATCAGCTACACCATGTGTGGAGAAGCTGGCATTTGTGGAGTGTTGTTTCGTCGAGCCGCTTTCTGAGAGACCTCTGAGTGCTTAGTTTTTTAATCTCAGCTGCCACCCAAAGTGTGGCCTGCAGACTCATGACGAAGGATTGGAAAACATAATAATGTTCCAAATCAAAATCCCTGTTTGCGAAGGTGCAGGGCGTTTTTTGGCAAATCAACTAGGAACAATAGGGAAGGCAGGCACTACAAACCCTTCCAGAATTGAAATGTCTTTGGATCGACACAACTCACGTGACGATTGCATATTTAGTATTCAGTTGTTGCATTTGCTTTATTGGTTTGATTAGCGGGAGAGCTTGTTATATGGAGGAACACAGCCAACCGCAATCAACAGCAACGCTTAAAACAGGCGGAGTGTGTTGATTGCCCAGGAAAAACAACTCCATCCCTGTCGAATCCTGTGTCAGACTACAAGAAGCATAACAGACGGCAAATTGTCTGTTTCTCGCATTGCAGGGAAAAAAACCTTTTCAAATCGCACTTCCTCATATTCTCATTAACCCCAAGAGCCCAGGGTTTTTTATGACTTCTCTGCCATAGAAAGCACAGCCTTTTTGCCATTACATTGCGGCACATTAAAAGTTAAATACATCCTGAAAATGTGCAAGCAGTGCTGTTAAAGAATTAATAGACACAACCAATGCCCCTTTAGGGGATTATGCTATATCACACTGCTTATACTGGCAGCAGTGCTTAATGTATACCAATGAAAGCGATGGTGAGTGAAAACAACGCCTCTGTAGTACGAACGGATTGTTAATCACCTTCAACCTGTCGCCTCAATATCGGACACTTAATAGTCGAATAATAGTCTGAATAAGGGCCCACTCGCAATATCCCGACCGGCCCACCACCAGTGGGGCCCCCGGCCCCTAGGTTTGGGGATCGCTGCCCCCATTACATGGTTTATCATCCATATAATGCCCCATCTTTTTGGCCAACAGTAAACCAACCGGCAATCTCCTGTACGATTATGCTGTGCTATTGAAAGGTTAAGGACGGACGGGGGCCACTCCCGTGAAAGTTCCCATGCAGCAGATGAAGGTTATGGCACTCTGAGGGTAATAGTGAATCATTATTCATCCCACTACAGCAGGCAGCACGCTCCTCGTTTCAGCAAGGACAGCAAGAGTAGTGCCGGTAGAACACGCATACGAAGCTTGTTGAACAGGGAACCTTGCAGGGCAACGTGGCTGTGGTTTGCATTCAAACGTGCATACTTATACACTTACGACCGCACACACGCACGCACGCACGCACGCACGCACGCACGCACGCACGCACGCACGCACGCACGCACGCACGCACGCACGCACGCACGCACGCACGCACGCACGCACGCACGCACGCACGCACGCACACACACACACACACACACACACACACACACACACACACACACACACACACACACACACACACACACACACACACACACACACACACACACACACACACACACACCTAGAAGTCACAGCGCACAGTAGTAGCATGCAGACAGCCTCGGCCAAAAGATGACTGACAGCTTCCTGACAGGATGTACGGTTTGAGGGGCCGTACGTGGCCAGTCGTTTTCTAGTCCCTTCAACTTTGACCTCTACAGAAAACTGCAGGGAATGCAGAAGTCCAAGGTTCTCTATGTTAAAACAACACAACACTGTCAAACGGAAAGACAGAGACATCTGTCTAATCTACTGTATCTATCTGTCTTTACATATTTTATATTTTTATACCGCTCGTTTTGACATTGACTTGTTTTCCTTTCTTTCTCTTCTTTCCCCCTTTCTTTCTTTCTTTCTCTCATTTTTAGGCCCACTTACGGACTCTTGAAAAGCAGTTTGGCAGTGGAAATTCCTTTAACTTTATCTCTCTTCATCTAACTATCTCGACTCAGAGAGAGAGAGAGAGCCCGAAGATTGAGGAAACATGGAATAAATGTGAGTGGACGTCTATACATGAATGGAGGGAGTCCGAGGACGCGAGCGCAAACGTTCGTCTGACCTAAGAGGAGGCAGAGGATGAGATGAGGACCAGGTCGAAAGAAGGAGAAGGGCGAAATTTACATTTTAAAGAGCAACTTAATGCCCGGATTTTGGCTCGAATTCTCCTTTCAAGAACACATCTGCAGAGGTCCCCATCACCCCCCCCCCCCCACCCCGTGGCGTGCGTGCCTCATTTAACCCGTTCAGGACGGGAACCCCCTTTTTGGTGTTTTAAGCATTGTGTTATACTTTAGCTGTTGAAAAATAGCAGATCTACAAGCTCGTAGCGCAAATCTTTGAATATGTATTCTTTCACGGTGAATGTTATTAACTCATATCTTTGCCTCTAGGGGTCCTTGAACACATTTTCAGATGGGGGGGGGGGGTCAGTGGCCAATTTCATATCATTTTCGGTTGTCCTTGGCATGGAATAGTTGGAGAACCACTGACATAAAACATAGGGTTTTGTTTTCAGAAAACTGCCATGATTTAGAAGACTTGTTGTATGGTGCCTCAGTCCTAAATTGGTTAAGGACACAGAGGAGCCCTCCCGGTCACATGGCGAGTGGAGAGATGAGCAAAAGGAGTGTTGTTGTTGGAAAGTCCAGGCCGCGTGTACAGATTCCATAGCAGCGGCAAGACAGACTCGCCTCTGTTGTTGGTCTTCCACCATGTTTTGATTTGCAAAAGGCCACTTCTCACTGCTGATTCACATGCAGGGTCTGACGCGTTTTAACCACGTATACGCGCCCCAGCCGTCAATACCAGGCCAGGGTTTCCCAAACGCTTGTTCGGGAGTACTTCCTCGGGACCCATGTTTTAATTGGTCTCCGACACATTTTTATGGGCCAAGAGTATAATATCCCTTTTTTGTTTGTCTACTACAAAATAATTATAATTTTTTTTTTCTCCAAAAGACTTTCAGAAAGTATAACATTTTCAGAAATCAAACCGAAATGTCAAATGTTTTTTTTAAAGATAATTTCAGGACCACTTCGCCATTTTTCAACCTCACTAATGTTCATGATAAAATGCCACCATGTTTTTCAACCTCACTGATGTTCATGATAAAGTTTGGGAACTACTGTTCCAGCGCCACCAGGAGGCAGAATTTTAAGATTTGGGAGCAAAAATCAACAACTGCTAGAAAAGAGACATCTAAAGGGGTAGAGCACCTACCTTGGTACGAGACCACAGGGTGCTCCTTCCTGGCGCATTCGCTGGAGCGCAGAGGTGGGGCGCTAGGGGGCGCCGGTGAGGGTGTGGGCGTGGGCTGCTGGGCGGGACAGACGGACAGGAACAGCACGAACACCAAGCCAGAGGCGGGGAGGGACGTCGTCCCCCGCCCCCCGGACATAACCATGGCT
The DNA here is from genome assembly GCF_963924005.1 of Protomyctophum bolini. Classification (NCBI taxonomy): domain Eukaryota; kingdom Metazoa; phylum Chordata; class Actinopteri; order Myctophiformes; family Myctophidae; genus Protomyctophum; species Protomyctophum bolini. The sequence continues at coordinate 15,539,752 of NC_137885.1, read as the reverse complement.
ACAACCAACCACGCCCCGGCTTCCCTAATCTGGTCCTTGATGGGACACACCTGTGGAAACAAAGGAGGTCGTCTTGTTTAATGTATGTCAGTGGTTTTCAACCATTTTTTATATCGACGTCCATTATTTACTGGGTATTTATTTGAGCCACGGACCACTAGTTGACGTTTAGCCTCTCAGACCCAAGATTTTTTTTGTTATCGTTGGATAACGTTTTGTCCACAATTCCATGCGGTATTGATGTTGGTACCATATAGGAGAGATGACGATATACCTCTCAAGGACCACCAGGATTTATGTCAATTATGACAGCTGCCATGTCAAGGACACGCACATTACTATGTATTTTATTGTGGGGCGTCTATGTACCTTTATTTAAAAGTGACACGCACACACAGGGCTTATAGCCCGCTTCTCTATAAGGATGTACTGCTCTCTCGTGATTTCTGCCGAAAGTACGGAACCTTGGAACACTGGCCAAACAGATGCTAATGTTGCGTTATAATGTGTCTATGGTGCAGAAGGAATGAAATTCTAAGCGAGAATCACAAAGAAAGAAGCGAGAAAGATGATGAGAAAGAGAGAGAAAGAATGAACAGGCATGCAGTGTTCAACTGCATGAGGGAAAGGTCCAAGGTTTAGAATTTCTTGCAATCCCGCTTGTAGGATCAATTTAAATAAAATACATCACCTATGTATGTATGTATTCAACCATGTCTTACACTGTTCCTGCAACACAGCATGCATGCACGCACGCACGCACAGACAGACAGACAGACAGACAGACAGACAGACAGACAGACAGACAGACAGACAGACAGACAGACAGACAGACAGACAGACAGACAGAGTAATACATTGTCTGCTGAGTATATTATACATACTGTATACTGTAGGCTTAGTTAGGCTTCAAATAGCTCAGGATAAGTGTTTCTAATTGTGTTATATGCACAGTACCGGAGTGTTCATTTACAATTTACAATTTAGGCATTTAGCAGAGGCTCTTAATCCAGAGGGACTTACATTAAGCAAGAAGAAAAAGCATGGCAATACATCACATACATAAGAAGTATAGTTATCATGAATCATACGTAAGCTAAGAACGTAACAGTGGAATATCTGCTATCCACGTCTACATAAAATGCTATCCAAGTCTACATAAAATGCTATCCAAGTCTACATAAAATGCTATCCAAGTCTACATAAAATGCTATCCAAGTCTACATAAAATGCTATCCAAGTCTACATAAAATGCTATCCACGTCTACATAAAAATGCTATCCAAGTCTACATAAAATGCTATCCAAGTCTACATAAAATGCTATCCAAGTCTACATAAAATGCTATCCAAGTCTACATAAAATGCTATCCAAGTCTACATAAAATGCTATCCAAGTCTACATAAAATGCTATCCACGTCTACATAAAATGCTATCCAAGTCTACATAAAATGCTATCCAAGTCTACATAAAATGCTATCCAAGTCTACATAAAATGCTATCCAAGTCTACATAAAATGCTATCCAAGTCTACATAAATGCTATCCACGTCTACATAAAATGCTATCCAAGTCTACATAAAATGCTATCCAAGTCTACATAAAATGCTATCCAAGTCTACATAAGTTAGGCCTTTGCATTCGCCTGTAAGGTCATCAATTAACTCATTTAACACTCACCTCACTTAACTCATTTAACATTCACCCCATTTAACTCATTTAACATTGACCTCATTTAACTCTGAGAGTATAAACATTCCATAAGGGACCCCTTCCAGTACTCTACAATAAATGTATTCAGTTATTCATTCATTATTGCAGTGACCGTGGGCATTTGCTTGAAATTTCACTACTGTAGCATTGACTATATATATACTCACAGAGTATTGGAAGATAAATTAGGCAAACATATTGATCAAACACCCATTAGGCTGCCCCTGCGTCTCACCAAAGGTCTCCCCAAAGAACTTCCTATAGGCAGAGTCGAGCAGTGTTGTTTTCGTTGACTAATACTATGACAAAAAAAAATCGTCGACTACCTTTTTTCACTGACAAAAACGGAATAAAAACGGAATAAAAACTAAGCCATGAAGACTAAAACTATGACTAAATATACTGACAATTTCAGCTGAGACGCGTTGTGAGCTCGTAGATGGGCTATTTTCAGCAAGTGTAAAAACAGTCATTACGATGGCATCAAGGCCCGCCGAAACACATTTTAGTCGACTAAATCAACTGTAGATTCAGTCGACTAAAGTCTTATGATATTTAGTCGACTAAAACTAGACTTCCAGGTGACTAAAATATGACAAAAACTAAATGAAGTTACTGTCCAAAGATTATGACTAAACAAAAATAGAAATTTGCTGCCAAAAATTTGTCGACCAAATTTGTCGACTAAAACTAAGGCGAAAAATGTTTTTCAGTGACAGAAACAAAATATGCACCCGTTTCCAGTGTCCCATGAGCCTTTGTGTTTTGTGTGTGATGGATGTCCGTGGACAATATTAATATTAATACAATATTAATCTGGGGTTCCTTGATATGAAGAAATGTGGGAACCACTGGTTTAAACAACATTAGGAAGCAAGCCCAAATAGGCAACTACTGTACACTTTAGGAAACAAGCCCAACTACCAATATTTACAAGTAACTTTACAGAAAAACAAGCCAAAGGTTGCTTATAATAAGCAACACTGGCTGAATAGGAAGTGTGGAGGAAGTGAAGCACACACAAGTACACCCAGTACATTCCCACAGAAACAGGTGAATAAAACAAGATGTAAACTACGTTATGATGACCACAACTATGACAAAAATATAATGACAATTTCTTCAACAAATTTAAAAAATCACACCCATGTGAACTGAGTGGGGCAACGCCCCTCCCCCCCCCCCCCCCCCCCCCCTCCTCTCGCTCTCTCTCTCTCTCATTAGCAGGCAACAGTGCAGCACTATCTCACTCTCTGTTTCTGGCACAACAGCGCCCCTACTGGTACTAATAGTGTACTAATGGTGCTCACAGTCACATACCTCATACCTGTAGGTATAACACATAGGGGGGTGAACACGGACATTGCTGTTCCTTGGAGTGGTTGTACCACTCAAAAACTAGACCAAAATGTTAGGGAGGGACTAGTGGAGATGAGATCCAGTTTTATGCTAGGTTGCATTCCGAAAATACCAGATCTACAAGCTCACCAGTTCACAACGAGCTGAGGACTTTCGATTGAGGACTTTCAATTTGATTTCCATTGACCACATGAATTGGCTAATGGCTAAGCCTAAAACATTAGCGTCAATACAGAAACACAGACCGCAAACAAAGGCTGCTCTTAGTTGCACTGATGGCCTGGACTGCATTTAGGGAGCTGAGAGAGACCAATTAAGACCACAAGACAAACCTTGGAACCAGGCCTGTGCGTGCGTGCGTGCGTGCGATAGAGTAGGGGTCTGGGTTGCATCCATCTGCCTCTAACCGCCAACACATTTTGCGAGTGATTGAGGCCAACTGTAAACATGGTCCATCCCTGGCACCAGAACACTGGGTTATCTGATCCACAATCTAGTGCGATTTGGCTGTGTGTGTGTGTGTGTGTGTGTGTGTGTGTGTGTGTGTGTGTGTGTGTGTGTGTGTGTGTGTGTGCGCGTGGGTGTTTATGTGATCATGCAGGAGGTTGTATGGGAATGTAGAGTGTACTTGTGCGTGTGTGTGTGTTACACCATTACTGACAAAAGGAACAGAGGTAATTAAAATGCAAAGTATACTGACTGAGAGAGAGAGAGAGAGAGAGAGAGAGAGAGAGAGAGAGAGAGAGAGAGAGAGAGAGAGAGAGAGAGAGATAGAGAGAGATAGAGAGAGAAAGAGGGCGATAGGTAGAGAGAGAAGCAAGAAAGAGCGGGGGAGACACTGAAACAGTAAGTAACTAAATACAGATGGAGAGAAACGGAAAGGGAAAGTAATCTGTAGAATCTGGCTTCATCTACTTCACGTTCGATTAAGTCAGGAGATGTCGAGCCCGGTGAGAGATTTTCATAACCCGATGTTTTTCCATGTATGATTTACAAACACAAGCGTAAGCTTCAAAATCTATCCTCCTCGGCAAAAAGGTCTGTTCAACAATGCCATGTGTGAAAAAAAAAGCCAAATCACTTTAGACTCCAAAGCCCTCTCTCCCACCCCTCGCGCTTACATGACCGAGTGCAGACAGCAGGAGGGCTTGACCCCGTGACCTCAAAGCCTGAGGGAGTCTGACTCTGACAGACAGAAAGACAAACACACGTCTGGAGAGGATTTGGAAGAGGTTGACACTACTATCTTAAAATCCAGACTTACATGTTTGGGCCATTTTAACCAATGTAGACCCGAGTTAAAAACATTAACTTTGAAAGAATATATATTCAAAGATTTGCTCCACATTTGTACGATTTTTCAGAAATAGCAGACCTACAAGCTCGTAGCGCACCACCCACTCGGTGGCGCGCTATGAGCTTGTAGATCTGCTATTTTTCAATAGCTAAATTATAACATAATATTTAAAACACCAAAAGGGGTTCCCGCCCCAAAATAGGTTAAAGCCACAATCCAAAGCAAGTGCCAACTAGGGCATTAAGCAACTAGCCGACTAGTTTACTACTACTAGCCAAAAATCTCTAATACGCCCGTGCCCAACTTTTACAAATGGAAGGGACCTCCTGCCCTGCCTCCCTCAAGACAGAGAATCAGCCAGAATTAGTCCCGTCAGAGTTGTGAGCTTGTATAGTTATTCCATTTGTTTCTTAAAACATAGTTTTCACAACAACACAAATTTTGTATGGGGATCGCTGGCACCAAAACGCTTTCAGATAGAGATCTGTGGGCCAAAATACATTTTGGCGGTCCTTAATTATGAACAGTTTGAGAACCACCGCTCTATTCTATGTATCTATTCGCACCCTTACTTGTTTCAATGGCGTCGCATTCCGTTCTACTCCGTGGTTTTGTGTGTTGGGCCGTCTCTGGGCTGTCCCTGAAGGAAGGTCCTCACTACCACCACTCAGCGATGCCAGGACACCTGTGAAGGAGCAAGCCGAGGCCAGAAGGTCAAGACTAGAGACATCCTTTAGCTCCTATAGTCGATCACAGAGACTCTCGGCAGATGCAGACTGAGGCTCAAACATGTGGATAGTACTACCAGTGGTGGAAAAACATACTCAAATGTGTTGCTTAAGTAAAAGTAGCTAATTAGCAATACTGCAATATAGAAATACTCTGTTACATGTCTGGAATTCAAAATTCACTTAAAATTACTTACTTAAGTAAAAGTACAAAAGCAATACTCATGCCCCTATTTCAAGTTTTGAAAATAGCCGATCAACAAGCTCACAATGCGCCGCGATGTGGTGCATAGATCAGCTATTTTAATTACCGAAATGTTTATAGGGCCGACGTGGTTAGTGTACGTTCTGTAATAATAATGAAAATCTTCAAAGTAACTAGTAACTAAAGTTTTCAAATAAATGTAGTGTAGTAAAAGTACTTTGTCATTTGAAGTACAGTGCCTCAAATGTGTACCTAAGTACTGTACTTAATAGCACAGTGGAAAGATGCAGAAAAGAGCACATATAATGCACATACAGTATACTATGTGCAACCGCCTCGATGCAAACCAGGAAAATGTACTGCTCAGCCCAAAGGGGAATGAATGCCCACAGGCCATGGGAGATATTTGGCTCCTGGTAAATTCACTCTCCTTTGACTTCCACCCCCACTGGGGTGGGGGAAACCCATTCCAGATGGAGCCCCCAGTGTAAAACCACCTGGATTCCTAGTATACGCAGGACTCCCCCCAACTGGGAATTCAATCCCAAGACGTTGAGTTTAGCTCAATAGCCAAGTTATACAAATGCTGAGTGAATCAGTTAATTCCACCAGGGGCCCCGCAGAGCCGACATCAATCCCTAGCTTGGTGACCTAGCCCTGGCTGCAGGTGTTGGCACGATGCTCTCCCTACTGAACAACAAGGATTACCTTTTGTTCAGGCTCAGTTGAGAGAGGCTCTGCACAATGTACACACACACATGCTGGCCCATTCCCCCCACCACTACCACCTAGGCCTCACACAACATCTCAGAATGCCAACAATTTCCTTAGCAACCAAATTCTCGTGAATGTGTGTAATTTTTCAGTCTATTACGACAGTTGTAAAATCTCATTCGCAATGAGGCGTTGTGGAGTTCTGATAGTCCGGCGGGTGGAGGTGGACGGGGGTGGGAAACTTTGCCCAAATGTGCTGACCTCATCACATTTTGTGCTGACCCTCAACACATTTGTGATGACGGCTATAGCCGTGTTTAGTCCAAGGAGTGCTTTTTGTGCAAAACTAATGCTTGGAATGGATTCATGAAATCATGAAAACCCCCTAGTTTGACATGTCACATGCTACTTAAAGCATAAGGAAAGTTTGACATTTTTGACAATTTTGTCCTGCCATAGGATGTTAATGGTAGGGTCACAAGAAACCCCTATAAAAACAATTGCCCAATATAGTGACAAGCCGGTCAGCAAGTGGATTCATGAATGTATGTATATAGACAATGTTTTAGGCCAATAAACTATACACGAAATGTCCCATTTTAAACAAAAGAAGCCTGTCGGCTGCCAGACTTTAATGACTTTAATTTAATTTGAGGAGATGGAGACCTCAGCTGACATTCCCACTGTGCGTGTGTCTTTGAGAAAAGGATTCTTGATATTGATTGAACTGAGAGGACCTCGTACTGAAGTGACAACCTCTTAAAACAACTACACCGCCACTGCAAAGACAAAGTGATTATTACCCCAAACGTTTAGCCACAACTAAAATCACCTGATTTGCGTGTCCAAATCAGGTCTTCAACTACTGCTGGTTTCCTATTATTGTCACTGGATTTCCCAGCTCTAAATTAGTCTAGATACAGACAGTTACAATGAAAAATTAAAACCAGCAATACTCACTGTACAAGAGACTCATTCGTGTTGATACAGTGTTATATATGTTGGTCCAGTTTGATGTATTGTAATGGGTTCTGCTGAATTGTCTTGCATGCCGTTGAACAGGGTATTGCTCACGTGTTCAGCACTGAGAATTGAACTGAAAACTCTTTAACAACTATACCGTAAATGGCCCTCTTAATTAATCTGCTATCTCGCTGTCAAACCTGGTGAATTAAAGCTGTGTGTGTGTGTGTGTGTGTGTGTGTGTGTGTGTGCAGGGACTGTATGCACTGTACGTCACTGCAGGGCCATAGGGTCTACTCAGTATGTGCACACGTGTAGTACTGTTGTCTGTGCGGCGTGTGCGCATGTGTATCCATGCTCATTCGTCCGTTTGCGTGCATGTGGTGTGCATCACTGAATGCTTATGTGTCGGTGGGCATTTTGTGTGTGTGTGTGTGTGTGTGTGTGATGAATGTGTGCATCTGTGTGTGTGCGTGCATGCGTGCGTGTGTGAGAGAGAGCACGCATGCATAATGACTATAGGTGTATTGATTGATTTCCTTTGCCACTCTGTCAGATATGTTCCTGCTCTTAGCGGCAGCAGCTCAGGCGTATAGTGACTCTCGCCTCACGCTCAGTCTGCTGTGGAATTGCTAACGCTCCTGCTGCCACTGTGGCTTCAACAGCTTTTCCTGTACAAGTCAATATGTCACCCTGACCTGCATATACCTCTCCAAACTAATTCTTAAAGACACTCCATTATGCTTAAATCAGACCACTAAAGTCAATATCATTTCAGCTGTACTTTCTTGGGTGAAAGGCAGCAAAAACATATGAAGATGAATTGAAAACATTTCATGTTTCACGTGCCAACATAATTGGCATGTAATGCATAGAAATATTTAGATTTTTTTTTATGAAACAAGAAAATAAATAACAGATCTACAAACTCACAACACGCAGCGCATTGTGACCTTGTACTTCTGCTAGTTTCGTTATTTAAAAAAATAAATGTTGACCTCTTCTTGAAAGGTTATATGAAACACTATTTATCCGCTACCCTTTGCTATAATAGCCATTGCACATAAATGTGTTTTTGACAATGTCTTTAAACACTATTTTAATTTGTGTCTACCATACACACAGTTTTTTAACTTTCCACTTTTCCAAAATATCCTCGGACAATCGGAGCCTGTACATTATTTTTTTTGAGCGGTACATCCGTATAGACAAAAGCCCCAAAAATAACCAGTACTAATAACAACTAAGAAGATTCTAAACGAATCTTACACAGTATGACTTCTACTTCTACTGTACCCTGTACTGTACTGTACTGTACTGTACTGTACTGTACTGTACTGTACTGTACTGTACTGTACTGTACTGTACTGTACTGGCACACCCAAAATCATCATGTTGTTTCGCTGTCAGGAAGATATGACAGGCGGGCGGTATACATCAATTACATTTTGAAACGTAACTGTCACTAAAGTAAACAAAGCCAAGATTGAACAGGAATTACTCCCGAAGTTGCCCTTTTGCCATATCACGTTTTGGTTTTGTGTGGGGAATGGGGATACAGTGCTTAATTTGCAGAAACACCAAGAAAACACCCCATTACATGTCAGAAGAAACTGTAACTCAATTAGTTCTATTGTTAAGTCCTTCATAATGAGTTTGCCAAATGCTCTGGACCTAATTAGACTATAACCCATCAATTACTTGTAGCAGGTTCCATATACAGTACCCATGTTGATGTTTTTTCTACTTCTACTGGAAATTGTGTGTGTATATTTTTCTGCTGCAGTGCACACACACTCCAAATATATGTTCATACTGTATATGCTTTTTTGTCAATGAGAACATGAATCAATCAATCAATCAATCAAAACAACAAAATGATCTGGAGACATGCAAGCCTCACTCTAGCATGACTTCTTAGTACTCAGTCATTATGACACATTAAGATATTTTGTATTACTTTCTTTTTTAGAAAGCCAGAACCAATTTTCACTGTAATGATGAAACTCATTTTCCTTGTTATTGATGGTGAAATTGCTTTTCTAACCGCTCCCAGGGAAAAATGGAAGCGGTGGTCATGTAGTGTTCACAACAAACAACTGGTCGTTAGTGTTACAATGTATATTCATTGGTCGAAATGGAGTCAGGATTTTTAAAGTGAATATTGTAAAGTTTGTTTTAAGGACTGAACACTTAAGTGTTTCAGTGCTGATTAGGTGCAACAGAGTTATATGAACATTTTTAAAAAATCAATAAATCCATTACATCAACTACAATACTACATATGGCAGCAGACAGCTTATTTTAATTGCCAACAATGCAATAAGACTGCTATATTGCGTGTAGTAGTACTGTTTTCAGTAGTACTGGTTGGGGAGAGGAGCGCTAAGCGACTGTTTTCCCCTCTATGGTTGGGGAAGAGGAGCGCTAAGCGACTGTTTTCCCCTCTATGGTTGGGGGAGAGGAGCGCTAAGTGACTGTTTTCTCCTCTATGGTTGGGGAGAGGAGCGCTAAGTGACTGTGGTCAGCATGAGATAAAACAACTCTCAAGACAGAGAGCACACATCCGGTACACACCTGCATGGTTTTCAACGTAAAAGAATCCTAGGTTATATAAGGTAAGGTTACTGTGCAATTTATATACACGGACCTGCTGAATCCATTGCTCCCCCCCCCCCTTTTTTCTTCTTCAATCCACTACTAAAATTGCATTTTGACATTGTCAAAATGCTGTGGATAATGGATAGTATGGATGAGCAGCCTTGTGGCGTACTGAATAACAAACAAAACACATTTTTCCATAATGTTCGCTGCACACTATATGCCGCTGTTACAGTGACAACTTTTAATTGGTGTGATTATGTAACTCGTTCAGATCACACTACTTCATGAATGATGGAAGCTTCATGAATGATGGAAGCTTACTTCATGAATGATGGAAGCTTAACAATACAGTTGTTATGGACAGTAGGCCTAGTAGCCGTTCCCAGACATGCTTCCACAAAACTCCATTGAAATGAGAGGACTTTAGTCAACTTGTGCTCTCTGACTGATGACACAGGCCACTGAGACCAGCCCTAATGTCTATAACAGTAAATAGCAAGTATGCATATATGAGCTACTGTTCATTTGCAATTGCATACCGTAAGTCGTAATACTTCATTACATTACATACTATATTTTTGCTACACTGGCCTGTCTTTGGGCATGGCACATACAGTATAGGAGTAAGAGACTCACCAATCAATTTCCATGTAATGAAGTATGTAATGGGAGAACACATTAGGCGTTGTGAAAAGGAATACATTTCGTTTGTCGACAAGCTATGAAAAATAGCCAAAGTTGGGATTTAATGGAGACTGAAACCGGCCAGCCATATCAGACGTCCACATATATAGGTCATCTAGCAGAACTATAACACCACCGGCCATGGATTCGCAAACTGCCTTTCACTTGACTGCAGTTTTCGAATGAAAAGGATGAAAATGGTGCAAGGATGAAAATGTGCATCACCACCTCCATTGAGAAACACTATCAGGATTCCCACAATTCTTTACCAATGAATTTCCAAAACCTATCCAGAATATTTAACTCAATTTCCAGACCTATATAACAATCATTCAGCACAATGATGACTCAGGGCTCCACTTTCGTCACCGCTAAACCCCTTATCCCTAAAGTTCTGAATAGTTAAAATAGCCAGTCTACATGCTCACAATGTGCCAATGTAGATAGTTGAACTATTGAAAAAAGTTTTTTCAAAATAGTAAAAAAATGCAAAGAAGTTTAGGGATAAGGGCTTTAGCAGTGACGAAAATGGAGCCCTTCAGTCTCTTACTCCTATGTGCCATGGTGAAAGAAAGGCAGTGTAGCAAAAATAAAGCATAGAATATAGAATTTCGTGCCAAATGTTTTGCTACAGCACCTATCCTAGGCCATAGGATCACACTGCAGCACGTTGTGAGCTTGTAGATCTGTTCTTTTTGTCACATCCGGTACACATGGCGAAAAACTACTTATGTTCCAAATTTCGTGTTCAAGGTTCATTATAAAAAATATATATCCAAATATTTTTTTTAACATTTTTTCTAGGACTGGAAAAAGTACTTTTTTCCCAATTTCAAAATATTTCAGGACCGTGGGAACCAACCCTGCACTATTTATCAGACAATACATGTTGGACTTTTGCTTTATAAGGGCTATAATTGTTATTGATTTTCCTCATATATATATTAATGTAATACTTTGTAGTTGTAGTTTGCTATTGAGCGGTCCACTTTTCAAAATTACTTGTGTTATTGTGTTCACAAAAACAAGAGTGCGATAACACCATACCATGATAGACGTAAGAATACGCACATCGACAGGCTAAAGAAAGCTGGGCTAAAGAAACTTCAGAAATGTTTCAGTGCACACCAATTAAAAATGTGTGCGGGCTCCATCCATCATCTGCTGAAGTTTCTTTAGCCCAAAAAAAGTACAAAAGTACAAACTTTTGTGTATGTATGTTCACATGACCCGATGAAGATCAAATAGATTGAAACTTTGTCAGATTTCTCGATTAAGAAAGTATTTTTGTACCTGTGGTGTGCGGGCTCCATCCAGATTTATAGATGTTGGGGCCTAAATAATATATTAGAAGCTTTTTATCAAGAACTGATCAATGTCACCAATAGCAGATCTACAAGCACATAGCGTGGCACTCGTTGTAGGTCTGCTATTTTTTTTTAATCGTGAAAATGTGGCGCAAATCTTTGAATATATATTCTTTCAGAGTGAACTTTTTTTAACTCAAATCTTTGCTTCTGGGAGGTCACTGGAACAACACATTTTCAAATGGGGGTCGCTGGACAATTACATATAATTTCTGGGGTCCTTGACAAATATTGACCACCACTTATAACTATCAAAATCTGTGAACCTGAGCTAAAATTCTTGTATTTGTTTTTCCTCCGCAGACGCGAACTTGCAGATCGGCTATTTTCAGCATGCAACAAATTGTAAAATGACTTCCGCTAGATCTCTTGTCCACTAGGCCCTGCCTAACATTTTAGTCTAGTTTGTATTTGTTGACAGTATATTTAGTGTTCGTTTTAGTCATCATAGCTTAGTTTTCATTTAGTTTTAGTCAGTGAAAAAGGCATTTTTAGCCTTAGATTTAGTTGACGAAATCAACAGTGGTGGAATGACTACAACAGGCTAATCATGGGGGAGCGATTAAGGACGGCTGTGCATTGGATCGTGGCAAACAGCTCCGGGTTTCCCACACTAGAGAGTGAGCCAGTGTTCCTGCCCGGCGGGATTAACCAGTTAAGCCCTGGTCCTTCATGTCACAACAGGCAAAACATTCTGGGAAATATTCGGTGAAAAACAGCAGATATACAAGCTCACAACGCATCACGCTATGTGACGCATTTGTGATCTTGTAGATCAGCTATTTTCAGCAAAGAGATTCGGTGTAGACAGTCGGGGGGGGGGGGGGGGGGGAGGTGGCGACCAAGTATCGACGTCGACCACTGATGGACCCCGGGTCAATGAAGTATACTGTATAAGGGGTTAAGTGGTTAACCCATTCTGGGCGGGAACCCCTTTTGGTGTTTTAAAGCATTATGTTATACTTTAGCTATTGAAAAATAGCCGATCTACAAGCTCTTGAACTTGTAGATCTGCTATTTTTGAAAAATCGTGAAAATGTGCCTCAAATCTTTGAATATATATTATTACAGAGTGAACATTTTAACTCAAATCTTTGCTTCTGGGGAGGGGGTCCCTGGAACAACATATTTTCAGATGGGGGGGGGGGGGGGCCTAAATGGGTTAAGTGGTTAAACAGTGCCTAGAGCAGACAGACTACTCAACTTGCCAGGCTTGAAGAACCACCCTGAACTTGACCGTGATCCCCAAGCCATCGAAGAGAGAGAGCGAGAGAGAGAGCAAGCGATTAAGGTTGTGACCGAGTTAGCGAAAGCGTGTGTGTTGGGGGTCCACCAGCACAAAGGCGCACAGACAGCTAAATGCCTAAAATGTCAAATGTCAGGCCTGTGCGTGCATCAGATATCTTTGGGCCCTGATTAAGGAGCGAGGAATTATTTATTTGGACATTCTGTCTGTGATGTAATGATCTTACTCTGCAAATAAATACACAATAATAATATCCAATAAGTTTAGTTAATTATTAAGGCGAGTACATCAGCTCAGCCCATGAATGCAAAACAACGGATCCATTGGGGATTGGGAATAAACACAAGATATTAAATTTGTTCGGATGCAAAAGAACTTGGCCAATCATTTCAAAATCTCGCTTATCTCCAGCGGCACAGGCTGCATTCTATATTCGGAGGAGGGGTGAAGGGTTTATCATGAGTTATCACCAGCTTAAGGCAATCCTGCAGAGGTGTTTAGAACCCTTCTAAATAAAGGTCGTTTATTTAAAATGATCGTGGCCTCGATCCTTCACAGTGTGTTTTCTCCATGTCCAGCTTGGTGGGTGGGTATTAAAGTAATGCTGTGAACGTTTTGGAACAATGGAATGGAATAAATATCGTGGAACATGGGGTATGCGTTCAAAGTGTTTTAACCAGCATCCCCAGGGGTCCATACATACAAGGCCCCTCTCATTTTTCCCCCTTAACACCAAATCGCAGATCTATACGCTCATAGAACATAGATCTCAGGCGCCCGCTGGCCAAGTGGTCAAGGCACATGCCACATATCAGGCTTTGGCCTGAGAGCACGTTGCATGTTCGAGTCCCGTTCATGATGACCTTTGCTGCATGTCTCTCCCCTTCTCTCTCTCTCTCTCCCTCTTTCCTGTCTATCTTCACTTGATACTATATCAAAAAAGAAAACAAACAAAAAAACATAGATCTCATAGATCTGCCACTGCCGCCCAAATGTTCACTTGGGACGCTAGGGTTCATGTGGTTACACGTAACTGAGGCTACCGTTGTTATAACTTATCAGAGCCCAAGAAAAGTGTCTGGGAATAACTGGGTTCTCACACCATGCATGCATCCAGTTAGCGAGAAGGCCTGTAAACCATCACCTTGTCAGCTTTAACAGAGCATCCAAATAAGCCCGGTCACTCCTTAACCTGGCCCTGCAATAACAGCCGGGCCGCTGCTTACACTCTCAAACCTAAACACACATCTTTTCCAACCCGTTAAGGCCCGTGTCCATATATAGAATAGAAGCATGGTTCAATGTGCTGGGGGAGGGAAATACGTGCCAATATCGACCCCCTCTGGTCAAGGGTTTTATTTGTATCGCTGCTTTTGTTTTATCCCTGCTTCTGGTCAGACAGATTTAAATACGCTCTTGTCATCGTCATCGTACATCAATTTATGTTAGTGGACATTTGACATTGCTACATAAGGTAGATAATGTTGTCCCTTATTGGCCAGGCGCTCCGACCAACCAATGTGATTGGTTAGCCGATTTGCTCGTTTACATATGACGTACATTTTCCCTTCAATGTCAATGGCGTTTAATGTTTTGATGTTTAATTTACGTCATATTTAGCGGAATTCTGACGTAATTTCTCTGTTCATTGTCAATTCCCTTTTCATTGTCAATGGCAAATCTTGAGACGTGTGGGGACAAATATGTTGTGTGTATTATGTAAGTGGAATTTACAAGCTCACAACGTGTCTCCGTGTGATGCGTTGTAGCTTTGTAGATCTGATATTTCTTTCTATTTGTTAAACAAAGACGTACAGGTGGGACTTCAGAGGTTAAGAATAAGAAAACTCGGGAAGCTACTGTGGTAGTAGTGGCATACCTACCTCTCCGTCTCACTTTGAAGTTTATTACTGGTGGGATATGGGCTTGCTCTATTTTGCTGTGGTGTTTTGATGAAAACAAACTTCAGCAGCCCTGTGCAGTGATGACATAGAGTATAAACAGTGGCCCTGCTTGGCTCCCTTTGTGCCTCATTCACTTTAGCCTCCGACAGTAGATCAATAGAAGGATAAGTGAATCAATGGCACAGTGGAATAAGGCTGTGTGCCGGACTGCCGGTCTAACAGCAATGTTACCTAGTCTCCACCTCGACTTGAGAAACTTTGACATATCTATTACCGTTTATGTTTGCATGACAAAATTCTCTTTTGTAGCAAAGCGACGCCTGGAAATGAAAACTGTGAAAAGAAAATGTCCTTTTAGGGCCTATTGCAATTGCATGGGTAATTTGACTAACTTCGTTATTTCACACACCAGCTTGCCTCCTCAAACTACATCAGCTTTCATATACAGTTAGTATAATCATTGACTCTGAGTCTGCACATTTGCCATAAAAGCACAACTTGTAAAAGGCCTAAACTACAATTCCGTATAAGATTCCCCCACCAGACCGTGTGTGTCCAAACAAAAGAAAAGAGTCTTTGGGAGGCGAATGAACGAGCCTCCATTAAAATCCAGGCCAACTGTCTTTTACCCCAGGTGATAGATGACAGGGGGGCAGGGGGGGGGTAATTATGTGTAATTATTTCTCCATTGAGAATCACTTTCATTTGTCCCTCGTCGTCTGCATCGCAAACACAGCGTCTGACCTCGTACATCAGTCTGTTGAGCAAAGTCGTCTCCCCTGCAGATAAAGACCTGGACTCTGTCCAGATGTCATCAATGCATGACTGCAGTCGACAGCCCTGCGAGACTATATGGAATTATGGATGGATAATATGTCCAATCCATCGCCACTCTCGTTGAGTGCGTGGAGCACCTCGTGGTTTGTGAGCAACATCGGACATTTAAGAGGCCTGTCCAGGGAGGCTTTCCGTCAGAAATGTACCGCGAGGGACATTTCCGAGGCGGTGGTATTCTCAGCTCCTTCCTATACCCACACACCCCCACCCGGGAAGGTAGGGGGGGGGGGGTGAATGGTCTCTCTGTGCCGCCTGCCAACTATCTGCCAATGGCCGCTCTCTTTTTCCAAGTGAATGGACTGAGTTGAGCCCACAGTTAAAAAGGACACACTAACGTGCCATGGCCCCCGCCACAATGGCTGCGCGGGTTATTTGCCAAGGCTAATGATACCGCCTTGGCCCCGGTGAGAGGAGGTGGAGACAGAGAATCTTAACCCGTTCTGAACGGGAAACCCCCTTTTGGTGTTTTTAAAAGCATTATGTTTACACTTTAGCTATTGAAAAATATCAGATCTACAAGCTCATAGCACGGCACCGAGTGCGGCGCTACGAGTTTGTAGGTCTGCTATTTTAGAAAAATCGTGAAAATGTGACACGAATTTTTTAATATTTATTCCTTCAGAGAGAACGTTTTTAACTCAAATCTTTGTTTCTGGGAGGTCCCTGGAACAACGTATTTTCAGATGGGGTCGGCGGCCAATTACATGTAATTCTGGGGCTCCTTGACATGAAATAGTTTGAGAACAACTGATATAGAAACATGGCTTTTTCTGAAAACTATCATGATTTAGAAGACATTCTAGAATCTGGTATCAGGTTGAAATGGGTTAAATAGGCACGCAGCTGCACCAGCCCCTGTCTGACTCTCTTCCTATCTGTGTCCCACCAATCTCTCCCTATCTGCCCCAACACACTCCTTATTCTCTCCCTATCCATTCCTACCTGCCTTATTATTACACCACCTCTCTCTTCCCACCTCTCTTCCCTCTCTATTTCCATCTGCTCCACCACACTCCCTCTCCGGAATTAATGATCAGGTTCCCAGATTATTTGTTTTTTGGTTTAGTTTCACACTTTTGCATCTGTAACAAAAGAATAGAAGGAAAAAACCATTGTTCAATTGTTCAACGTGAAGAAAGTGAAGCAGGCCTTGCAAAACAAAAACTGCCATAACCATTATTCAGCAAGAATAGCTAGCGGCCTTGCCCTCGTTTCTGGCTGTGAACATCGTTTTGGCGTTATCTGCGCCCTGCTATCACAACACTTTCCAAGTTGTATCGCATATATTATTGCTGAAGAAGAGCATTCAGTACAACTATAAATTCCACTGTAAACTGTTAAGGCAAGTAATGAAAAGTGCCCCTCCGCTCCCTCAGGTCCAGTGAAAGCCAACCTCCTGAAGGTCCAGTGAAAGCCAACCTCCTGAAGGTCCAGTGAAAGCCAACCTCCTGAAGGTCCACAAGGCCAAGTACCGCATCTGGGGGGACAGGGTCTTCTATACGTGTCGGCCCCCAAAACCCACCTCTTCAGGATAGCTTTCCCCAGCTGAGGTCTGGTTAGGATGTCCCCCCCCTTCCCTCGTTTATATTTTTAACCTTTCACTGTTGTTGCATCTGTTATGTTTTGCTTTGTTTGTTTTTCCGATGAAAGTCTGTTCCTGTGTTCTTATGTAAAGCGCTTTGGGTATTTAGAAAAGTGCTATATAACTTTGAGCTATTATTATTATTAAGTCTCGTCTCTTAAAAGTGGACAAGTGGACAGCAGTTAAGACAACCTCTTGAATGACACACGTGCGCCCCTTCCGCCAGCCCATGAATCAATACCCGCCTGCCCTGCGGCTGTGTCTACAGTATACTCTCTCCATTCTGTATCACTCACAGCCTAAAAGTGGATATTTTTGGCCTACGGGCCTAAGGCCACGGGGGTCACCAGAATCGGTTCATCCTGCTGGGAGCATGTTCTCCCCGTGTCCCCTAGGGTAGGTACCCTCACATGTTCTCCCCGTGTCCCCTAGGGTAGGTACCCTCACATGTTCTCCCCGTGTCCCCTAGGGTAGGTACCCTCACATGTTCTCCCCGTGTCCCCTAGGGTAGGTACCCTCACAAAAACATGCAGTAATCCTGGTCTCTAAAATGAAGGTGCACAGCGAATCAAAACTTTTAATATATATTAATTCTTTCAATGTTTTAACTAAAATCTTTGCTTCTGGGGGGGTGCCTGAAACGAAATATTTTCAGATGGGGGTCTGCAGCCAAATACAGATAATTCTGGGGGTCCTTGACAGGTTGAATACAGATAATTCTGGGGGTCCTTGACATGAAATAGGTTGAGCACCACTGACATAGAAACAAATGGTTTTTCAGAAAACTGTAAAATATATTTTTTAAAGAATTGGCCTCAGGCTCTAAATGGGTTAAAGGACCACTTCACCACTTTTCAAGCTATCTTCATATAATAGGTCCTCACTAATAATCATGATAAAATGGCACGATTTTTTTCTACTCAGTCTGTGTCTCATAGGAGGGTTGTGGGCAGTTTAGAAACCGTCTTCCAGTGATCATTAGGCAGATTATTTTTTAAACAAGATTTTTTTACAAAAATGTTTAGATTTTCATTATCGTGAGAACGATGGATTCCATTTTCGCATTGCAACTTTTCAGGACTAGAAAGCCTGCAGTTTTTATTAGCTTGTAATCCCCATCGATGATGTCACTGGAAGACGGTTTCTGAACTGCCCACAGCCCTCCTATGAGACACAGACAGAGTAGAAAAAGATTGCGCCATTTTTTCAAGATTATTAGTGAGGACCTATTATATGAAGATAGGTTGAAAAGTGGTGAAGTGGTCCTTTAACAGTTGGGGTCAGTAGACTCATTCCGAGAGCAAGTTCAGAGTCAGACCAAATCTACTCCATCAATCTCCTTGCTTCTTCTTTCTGCTGTCTCATTGTCCTTCCAATCTTCTCCTCTGTTCATCTCATCTCTTCTCCTCTCCTCTCCCCTCTACCACCTCCGCTCTCCAGCCGCCACTCTTCAATCCCTTTCACCTCCACCCCCTAATCTTCACTCTTTTCTCCAACCTCCTCTTTTCACCTCTACTACCTCTCTCTGCTGCTTCAACTCGGCTCTTGTGCCGTCTTTTCTCATCTCACAACTCCTCTCCATCCACATTCTCATTTCCCTCCTTTCCCCTCACACATACTATCCTCCTCATCCTCTCCTCTCCATCAAATTCTTTCTCTATCTCTCCTCTCGTCTTTCTTTTTTTTTTCTCGTCTCTCCCTCTCCAGCCCGTTCCTGCACACATGCCTGAGAACAAAGACAGAACCACCACACAATAGACCCCCCTCCCACCAGGCAGATGTTAATCAACACGTGCACTCACGCACGCGTGCGCACACACGCACGCACACACACCCTGATCCCGACCCACCTACTTGCACACTGACACACAAGACGTGTCCATTGACATACCTCTGCTGACAGACGGAGTGACTGAAAGAGACAGTGATTAGAGAGAGAGAGAGAGAGAGAGAGAGAGAGAGAGAGAGAGAGCACGTGCAGCCAGGTAATGGCTCAGTTTGAAAGATGGACAGACAGACAGACAGACAGACAGACAGACAGACAGAGTATAGGAACTGACTGAGGAACAGCACGTGAGAGGAGAAAGAGAGAGGAAAAGAGAGAGGAGAAGCAAAGATAATTGAAATAAATTACTCATAAACACGCAACTGTCCACAAGACACACATGCACAGATGACTGCCAAAGCGGAATACGTGAGGGGATACTCACCAAACACAGCATGGTTAGATTATTGCGGAGATGAACGAGGGCTCAGTGTGGACAAAAAACAACATAAAGCAAGGAGAGAGAGAAAGAGAGAGAGAGAGAGAGAGAGAGAGAGAGAGAGGAGGGAGAGAGAGAGACCTTACTATCCGTCTGTAAACACTGACTAGCCGATCACAGCGTGGGAAGGGAGTGTGCGCGCGTACGTGCGTGTGTGCGTGGAGGGTAATGGAGTGGTAAGAGGTGCAGCGAGCTGCAAAGCATTCCTGTCTGTGAAAAACAAACCGTTAACTTTCTGAATGGCGAGAGGAGAGTGCATTTTGTGTGTGTGTGTGCGTGCGTGCGTGCCAACCTCAGGTTGCCCAACTGTGTCCAACACCCAGACAGAGAGAAGTTTGGGGGGCTGGCTGAGAGGAGGAAGGCATCTCTCTTTCTCACTCTCTCCCTCACTCGCTCTGCCTCTCCCTCAATCGCTCTGTCTCTCATAGAAAGTGAGACTGTTGCGTTTCCCCCTGGCTGTTCTTCAGTCGGGTTCACATCACAGACAAAGGCTGAGTGAGATCACTAGCCTGTTGCGCTATAGCCCAAGCCACTACATTTCACACTCTGTCGCCTTCTCCTCCTCCTCCTCCTCCTCAAACAGACCAGTCATTTAAGGAGGAGAACGATCCATTTGAATTCACAGAAAATAGAAATCACTATAGAAATGATAAAATTATTGCAACGAAGGGCCAGCATGTTTAGTCCAGTGATTATTATGACTCACGGTTATACTTGACAAAGTTGAGGTTTCTCCAAACCATTTTTCAACTTTCAGAGACTTGAAACATGCCCGAGATAAGCCTGGATATGACCTGTCATATCCAGGCCAATGACATATTGTCATGATTTGTCACGACAAGAGTTGGCTTTGTACGACACTTAAAAGGTCTTTAAATAAATACTTTTTGAAATGTCTGTAAGGAAAATGCATTGGGAATTCTTTCCTGGGCCTGGCGTCTTCATGAAAGGGGACTGCGACGCTCTATACAGCTAATATCAGACACTGCTAGACTGCTGGATCATCAAATGCATTCACACTCCCACACACTACAGAATAATCGCGATTATCTTATCAGATTATCTTATACACTACACGATTTTAAAACTTGCACGCAGCTCACAACACACGATTATCGGCCCTGAGCGTCAAAATTGCCCGATTATCGGCTAGTGTAAGGCCACCTATATGGAAGACCCTGGCCTCCACCCCAACTTTCTTAAATCAACCTCACTGAACCCGACTTAACTCCCCATATATTGTAGGCCACACAGACGATTACCCAATGTAGAAATGCTATTCCTGACAATGACATGCTGGTATGGCCATCATGCTTTGGTATGCGTTATTCTCATCTCTGTCTACACTATATCTTCAGCACGTCAGCCATGGAGAATGAACACATAACATGAACAAGCAGAGATTTATTGCAGGATTTACAGTATTACGGATGTAGGTCATAAATAAAGTAATCTACACTATAACTACATCAGCAGCAAAATATTGACATTTATATTCCTTTTAGAGACACTTATGCTCTGACTGACCTACATTGAATCTTTCAGTCGGAGGGCATCTCTCCAATTACCCCGTGCACACGCACGCACACGCGGTCAGCACACACACACACACACACACACACACACACACACACACACACACACACACACACACACACACACACACACACACACACACACACACACACACACACACACACACACATTTTGTCTCAGCCTTCATTGTCCCGGCCTTCAGTGTAATTGCTCATAATTGTCATTTCTTTCCAGACCTTACACCAAAAACAACAAGTTGAATGTTAGTAAATGAATGTCAAATAAACTTTAAAAAACCAACCATTAAAAACATGTAAGGTTTCCAGATATTAAAAGCAATTTGGAGTATGTGGCGTGGCGTGAATCAAAGGGGAAATTATTTCATAGTGGAGCTAAAGGTATTACAATTATGGTAAATTTATGAATATATTGGTTAATGGTGAATAGAAACTAGTAATGTGGGATGACATTCAGAGCAACCCACTTGTGGAATTAGATTAAGCCATGGCTAAACATATTTTGCGAATTTTTTTAAATAAAAACAAAATATTCAAGCGTTCTCGTGGCTAAACACGAGAACGCTCCACCATTTAGGAGCAGAAACACGCAAAGCAAAACTCATCACCTCATGCATGCAACATCGCACCTCAATATTTAAAGATGCCAATACAAAAAACATGTGGAACAGACAAAACTTTAGCCTAATAAATTCAAACCAATCAGCGTAATTTAATGGTGTACACACAGCTGCTAACCCGTTTAGGCCAGCTGCAGTGCAGACAATGCAAACAATGCATCGAGTTGCTAAATTCAACACCATGACGGTATAGGTATAGGCAAATTCTAAGGTTTCATGTGTAACCTTTGCCGAGCCATGAGGCATGATAGCAGGACAGGACTCGGGTGCCTATCTCCTGTTTCTGTAGCGTGAGGCAGCTTGATGTACAGGTACACTCCCTGGACATGACGCTAGTATGTCGCAGGGACTTACCCCCAATCCAACCCTTGATGCTGAGTGTCAAGCAGGGAAGCACTGAGTCTTTGGGCCAGGGATCGAACTCCAACCTCCCAGTCTCAGGGCGGACACTCAAACCACAAGGCCACTGAGCTTAATGTGTTGGGGTGTCTCCCTTTAGACTGATACCTGTCCATTCAAACTCTAGACGGGCCCGCCCCAAAGTTATTAGTGCAGCTGCGCCCGGCAGCTGCAGGCCCGAAAATTAAGGACCAGGCCTACCTGGGCCCTCATCAAACCCTGTACACGACCCTGTACAAGACACTACCCCCGCTGCCACAATTAGATTTCCATATATGGAGCTGACCTGTTCTGACGTTCCATATGTTGATCTGACCTCATCAAACCCTGTACACTCAAGACACACTCCATATATGGCCAGTACAGAATTCAATCCATATGTTGATTTGACCTCCCGTGCCAAAGCGCCAGCGCTTGCCCAGCAGTCTGCCGTCACCCATGGCGGATGCGTGCAGGGCTTTTCGCCCTCAGGGCATCTTACTGGTTACTATACTACGAATGTGTGTGATGGCTGCGGGTACAGTATACTCAGAGCCGTTACGCAAACTGCGTTCACTTCATGGGGCCAGTCCAATGGTGGGCGGCTCTCCTACGTAGACTTCTATTGAGAATGGGGACTTGCGACTGGTACAAGTCCAAGTCCCTTTATTTTAGATTGTAGTAATAGTACAACATAAACATTAAAGAGACTTTAGTTGTTACTGACTGTACAATACTTTAAAACAGCTGTCAAGTTGCACACATGCTTAAAATAGCTCTTGTTTGCGCTGCCCTCATTGAAAACAATGTATTTCCAACTCCAGCTTGGCTCAGTTCAGGCTGCATGAACAGCGCTCGAGTGCTCGGTTTCTGCCCCCTCTATATCGTACCTCTTCTATTAGATGGCTCTGAGTATACTGACAGATGGATGACAGACACTATTGCAACCAACTGTAATCTGCCTCTCAAGTTTCTCTGGCGGTTCCTGTCAACGTTAGTTATTCATATACATAAAACATGACAAAGCTATTAAAACCTATTTGAGAGTTGAGAAATTAAAACCAGGAGCTACACTGCCGATCGACCATCAATTTCCCTGATTGATGTGAAAGCTGGCCGTTTTTCATTTCCGCCCATCGAGAGAGTGAGAATAATGGAGTGGGGTTGAGCGCCCGAAGCGCCTGTGTAGTTGTAATTAGTTGTGCGATGCGGAGCTCAGGGTTGGAAATTATAAAAAGCATCCGGTTTAATGACAAAAGCTGCTCGCCGCTTGCGGTCGGGTGCCGCGAGTCAACAGCCACACACACACAGTACCTTTCCTTGTAAAACAACAAGGTCAATTATTAGTTGTAATGACATGGTAGCAGTCATGCAGGTTGCTTCAGAGCACCACCGAAACTCAACTCCCACTGTCTCAATACAGATAAATATTCTGTGTCATGGTTGCTTTCCTTATCACTGTCACTGAAGCTGTCATGATAGAACACTTCTTACAATAAATGCCTCATGACACTGTATGCAAGCGTGCATGTGTGTGTGTGTGTGTGTGTGTGTGTGTGTGTGTGCGCACGTGCGTGTGTGTGTGTGTGTGTACGTCTGTAATCCACATAACTAGAGAACCGTTCGCCCCACCGACTTCATACCCACCGACTTCATATTCAACACACACACACACACACACACACACACACACACACAAAATATACACAGTCACACACACACACACACACACACACACACACACACACCCACACACACACCCACACACACACACACACCCACACACACACACACACACACACACACACACACACACACACACACACACACACACACACCTTCTACTCCCTACCCCTACGGAGGAGGGAGAGAGACTATCTTAGATTGCCAAACCATTTAAAACCAAACCAAACCATTTAAAAAAACTGGTATATATCTTTAGAACGATTCTGCAATTATCATTACTTTAAATATGAAGATGAGATGGTGAGTTGAATGAGTTCTGCTTTGATAGCTATGCTTTTATCAAACTTTTATAGATAAACTTGTATCAATGCGGGCTATTCTGTCAAATTGGCAACACACTTGGACAACGATTTCATTTCAAAATAAACCTCACATTTCTAAAATGACAATATAAATGGTAAATGGTGCATTTATATAGCGTCTTTATCCAAGTGCATTAAATTCACCCATTCACACACACATTCATACACTGATTGCGGTGGAAGCCAATGCAAGGTACAAACCAGCACATCGGGAGCAATTTGGGGTTCAGTGTCTTGCCCAAGGACACTTCGACATGTAGACAGGAGGAACCGGGATTCGAACCGCCGACCCATAGATCATTGGACGACCTGCTCTACCTCCTGAGCCACAGTCACCCATGGCACAGACCATATAAAACCATGGCACAGACCATATACAACCATGGCACAGACTAAAGTTGAAATATGACATTACAATATTTGTGCAAGCGTGTGAATAACAAACCCTGTACCTTCTACAGTACAGAATGTTGACTCTTCACATGGCCGAGTGCACTCAAGAGTGCCACACAGTCGGGAGACTTGGGCCTGCCTTGTGAGTTACTGCTCTTGATGTTTATAGTCTTTTAAAATGTCGGGGCTCATGCAACAAATCTAGTGACCAGCTTCTCTTACATAAAGACAAGGTTCTTAGTGCGGAGGGTTAAAAAAGATACTACGAAAAGGGAATCCATACATGAAGCATCGAGCATCTGGTATCTCTACAGTTTGAGGTTAGCTTTGAAGGCATGCGTGGTGGTGTTCTGTGCGCGTGATAGAGTGAGACAGAGAAAGAGAGAAACACTGGAAAACAGCTCAATCTGACCTGTTCTCCAGATGAATTCTGAGGGTCATTCATCTGGAGACCACCAAAACACAGCCGTCATCTCCAGGGAGATCTGCCAGATCAGTAATGACAAATGACCAAAGACATCTCTCTCCTTTCACCTAACACAACTAATCATCCATGCCACTGTGCGTGCGTGTGCGTGTGTGTGTGTGTATAATCATACAAGTGAAGGGACAGTATGTAACGTAAACAAACACCAGTGTTTGTTTAATGGCCCAACTGTGTTCTGTGTGCTTGGCTGGCTTCCTTACACTTTCAAATATTTGAATAAGTTGAGGTGTGTGGGGATGTGTTTAGCTGGCTGAGACACTTACAACTGATTACAAAGTTTACATACCCTTTAGCCAGATAAGGGAGTTCATACGGTAAGTATAAAATCACTCCCTGTGTTCTGTGAATAACTCGAGGGCTTCCAGCGATCCGTCCTCACCGGGAGACATGTTTGGCTTTCCTTCTCCACAGCAGTGACTCCTAAATAATTTCTCTGCGAAATGAGCCTCGCATTACCATGCTCGTCGACAAACAGCACTGCCATCATTAACAGGCAAATAGACAATGTCAATACAGACCACCGTTAGCCATGGCTAATATTTGTTCACCTATCCAAACAGCTTTGAGATGTGGCATCCAGGGCAGGACAGCAGAGACAGTCGACCCCAATTCCTCCGCTTGGAAGCACACCACTGGACAGCCTGACTGGCAGACTGACAGGCCAATGACAGTAAGCCTAAATGGAGTGGGGTCGACTGTGATTGATCCTCTTAGAATTAAAGATGTTAGATCACCAGTGTGCATTCTCCCATAAACAGCCAAGCGAGCATGGAATCCTCTTCGCGTTTGAGTAAATGGTCACACTGCTAGTAGTAGGGAATAAAGTAGTTTTAGACCGTGACGGAGGGGCGCCGTCTCAAGCAAACTTGAGCCACGAGACACCACCGACGCGCTAAAGCGCGCGAGTTGCCACATCGAACGTTGCAATGACAGCCTGACAGCGTCTCGCGGGATTCAAATCCCGATCCCGACGACCTTTGCTGGCTGCGTGTCATTCCCCCATCTCTCTCTCCTCATTTCCTGTCAGTCTACTGTCCTATCAATAAAGGCATAAAAAGCCCCAAAACAAATCTTGGCTACTGGCCAATCACAGCGCGTCCTTACACAAACGTGAAGAGGGTTCCATGCTCGATGTGGCAGGCCCTGGTGGACTTTAGGTGCTAATCCAAGATGAGATTGGAGAAGCTAGGGCAAAACAGCGAATGACCTCCGTTCAGCTTCACGTAATGGCAATTAATGACGGTCATAAATCATACATGATGCCGCTGGAGACAAAAAAAGAAAACAGGGGGGGGGGGGGGGGGGGGGGGGGGGTGAGGTACCATTTAGCTGCCGGTGTGCCCAGCGGAGCGTAGGAGACAAATAGCTCTTCCCTTGTGTGTCGTCCCCCAACCTTTTTACAGACCAGGCGATTCATCTTTCTCAAGCCTCTCGGTTGCCACAGAGCACTGACCCGCCTCTTCGCAGCCCCCTGGGTTGGGGGGGTTAGGGGTGGGGGGGGGGGGGGGCTCTGTCTTCTGTGCAAACTTTGTGATGACCCGCAGGTCTGCTTTCATTGGTCTCCTCCGCCTGTCATCGCTACATGGCTAGAAGAGTGGGGGGCGGAGACAGACGGAGGGGAGGGTTGAGCAACGAGCCGAACAGGTATAGAAAGAAAAGAGAGGAATGGATTTCAGTCATGTTTTCATGACCCCTAGGAGGTTTAATGACATTGTGGTTTGAGAGAGAGAGAGAGAGAGAGAGAGAGAGAGAGAGAAAGACAGAACAACATACTTTTGTTTGTTTTTACTATGAAATTAATTAAATTAACAGTCAGGACTGTTTTTACTGTGCATGCAAATGAGAGAAAGGAGCTATTCGAGTCAAACAAAGGCACAGGGCCTTCACAGCAGTGGAAATGAAAGCATAATTACCAAGTACAGCTCTTTTGCTGAACAATTTGAATGCCAGTAACACCTTTACCGTGACGCAAGTTACCGGTAGTTACTTGTTAGCATGGGTGACTCCCCTGGCAATTACAGTGCCCGACACTAAACCCCTAGCAGTGAATTCAAAACCACGAAACCCTTAGTTGCAAAAGGCAGTGGTTCCCAAACCTTTTCATGTCAAGGACCCCCAAATCGACACTATATTGAAAATATATGCCAGGGACCCCTATAAGAGAACACACCATTTTAATTTAAAGGACCCCCAGTTTGAACTGAATTAGGCTACGGTACCTAATGGCATTTCTATCTCTGGGACCACAATGCATATTGTAAAATCAATGTTAATTTAACTCTGCGAGTGTACAAATGGAATCAAATGGACCCTAACGGGTCCATTTGGTTCCATTTGTACACTCTCTGAGTTACAGACCCATAAGGGTCAATTTGGTTCCTAACTATCATTTAGCTGGGGACCCCCTGGAACTCCCTCAAGGACCCCTATGGGTCCCCGGACCCCACTTTGGGAATCACTGGCAAAACGGACTCGCAGATGAGACCACGGAGACAACCTATTGAACCTATGCCAACATTACATCTTCGAGATAAAAACACAAAACATTTTCAGCCCGTCAACACTTGTTGGCCCCGGCCCGTACCATGAAAGACTATACCTCCTCCTCCATACCAGGTAGTGCACGGTACTACATACATGCCTTAGGGCTGAGCACCGCCAAACCTGGACATTTGCCAGATATCTGCTCTGCTACCTATAGCCATCAGCTTGAAGTTCTCTAATGGAGCTCTGACAGATGAGTATAATGCACGTGTCTACACAGTGGAAGCCTTGCGTGCTTGTTGGACATTTCGGTACCTGTTGCAGCAGAGTCCGGAACGTCTAACCAATCCTGTCTGTGGGTTTTATATTGGACATACAAGGTTTCCACCTGACAGCGACCCGAGATGGAAACCTAGTATATGTCCAGAACCTACCTGTCTGTCTGTCTTTGTTGGGGTCTACTATCTACCATTCTGCCTGTGAGATCATCTTGCCCGTGACCCTGAGTGCTCATCAGCCGTGCTATAGAATGCCAATGTACAATCCTTAGACAGCCATTAGAGGCCTGTCTGATATGGAATTGGATTGAAACACACTTAGCATTGACCAAAGAAAATGAACCTGCGACTGACGGTTTCCATGTACACCAATCAGTTCAAAAGGAACAAAGCCATCTGAGGAGGTACATTCTATTCTCATAACATCGATGTGTTATGAGAGCGTACTGTATGTGTGTGTGCAATGCATCTCCTGAAATAGCCGAGATGCACCCGATTCATCATGCGAGAGACTTCAACACCCCCAGAAGTTGACACGTCATTACCAGGACATGACAAATTAAGTGTTTTTCATTTTTTTTCACCTCAGATTTTGTGCTTACTACTAAATCCATGCAAAAGTTGTTATTCATGAAAACTAAACTAAACGTTGTCTTGGAGTCAGTCTCAGTCGTTATAAAAACACAAAACATATAAAAGAAAAGAGGTGTGGACTGTGGACTACCCGCTCTCCTTAAAATTAGTCACAGTCATACATATCAAATCACATCTGAACCACGCAAATGGTCAAAGAGAATTTCCGTACACAACACACACACGTCGCACACACATGCACACACACACACACACACACACACACACACACACACACACACACACACACACACACACACACACACACACACGCAAACACACACACTCCCCCCCTCTGGCTGACCCCCACCCCATACTGGTCATCAATGGTTGCCTTGTCCGCTACATAGCGCTCCACTGTGAGCTGGTGGGGGGGTGGGGGGGGGTGGCCTGGGTGGGTGCTGCCACGCGCAGTGCAGAAATATTGACTTTATACACATCAGAAGACAAGCATAGCAGTGTTGCTTTTGGACAACCCCACACATGATGGACTCACTGGGGTATACCTTTCTGCTCGGGCGATAAAGTAATGCTCACAAGAATCTGTAGAAAATACACACACACACACACACAGGCCAGGAGGTGTGTTTTTGCACACACACACACACACGGAGCGCATGCAAACACTGGGGCCACTGAGCAGCAGCAAACAAGCCACTGCCACTCACGGAACCAACAACATCCACCCAAACACCCATAAACCCCACCTGCCACGCTGCCCACTACGAGGGTAAAGCCCTCTCTCTCTCCATCCATCGCTATCTATCCCCTTTTCCATTTCCCTCCCTGACCTCATCCTGAGGGGAAAGGTGTGTGTGTGTGTGTGCGCGTGCGGTCAGCATGGGTGTCAGGTTCGGGTGTCTGCGTGCACCGCAGGGCAGGTCAATCAAATGATATAAGGGCCACTGTGGGAGAGGTGCTCGTATATATTTTCGGCTGTCGCTTGTCTGGCAGCGAGCGGAGGCCATGGACCTCTATACGTATCAGAGACTGCCACTGTTTGCCCAGGGAAGGGCCTAGTAGCCAGGTGCACAGTAAAGTCCTCAGCGTTCATTTGGGCGGGAAGCCCAAATGAGTGTTTTAAACATTACTGTATGACATGTTATAATTTAGCTATTGAAAAATAGCAGATCTACAAGCTCATAGCGCGCCACAGAGTGGTGCACTACGAGCTTGTAGATCTGCTATTTTTGGGAAATTGTGAAAATGTGGCACAAATCTTTGAATATATATTCCTTCAGAGTGAACGTTTTTAACTCAAATCTTTGCTTCTGGGGGGGTCCCTGGAACAACATATTTTTTGGGGGTCCTTGACATGAAACTGTTTGAGAACCACAGGCACAGAAACATAGGGTTTTTCAGAAAACTGTCAGGTTTTGGAAGGTATTTGTATTTGTATAATCGAGCTCAGGTCAGAGAGTGTAAAGAAGAGACCCAGATGGACCCTTAAGAGGGAACAGAGAGGGGTGAACAATTGGAAAGGGATCTCAAGGGACTCTGAGCTGACAAGGGAGGGCCATCAAACAGATACCAGGGCTAATAGGTTTTATTGTTTAGTATATCTAGGTGGGGGTGTTGGGATTCCAAATGACCCCCTGAACTAACTCTACCCCCCACCCCTTTCCTGAGAAATAAAATATGCCACGTGAACTGAAGTCATTCCTGCAGTGCAGTCTGACATTTACCAGATTATTATCCTTGCAGACGTATTTACCTGTGCAGCGTTATACATCTCTTCTACATATAAATGCTATGAGGGGCAACAATGAAATGTACACTGTGTACACAATACACATACATAATACAGTAACAGTACCAGTACTGTGTAGCACCTATATATCAGAAAGTGAAGACACTAAATACCATAACAACAACACGGTTTTAAAATGTAAGTGCTGGTATTATAGGACCAGGTGCAGTGGTGCACTGAAGCTACTGTTAACAAATTATCGATAGTGAATAACCTCGCAAAATCATTAGAACATGGTAGTGGACATGTATACTTAGTGGGTTTTTTAAGTGCTGTTGATATTCATAGGCTGTTTAATATGTGTGTTGATGAGAAAACAAAGCAATTGAAAAAGCAATCCCACTGAAAAATATGGCAGAGACACAACAGAGGCAGACAGAAGTCTTCCCCTCAGGACTTATACAGCTTTCTAACATGCACAAACACGCGCATCTATATCTACTGTACCAATCACAGTGGTCTATTAGGCAACTAAAATATTGTACAGTCAGTATCAGTACAATGCAGGTTTCTCACTGGGACCCATTTGCAGGTTAAGTCAGCACGTTAAAGTCAATAAAAACACACCAAACCTATTAAAACTAAGGTCCAACCCTTGGGCCATTTTAATACCCACTGGCTGAGACACTGCTGTTCTCTAGCCACAACTGGCCAATGCAGTTAATGTTTGCGCTGTAGCCTACGCGCTGTACAGAAGGTCTGTTCGTCATTATCCCCCCCCTTTCCTAAAATCAATACCAGTGGGCAACACAGGCTAATAATATAATGTATTTTATGCGAAACTAAACTTGCAATGAAAACAACATAACTTTTGATGTTGTCAATGTCACCACAGTAGCCTAAAAGAAGCAGGGGTGATGGATAATGTGACCATGTGATGAATCTGATATCTGATTGCAAACGCGACAGGGGGTGATATGGGAGGAGAAAGTGACCAACAGTCTTATATCCTGACACAAAATCATTTTAACTTACAAAGCTCTTAAGAATACATACAACAAGCCAATAATACACAACAATTCTCTGATACTACTGATAGTATAACGCACTCACTGATTTCAGAATGTAGACAACACCTTAGGCTCCTTCTGCAAACTGATGTAAATGATATCCAAAGTGCGATTCGCTGGCAGCATACATGTTTATTTACAAATCCCCAAAGCGGTCAAACTTTCCCGAATATTTGCGGCACAGTCTGCATGCGCGCGCGCACACACACACACACACACACACACACACACACAACAACAACAAAGCTTCGGTGCAGCACGCACAGGAATACAACAACATGCATAACAATAACATATCTTACCTGAGACGACGCGCGTTTTAATTCAGGGCTTCCAGCCGAAATTGGTCGCAGCTGTGTAAATTGCAGACAGACAGTCGACATGCGATGGCGCACAGAGGTACACAGGCACGGAGAACACTGCAACTCCAATGCGCGCGCTCTCTCTCTCTTCTCTCTCTCTCTCTCGACTCCCCCCCTCTCTCTGTCTCCCAGACTCCCACCCTCTTTCTTTCTCACCGTTCAAGCTTTTGCGAAGCAGACTATGTCCGACGGGTTCAAGAGAGTAGCAGTGGTGAACTTTTTGGGCTACTACTAGTACTACTACTACCACGACAGGGCTGCCAACACTCGACCACATCGACGTCTACTCTGCACTCTGCAATCTGCAGGAAGGACCCCTGTATGGGGACCGAGGACACCAGCGCGTGTGCCTAGAATATAGGTTCACAAAGTGGGGTCCAGTTAATTCTGAATTAAGCATTAGAATTAATGCTTAATTCTGAATTAAGCATTAGGGCTATGGACCAAGAGCTACAGATAGGTCCAGCCTATAATGGAAACAAATTGGTCTTGGAAGGTTTAGTTGAAATTAAAACTTTTTGAGAATGACGTGAGGCGTGAGCTAGTGTAATATTCAATATTTAGCCTGCCCTACAACAACGTTTTTGCAGCAGCATACGTTTCAGTGCTCAATCTTTTCTGGAGTAGATACATATTACGTACAATACATTGATTATTTCAAATTATTAAGCAGCAGTCTAATGGTAACGTACTGGATCCTACATTTTTGTATAGGCCTTCATCCATTTATATTCAGTATTATTGTATATTCTGTACATTTTGTTTTGTATACATAAAATATACAGTCACACACACACACACACACACACACACACACACACACACACACACACACACACACACACACACACAGTATACTGTATAGGACTATACAGACTTATTTCATCAGTCAAGCTAATTACTAGGCTATAAGTGCTCACTAGCAATTCACACAACTGTTCCCATATCGCTCTCTGCCCTGACGTGATCATCATTACATAGATAAATAGCCATAGATCATGTCAGTGACAGGTGGTGAACATGTAAACAGAATGTAATCAAAGGGTCACCAGTAATTAAATCTGTGTCTGTAGGATTGGAGGTAATTTTCCAGTAAATAGTGAATTGAATTATTCCATGCATGCCTGTAGTGGTTTATGCGTTTGTCTGTCACCTGGTTAACAGAGATGATGCTTTATTTATTTAAGTGCTTCGGGATATGGGCATTAGGCAGTTTGCTCACAGCTCTTGGTGGTGCATGACTCAGCGACAGCTAACGGGTGCTTGTAAATACCACCCGATACCCACGTTCTCATCAAATACACAGCAAGTGGCGCTTGCTTTCTGCTGGCTCAGCTCAATGCAACGCAGCACCGGTGACTGCTGGACCAGACACAGTTTATTGGACATGAGCCGTCCTGGTGTGTACTAGGGCAGGCTACTATCTCCTCCTGTCAGTCCTCGCAGATCCGCTTTGCTTGTTTCACTTAATTGAAACCCGGTCCTCCTGAGATCTCTGGAGTTTGGCCTGCATTGCCCTGCCAAGTTGCCAACCAAGATTAATCGATTGAACAGTGAAGTATATCCATTTGTTCTCTCTTCTTAAACTCTTGAGAACAGACATTTCAGAATATTCAGCGGCACTGCTTAAATGATTAAATAGCGGGTATAAATAAGGGCACAAATACCAAAATAAATGGTTTATGTCCATGCACGGCACCATCTTTGGGCACATTTCGCATTTTATCTTAAGGGTGTGTCACACACTCACACTTGATTCTGAGGTCATCGAGATGTTAAGACCAGAATCAGCGGATGAGCTGCAAAGTACCATCTGCTCACTTTCAATTTGCTTCCTGTTGACATTATGTTACATTCATTCCAAACTAGACGTAGTTACTTATCTAACGCATATTACCCCTCTTGGGGCATATAGGCTAGTCAAAAAGGGTTCTCCAAGCATCCTGGTCCTGAGCCAGCCAAGACTTCTTTCCATTGGTTCTATAATGTTTCCACCCAGTTCTATGCCCTATACTGAATTTAGATGTCACCGCTAGCAAGAGATCTCCGATACCTATGGAAATGCGAGACTAGGTTTTTCGTGGTCAGTGTCTCTTACTTTTAGCTTGGGGACAAGCTGTCTTGTGGTGTCCGGGGGGCTGGTTTGCGGAGAGTATGAACTATGCATCTGCAATGCCATTGGAGTATCTATCTTGCTTTTGTTGCCACAGTTCTTTGTTCTTTCCCAATCTTGGTTGTGCAAAGACACAGATGAATAAAAACGTAGCATAAATGTGGATTGACCTGCCACCAGGCACTGACCGCCGATCAACACTCCCAGACCTGGCTTTCTAGTTTTGTCCTCATTTCCAGGTGGGGATTCAAACATACATTTTAGTTAATTACTGTCTGTTTAAGAATGAGGATTTTGGCAGAAGGACTGTTCTTAAACAGATGAAGAATGAAAAGCAATTTTAGCGGGAAATGCTTTAGGCAAAAGTTGGACCTTCACTGTACAGTGAACACATTAAAACAGTCTCTCTCACTCACTCAATGCCCCCCCGCCCCCTCGTGTTTTCTCTCAGCATAGAAAATTAAAGAGAGAGACAGAGAATAGCAGGGGGGAGAGTTTGGCATGGTGACAGTATACTGTAGGCTGGCATTGCCCACCTTGCCAGGCACCATGCCAGCTGCTCCACTGAACTCATTGAGCCCTGATAAGATGTGCTAGTGAAACACCATTCATCCGTGCTTCTCAAAATGCCAGACACAAAGATATAGGTTCCATACTTTGCATTTGTTTGATCTTTCTGGAGCCACAGGAAGGATGAGTATAGTTCGCTATATACTACAATAAGTGCCAGGACGTTTTGCAGATTTCATTTCATTTCATTTCATTAATCCTAGTATTCCCACATTTTATTCTTTCTTTTTTTATTATTATTTTTTAATAAGATCATGATGCATTGTGAACTTGTAGAATGGCAATTTTTGCTATTTGTCATACGGCAAAACAGAGGGCTTTAGTATAATCTGCAAAAAGTAAGACAAGATGTGACATGCAATGCAAAAAAGAAAAGAAAGAAACATGCTGTACGTATGCTGGTTGTGAGATGAGGTTAAAACATGTGATGGTATTAACTAGGCCAGCCCAGTACCCACATGGTGCTACAAGGTTCTAGGACACAACAATCAGTACATTCCTCAATGTTTATTTAACAGTGTAAAAAATTGACCCGTAAGGATTTGACTTTGTGAGAGCTTATGTGAATGCAGAGAAGTTTAAGGGGGTGTAAGTGATATGTTTTAGTAAAAAGATAAAAAGACAAAAAAATGAAAACCGGAAAAATATTTTTCAGTTTACTAAAGAGTTGGAGAGATGTGGAGACTAGGGAGACCTACCCCGCATTTAATGTTGGAAGAAACCTTCGACGTGCACTCTACCAATTGACTCTACTGTAAGTCCTGAGCCACCTCTAATAATAATATGAAAGAATTAGAGAATAAATGTGTTCTTCTGTGAATGTCCCAAATGTACACCCGAGCCCACTGGCACGCCAGACAATTATAAAAAAATAACCCACTGACTATTTTGCAAAGAAGATTTGACTATTGTTATAATCAAATTAATATTTAGCTTTAAACACAAACACATTTTTTGTTACATACCACCTGTAGGCTATTTGCTCCAGAAAATGAAAAGTATTAAAAAAAGTATACAAACTAGAGTTCAGCTCCTCTTGAACGTGTGTGTGTGTGTGTGTGTGTGTGTGTGTGTGTGTGTGTGTGTGTGTGTGTGTGTGTGCATACGTGCACCCATGCACAAATGTGGATATACATACCCTCTTCTACTAAAGACGATCAGAGACAACAATTTCCACAGTGTTCTTGAGACAATCACCAGGCATGATCTCACGGGGAGACACGAAGTGTCGAGCAAATTAGACCAGTGGTTCTCGAAGTGGGGTCCGGGCGGGGTCCTTGAGGGGTTCCTGCAGGGTGTCCCCAACAAAATGAGTTAACCCATTTAGACCTGAGGACGATTCTACAAAAGTATTCTAAATCCTGACAGTTTTCTGAAAAACATGTGTTTCTATGTCAGTGGTTCTCAAAAATTTTCATGTCAAGGACCCCCAAAAATATATGTAATTGGCCACCGACCCCTATCTGAAAATACGTTGTTCCAGGGACCCCCCCCCCCCCCCCCCCCCGAAGAAAGATTTGAGTTAAAAACGCTCTGAAAGAATATATATTCAAAGATTTGCAGCACATTTTCACGATTAAAAAATAGCAGCTCGTAGCTGAGCTTGTAGATCTGCTATTTTTCAATAGCTAAAGTATAACATAATGCTTAAAACACCAAAAGGGGTTCCCGCCCAGAATGGGTTTAATATAGCATCAAACTCAGTTTAACTCCTTCTGTTTTGTGGTTAGCGGTTAGATTCTAGAACAGTGTTGCGAGCTTGCATATCTGGCATTTTCAAAGAATGACGAAAAATCTTGGAAAAGATTTAACACAAAAAATGTTCTCTGATGGGGTCTCTACAAAACCTTTTCAGATGGGGGTCTGCGATCAAATAAATACCAATTCAGGGGTCCTTGACATATATAAATGTTATATAGTGCACGTTAGTTTTGCTATCGATATGCACTTACTGTACGCATGCAACAGATCCTCATTGATGAGTTTGGAAATTGTGCAAAACCAGTGAGAACAGAAAATACAGTGCGGGCAGCAGTGGATCAGGAGATAAGAGGCCATTTGGGCTCCATTTTCAGTATGATGTCCTTGAGCATCATACTGAACCTGCTCCTGATGATGAGCAGCTTGGTGTCTAGCATGATTGTCTTTTACCATGTGTGTTCTGAATGTGTGTGTGTGAAATATATAGGCACATTGTGAAGCACTTTGATAAAGGTGCCATAGAAATGGTAGTAAATCTGGATGAAATTGCATCCAGTGACTGTTGCACCTGTTAACCCCCTGAGAATAACAGCAAATCTGGATCCAATTCCCTCTCTGCATCTCATTCTCTGCATGTGCCATGTATTTTGTACTATATGCCAACAGGCTTTGCTATCTTTCTACCATATGTCTGTGTTATGCTCCCAGCATCTCTGCAAAAATCACCCACAACCTGGATCCACATATCTCTCTCTCTCCCCCCATGTTTTTTTTTATATTTTATGATTTACAACATTCTGTTATAGCGGACAGGAGAGCAGAGAGAAAGGCAGAGCAAGCCTACCACAGGTTTGAACCCATGACCCTTTGTTGTTTGTCTGCGTGGTACTGCACAGTAAGATCCAGTTAGTGTTAATTTAACTCTGAATAAAGTGCACAAA
This sequence comes from Protomyctophum bolini, assembly GCF_963924005.1. Classification (NCBI taxonomy): domain Eukaryota; kingdom Metazoa; phylum Chordata; class Actinopteri; order Myctophiformes; family Myctophidae; genus Protomyctophum; species Protomyctophum bolini. Next base: position 15,502,966 of record NC_137885.1, on the reverse strand, counting down.
ATGAAACCAAATGGATCTATTTGGTTTCATTTGTGCACAATGTTTACTGTGTACACTCACTTAACTGGCTGAACAGCTGCGTCAAAGCCGACCAGATGACGTAGTGTGCTGTGCGGTGAGGTTCTGTTAACCGTGCACACTACAAAGGTGTTCACCTGAAGAGTGTCAAAACCTGACCTTAATTTCTCTCAATCCCCCCCCCCCCATATCTCTCTCTCTCTCTCACACACACACACACACACACACACACACACACACACACACACACACACACACACACACACACACACTTTCTATCTCTCTCCCTCCTTCAACATCTGAAGCCATGCCAGAGGAGGGGGCCCATGTGGTTCTGAGCACAATGAGCCCACTGAGCAAAGTAAGATAGTGCAAGCATTGTGGCTCTTCCACCACCACCAGTATCTCCCTCCCGTCTGCCTGCCGTCTCCACACACACACACACGCACACACACACACACACACACACACACACACACACACACACACACACACACACACACACACACACACACACACACACACACACACACACACACACACACACACACACACACACTATAATACCTTGACTATTTCTTGTATAGTTTTTTTAGTGGAGACTGACACCTGCTGGTGATATAAGGGAAGTATAAAATCAGAAAGCTGATGTCTTCTACAATCTACAAGGAAATCTGCTCTGGGAGATTGCTAGCAAAACATGTTTCAACATGAGGATATATATGTAGAGTTGTCAGTTTAGGGAGCATGGGTTCTCAGTAAAAGGCTGTCCTGTCACTAGAATGTTGTCATTCTCAATAAGTCAAATCTCTGCCTTTGAGCAAGGCACTTCATGTGGTATGGAATAGTATGAATGCAGACCTGAGTGTGTAATGTGTATGAGTGTAATTGTACGAATGTGAAAACATTGTGTGAACTTGTGTGCCCATTTTATTCCTGCATGAAAGGTGAACAGACATAGGCTAGTATGTCTGACAGTTATAGAGTTGAGGGTTTACTTATACCAGACACAGAGCCAGCCCAACAGGGAAACAGATTCCTTTCAAATGAACACAAACATTGTTTTTCAGCTATTCAAAGTGTATTAAAAAATTACCTAGCCAGGATTGGATTAGCAATGCCTTAAGAGTTTTGCATATTAAATGAAACCTTGCGTGACCCTGCACAATGCTGATAGAAACAGTAAAGCAAGAGAGTGGGGATTGAGAGAAAGACAGATGTCTATAACTAAAGCCATGCCTGTGTGCATTCTGTTATTGCAGTATCCTCAAGGCAGACCAACACCCGAGTGGAATAGTAAGAGAGTGGCGACACTAGCATTGACTCCCATTGTAACAATGGAATGCGGAAAGTGCTCATTCTATCTCAATGGGATAGTTCCAATGTTCGGAACTATAGCCCATAGGTACCCACTTTGCGGCGAGATCAAAGCATGTCACTACTCTCTTACTAGATTACTCTGACGTCTGACCAACACAACACGAGTAACCTAAACAATTTACCACAAAGTGGACTACAGGCCGCACATCAACTCATAAAATTGCAAAACATCCCCCATTCCAACTATAGACAACGGTTATAACTTCACATTCACAACAGGAACAGCACATATTGTGAACAAAAAGTTGATGCAAAACATTACCACTCCTGAACTGCAGACAACAGATAATTAAGCATTATCTAACTGTGCCTTAAGTTGAAATCAGGATATATATAAAGAAAAAAATATATCTCATGTTAGAAATTGAATGGCGTAGATGTAGAGAACCGTTGACGTGGGGAATTAAAGTAACGCCAATGAACAACATAATAATCAAAAAGTCTCATGTTGAAACCATAGACTGTAAAAGGGTTGAAACTGAATTGGTTAGTCCTTCATTGCCATCTAGTGTTATATTGTGATCACTGCATTATAGGAAGGCAATCTCAATTCAGTGATGATTCACAACAACTGTTGGAATCAATAACTGGCAATATGTCTGCCACAATACTGTATCACAGAGAATAATGATGAAGTGTGACTGTGCAGGCATTACCTTTTCTTTCAGTTATTTGAGCATACACTGACCATACCCGGCCTAGATGATCTTCTATACTACCTGCAGTCCTTATTCAACTGAATAGGGACTTTCTTTGTTGGGTTACTGAAGATGTGGTGGTTTGTGAACCACTGATCTAACACTCCTCTTGGAGTACTTTGTAGTTTGTTTTAGATAAATTATATATTTTATGTAAATGCATTGCACTCTCAATTAAGACACTCGCTGAACATAGTCAGATTACATGGATGTGGGTGTTCCGGTGTTGCCTCCAAAAAATTACATCTTACCTTTTTTATAGTCATGGATAATTAACATTTCAATTAGTTTTGCTAAGTAAAAAAAACGTTTCCTTTTTTCACAGTGGTGGTTTTATTTTTTACAGTGATCAACCCACCCAGAAAACAGTTGATTTATAATAGGCCTGTTGAGGGACACAACCAGTAAAATACATCTACACCATTAGCCTTGGTCTGCTCACAGGACTTTCAAACAAAGCTCTTCGTCAACTCCAACTGATTCAGAATGCTGCTGCTAGAGTCCTGACAAAAACTAGGAAATATGACCATATTACACCAGTCCTAAAATCTTTACATTGGCTACCAGTGTCCCAGAGAATTGATTTTAAAATGTTGTTACTTGTTATATGTTGTTACTGTCTGTGGGCCCAGCTACATCTCAGACATGCTGAAGCCATAACCCTCCAGAACCCTTAGGTCATCTGACAAACAAACTAACAAAACATGGTGAAGCAGCATTTCACCATTATGCACCACAAACCTGGAATAACATTCCAGGTTACATTAGGAAATCCCCAACCATAGCCGTTTTTAAATCCAATATAAAAACGTATTTATTTAACATTGCATATCCCAGTGATGTCTAATAACAGCTGTGTCTTGCCTGGACTTTAAATTAACTGTGTTTTCTGTTTCTATTAAAGGTGGTATTTGTTGTAATTTATATGATCCTATATGTTATTTTAATTGTATCTATTATAATCTGTATTCATTTTAAAGTGCACTGTTGCATTGTATTTGTTTTTATTCTGTAAAGCACTTTGAATTGCCTTGTGTATGAAAGGTGCTATATAAATAAAATTGCCTTGCCTTGCTTTGCCTAGCCCAAGTGAATTACTTTCTAATGATTCTTAAGAGATATTTACTTCCACTTGGTGATAGTGCAACAACCACAAAGAAGACATATTACACGTACAATTCAGTTTAGCCATTCAAACACTTAAAGGGGCATTCCACTCATTTTCAACATTTTACATGTCATTAATATACCTTATTAAAGCTGAAATAATAAAAAAGTCCCCCCCATTCTGTGTTTCCTAGAACTGGAGGTCTGTAAAAAAATCACCATGTTAATGATTATTTTCAGACCTCCAGTAGGATATAGGATTAAATGTGAGATAGCTATGGGTGGAATTAAATAATAATAATAATCTCTCATAACAATGTAGTGTCGTTGTTAGTAGGAATAAACACAGAAACACCCAGAAGGAACTTAAGGAAGTGAACTAAGAAAGGAGAGGAATTCCTGTTTCTATACACATAAATGAGGGAGGGTAGTGCCCCGAAATAATATATCTAATAGAATGGGTTCCCAGATTGTGAATACTGTGATGCTGCTTTCATGTACATGTATGTTATTATATGTAGCCTAATGTATGCTGCATGACTCATAGCAGGTTAGTATAGAGTAGACATAATTAGCTTATGAATTTCAGTATTTATATGGGAGCAGTCTCGCTCTATCTCTCTCTCGCATGCATGCATGCATGCATGCATGCACGAACACACACACACACACACACACACACACACACACACACACACACACACACACACACACACACACACACACACACACACAAACTGCTTGCTTTTTGTATTTATCACAGGAATCGTGCATTTCCCGTCAGTGTGTGTGTTGGTAGGTCGGGGTGAGAGAGCATGTGACATCACGTGACATCATCAGGGATAGAGCATGTGACATCACGTGATATCACCTGCAGGGATGGAGCATGTGACATCACGTGACATCATCAGGGATGAGGATCCCTGATGTCATCAATATTGGCCAGCAACTCTACACCTGACCTCAAACCCTTAGATCTCCATATATGGAGCTGACCTGTCTTCCCTAGACTGATACCTGTCCATTTAAACTCTAGACGGGCCTGCCCCAAAGTTATTAGTGCCGGAGTTCTCAACAGGCCCGGAAATTAAGATCTTAACCCCCATGCCAAAGCGCCAACGCTTGCCCAGCAATCTGCTGTCTCCCAGGCAGATATGTTGATCTGACACCCCATTCCAAAGAGCCAGCGCTCGCCCAGCAGTCTGCTGTCACCCAGGCAGATGTGTGCACGCGACCTCGCTTGCCCTCAGGCGTCTTGCTGGTTTTCTATTTTTGGCTTTCTGAAATTATGTAAAGGAAAGGAAAGGTACTATGTTTACCCAGGGTAACTGGACTAAGCTCAATATCTTGTTTACAGCCAGGCCCTGCTCATAGAACATTTCATGGTAGGGGTTCAATGCCTTGTCCAAGGGCACTTCAGCGGTGGGATACGAACTAGCGACCTTCCGATATCAAGACCGCTCCGCAAACCACCGCCACCGCTGCCCCAATGTCATGTGCCAGCCAAGTCTATGGACTTTAATGTTTGTTTAGGGCAGTAATTGACAACGTAAGAGTCATCTCGCTGATATATCATATAAATACATCTTGTAATACATTTATTTCATTTTTCACAGATATGAGAACATCAACAGAACAGGCCACCAAGAAGAATCTGGGCGCCCCTCACTTCACACAGCGTGTTTTAAACATATATATATTGTATTCAAGTATCTTATTATAATGTGTTTCGTATTCAAGTGTCTTATAATGTGTTTTTGCACAAGTGTTTGTGTCATCATAATGCAACATATCTCGTGTAAATCACTCTGAAAAGCCTTGTTATTGAAATGTAATGCACAAATAAACTTGCCTTGCCTCCTCATGACGACAACGCAGATTCACCATCAACATGCGTATCAGGCGGGCTACATTATGGCTGTATTGAATGCTTTATATTGTTTTCTATTTTCCTCAACATGTGTCCATTTCCCGCGTTTTGGCGATTCACGCGGTGGACCAATTGGGGGAACCCATCCGCCTTTTCCGTGTGGATTCCCACCCAATCGTCTGGCGGCGAATCCGTGGGCCAACCGGGTGCGTTTACCGCAGCACAGAGCAGCCAACGAGCGGCGAGTGCGGCCGTGAAGAGAAGCCAATGGGGCCGCGGCAGCATTGTGTGTGTCCGGTGAGAGGAGCAGCAGAGAGGCGGTCGATCGGCATTCGGCATAACGTTGTGTGTGTGAGTGCCGGGTGGTTGGTTTATCTCACGGCCCTCCTCCTCCTCCCCTGGTCCTTCTTCTTCTTTCCACACATCGCGCTGCAATGGCGGAGCAACAGCAGTTCTACCTCCTCCTGGGCAACCTGATGAGCCCTGACAACAACATCAGGAAACAGTCCGAGGTGAGAGCCGATCGCCGTGGTTGTTTGGTTCCTCCCGAGGCCGGGGGCAGGAGGAGAGAGTGAGCTGCCTGCTGGCTGCCCCGCGTACGTCCCCGGCTCGCTTGCTTAGCCTGCGTTAGCACGCCCCATGCTATCCGGGAGCGATCATCTATCCTTAGCAGTAGCACAGCCCCGGTAGCAACACGTGTGAGCTCGCTGAAGCCTCACAGACGGCACTAGTCACGCTAACTACCGCTAGCTCCAACGCTAACCACACAAACACACTGACTCAACCATGTTGCGTAGTTTGGCACCGGCAACCATCTTGAGGCCGACCCGGACCGGACGCCGAGACCACACGAGTGGCGCCCGCCGAGGCGGCGTGCTGCCCGGGGTTGACCAGATCATTGGACCCGGTCCTTCGTATAAACCCCCAACTTCTCTCTACTACACAGTGACACACATAGATGTTAGCGTCTACCCTGCTAGCTCATCGTAGCGGCTGGGCTAGCAGGCTAATTTGTGTTGGCCAGCACTAATAAAGCGACGATGAGCCAGCTTGAAATGGAAACACATTTCACTGTGAGACGTGAAAGAGGCTTTCACTGAGTGGTCGTTCAGTTTGGGGGGACGGGGACTGATCAGTATGCATGCAGACCACACGCAAAGCCCCTGCTGTGGCCTGGATTTGGTTCATTGAAGCATAAATATTCAAAAACAAAACCCGAAAGACCAAATTAACTCGCCATCGTGTCCTTATAGTTTATGATATGATTACAGCTAATCTGTGGGGTTGATTAGCTCCATTTGGCGCGTTCCGTTCCTCCCCTGCCGGACACTGTCTGATGATGTGAGTCAGTGGATTAGTCGGTCCCAAGGGATTTGAATGTCTAGTTGTCTAGTCTAGCTGGCCTATTCACTTTCTCTTGCCCCCACCACAGACACCGCGATTAGCCTCTCATCCGCGGATACAAGGCATTGTTGTTAACCAAACGCTTTCCCCTCACGTTTTTGGATGGCAGGCTGCAGCTGGGTGAATCTTATCGCCCTCATCCCTCACTCAGTGGTCAGCACTTTCCTTTCTAATACACAACCACTGGCCGCGATTGCTAAGCTCACTGGAATCCACCCGGTTGAGAGTGAGAGACACACACACACACAGATCCCTGATGTCATCAATATTGGCCAGCAACTCTACACCTGACCTCAGACCCTTAGATCTCCATATATGGAGCTGACCTGTCTACCTTTTGACCGATACCTGTCCATTTAAACTCCTAGATGGGCCTGTTCCAAAGTAATTAGTGCAGCCGCGCCCGGCAGCCGGTGAAAACTAGAGTTCTCAACAGGACCGGAAATTAAGATCTTACCCCCCCCCATTCCAAAGCGCCAGCGCTCGCCCAGCAGTCTGTTGTCACCCAGGCAGATAATCTGACCCCCCATTCCAAAGCGCCAGCGTCGCCCAGTAGTCTGTCACACAGGCAGATATGTTGATCTGACCCCCCCCCCCCCCCATTCCAAAGCGCCAGCGCTCGCCCAGCAGTCTGCTGTCACCCAGGCGTATGCGTGGGCCCCTCCAATGCATGAGTTTGGAGGCCCAAGATTACAAAAACAAACGAAACATCCCAACATTTGTGGTCAGATGTCTGTATGTCGGAGAGATTGTAAGGTCAGGGGAGGAGGCAGTGGTGGTGGGGGGATGCCCCCTCAGACATTTAATACCCCACCACGTTGAGCTAGTTGAAGTAAGCAACTGGCAGCTGTACAAAAGTGTGGGCTAGCCTAGCCTAGCACACCCCCCAAGGCTGCTCTCATGGCTGGGGCAGGAGAAACGACCATTACATCACCAAGCATCCCAGCCTCACATTCCTTGAATATTTCAAGAAGCGTTTGAATTTAAAGCATGTATATGTGTGTTAAATGAAGCTCATCCGCAGGCATGGCTCCTCTCTCGATTCGCTCTGGTCCAGTGAAATGTGTTGTTTCTCGGTAAAGCAATACAATATGCTGTGTAGCTCAATAACAGTAATGGTATTGTTTGTTTCTATTTAACTGGCTGCGTCTCATAGTTGACGTAAATGGTCTGGCGGTTGAGGGTTCTTGTATTCCATATCAAGCCCAGAGATACGCTGCACTGAAACGTGCTTGGGGCAGTGAGTTTAAAGGGCCACTTCACCCCTTTTGCAACCAGATCTTATTTGAATGATGTTAGGGAGCAGTGCCATAATGTTTTATTTTTCTCCCCCTGGTACCACGGCATGTTAATGATGTCATGCGCACTTGTGTACTCATTTGCACACGCCTACATGTGCACATGGCATGCGCACAGAACAGCTGATGGCCTAAGCCTATATTGTTTATTGCGAACGCAGTGAGCACTTACTATGAGACCTAGCAGATCATGTCTGTCTGTGTATGTGTCTGTCTGTCTGTCTGTCCCGCTTTTGTGCCCATATATGGAGCTGAGTGATTACGTCACCATGACTCAGCCATAACCATATAAGGAGTCCCCAAAGCAGCTATACGTCCAAAACCCAAATATGTACGAGCTGCGTTCGCTTCCCGCGTTTGCGCGTCTTACTGGTAGTGTATAAGAGTTTAGAAACACAAAAGTAGACATAAAATAATCAGACAAACTTGTATAAGAGACGTGTGTTCAGGTAAACGGTTAATGCAAAGTAGTAGCCATTTAATTTGGGCACAGTACTTTTTGACATGTTGTGAAAATAAAGGGCCACGCCCACTGCCAGAAAACCTAGCATGCACGCTCGTGTTCAGTTCCTGCCGTGTGCACGTCACATTTATTTTGGCTATCACGGCGAGGTACTGCGCTCTACGAGCATGACACCACTGTTTGGGAGACAAACACTTTCCTGGGGTTTTTATGTGGGTAATATGTGTTTTTAGATATTTTAGTATTTCAAAGTGTCTGTGATGTCACAGGCACTGGTCTCAATTTCTTCCTGTTGTCTCAGCAAGAGCCCGTCCACTTCTCCATAAAGAGGAGCAGTGCACCAAAGCATTATGGTCATTGTTGTAATCCAATCAAACACACAGACTACATTCTTTTTCTGGCCATAGAGTGCAAATTTCAAATTGTGCTACTGTTATCTACTACGATACGAATACTATTAACATTGAAGTGACTGGAGTTTGTTCCAGCTGTGAAATGTCCCTTTAACTCTCGGTACAAATCAACAACACTTTTGGCTACACGCTTGTTGCTCGGGCTCGCTTTGTGAAAGTGGCTTGCACCAAAATGGGCATGATGATGTCGTACGCGGTGTGTAGTTAATCATATCCAAGAAATCTAATTTCCTCCCCAATTGTTTTTTTGCAGGAGACCTACGACAGCATCCCTGGCCAGAACAAGATCACATTTTTGCTGCAGGCCATCAGAGATGCAGCCGCCACAGAGGAGGTATGTATGTACGGCTCGACAACATCATCTCTGGTCCCCCTAGGGCCCTTGGCTATTACCAGTATACGTGCACAGGGCCTTTTATCCATTTGCGGCTGTTCGACTCGAAAGGAAATCAATCCACCGCAGAGAATTGGATGTCGGTGTTTCCAACATTCTTATTGTTTATCTCCTCTTCTCCCCTGTAAAGTTGTTGGGGAATGTTTTGTCCCTGCATCTAATTTGTAAGATGACTGGTAGGTCATGACTCATGAGCTGCTTTCGTGCAACCTGATGTAATTATGTGGTGTGCATACACGCCTCTCGACTCGTCACATTTGATGTTAAGCATTTTGCATTCTTACTTTTACATCGCACCACAATTCCTGATTCGTTTAGTTTTCGTTGCCAGCCTGCCGTGTCACGCGGTGAGCTTGTAGATCTGCTATTTTACATGACATGACATGCATGCAAGAAGCTAAAGTGTCAATCTGGTTTAACTTTGCTTTGAAGTATGCCCGTATTGAGCTGAGACGTTATTAGGAAATGTGTGTACATGGGCCCCCCCACAAGAGTATTGGTGCGCGTCATGATTTTGGCGAGTGACAACTCGCTGTCGTCCACGGGGCAGCCTGGCCCTTTCGTGCCCCTCTTCCTTTTGCCTCATGACCGATTATTTTTTTAGAGCTTTGAAACAGGAGCAGCTAAATGGATGGTTGTCCGGCAGAGTGTGACTCTGCCTTTATGTTTTGTGAGATGCTGCAAGACAGTTCTTGTTGTTGGAACTGTCAAAGCACTCCTGTTCTCATAACAATCTATATAGAACCTGTGTTTTTTTACTTCTGGTACTGATTAGTGATTACAGTTTTAAATTGGCTACATTTACCTGTTGACCCAGAGGTCTAAATGACAGTTAGAATGACATGGAGCCATTTAAATGCCCTCATCGCCCCGGTATGACTAGAAAACCATTTGGTTATGCTTTGATGACACAAACTACCCCAACGTGTATTTAATTATTTTGGAACCGCACATAACTGTAACATCAAATCACCCCCTCCATCTGGTCCAGGTCAAACAGATGGCGGCAGTGCTGCTCCGGCGGCTGCTCTCGTCGTCATTTGAGGAGATCTACCCCGGCTTGACGCTGGAGATGCAGACGGCCATAAAGACAGAGCTGCTCTCCAGCATCCAGCAGGAAACCGCGCCCACCATCCGCAAGAAGGTCTGTGACATCGCTGCCGAGCTGTGTCGCAATCTCATCGGTAAAGACCCTTTTTTTTTCTCTTCCTCCTCTTCACACACGCCCCCCTCGCTCCTCAGGGAGTCATGCTTTTAGAACAGTGGTTCCCAAACTTTTTCATGTCAAGAACCCCCAAATTAACACTTACCCATTTGAAGGGGCACATCTCTTCAAATGGGGTGCAAGAGAAGAATTTTATAGCTCTAGCAGTGATTCTCAACTCATTTCATTTCAAGGACCCCCAGTTTGACATGCAATGGGCTACGGACCCCCATTTAATGGTATTTCTATCTCTGAGACTCTAATTTATATTGTAAAATCTATGTTAATTTTACTCTGAGTGGCTGGGGACCCCCTGGGACTGTCCATGAGGGACCCCACTTTGGGAACCACTGTTTTAGAAGAACATAACGGAAGATGTCAGTTCTGACCATAATGATTGAAGTTCTATTTTCTTCAATGCCCCCTCCTCCCATCTCTAGATGACGATGGTAACAACCAATGGCCAGAGTTGCTCAAGTTCCTGTTTGACTCTGTCAACTCTCAGAACGTGGGCTTGCGAGAGGCTGCCCTGCACATATTCTGGTGAGCTCCACCTAAAACATTGTTTTTGCCACAGCAGTTAAGATATTTGCTTTCAGAACCTCCAAATGCATGCATATGGTATCAACCTAATGGATCGAAATCATGATGACTTTTCCAAGATATTCTGCCAATTTGTTTTTACAGACATTACAGCAAGTGGGAGTTCTTAATCTTTTGTTTATATTTGTTGTCTCATATCCGTTAAGCCACATGTCACTGGCCACTGACACGCGTGTTTATTTCTTGTGTGTACCAGGAACTTCCCTGGGATTTTTGGCAACCAGCAGCAACATTACATGGAGGTTATAAAACGCATGCTGGTCCAGTGCATGCAGGACCAGGAGAACACGCAGGTAAAGAGTCTTCATAGGACACTTGATCGTACTGATTTGATTTAGCAAATCCCTAATAATCATGCAAATACAATTTTGTTTTTCATGTGACCACCGTGCTCTGACTGTAGGTGTGCTTCATTTTTTGAACAGGGACAAACGTTTCGGCTATCCAGCCTTCATCTGTGTCAAGCCGAAAACGTTTGTCCCGGTTCAAAAATGAAATTAATGTTTTGAACTGAAGACTTGGTGTATGTGTGCGACCCACTATCGTTATTTTGATATGTTTTTCAAAAGCTGAAATCAACCAGTCAAATCACTAGAACTCAACATCTTGCGTAAAAAAATAAAAATATTTGTTTACTTTTCAGATCCGTATGCTAGCGGCACGCGCTGCGTGCTCCTTCGTCTTGTCCAACGAGGGGAACACGGCCCTGCTCAAACACTTTGCTGACCTGCTGCCCGGCATTCTGCAGGTCAGTGGAGAACCCTGTACACATTTTAAAAACTTGATCTTGCATATTGGCCTGTCATTTTCACTGAATGTTCTCCCCAGAATAGGGACACTAGGATTCACATAAATTGAATGGATCCATGTGTGTGGAAAATAAACCCTTATTGCAAAGTGTGAATCTTGTTTTGAGTACCGGTACTTATGCTTTTTTTTTTATTGCAGTCAGCTACTATGTATTTTCCACACGCTTGACTAACCACTGACCACAACGTAATGTCTCCCACCAGGCGGTGAACGAGTCGTGTTATCAGGCAGACGACTCTGTGCTCAAGTCTCTAGTCGAGATTGCAGACACGGCCCCAAAATACCTGAGACCCAACTTGGAGGCCACACTGCAGCTCAGTCTGAAGGTGAGTGCACATGTTCCCTTTTTCCTGGCTGTTTATTTTATTTTATTGGAAATAATAGTACACATAGTGCAGGCTTTAGTTCCGACACTATTATTGGTCCGACAGTCATTAGACCGACAAACCTACCACTCCAACCTAACCATAACTGCAAGCACGGGAGCAGCACATGTTCGAGCGCTAGTCCGACCGTTGTTCCTGCATGTCGGACTAATGCTCCGTCGGAATTACCATCAGGTCCCAGTGCATGCATAAACTTTCCTTAACCCATTTAGACCTGAGGACGATTCTACAAATCTGAAAAACCCTATGTTTCTATGTCAGTGGTGCTCAAACATTTTCCTGTCAAGGACCCCCAAATATATATGTAATTGGCTGTCGACCCCCCCCCCGTGTGTGCGTGTGTGTGTTCGATTAAACAAAAATAGCAGACCTACAAGCTCATAGCGCACTCGGTGCCACGCTATGAGCTTGTAGTTATTGTAGCGATGAATTTGTATTTTTCATGGGGGGGGGTGGGGGTCGAGACATGGCCAAAGCATTTTTGGAGGTCCCCAGCCAAACATTTTGAGAACGCCTGATCGTGTAAATGTGGCGCAAATCTTAGATTTATTTTTTTCATATATTCTTTCAGAGCGAATGTTTTTAACTCAAATCTTTGCTTCTGAAGTTCCTGGAATAACATATTTTCAGATGGGGGTCTGTGGCCATTTTATATCATTGTTGTGGTCCTTGACATGAGATATTGAGCACCACTGATATAGAAACATAGGTATTTCAGAAAACTGTCGGGATTTAGAAGGCTTTTTCTTATTTTTTTGACGTCGGGCCTAAATGGATTAACCCTTATAAATTAAATCATTTCACGTTGTAAATGCATTAAGATGACCTGTTTTGTTAATTGTCTCCTCTCCAGTTATGTGCAGACACCAACCTCACCAACATGCAGAGGCAGCTGGCCCTGGAGGTCATCGTCACGCTGTCGGAGACGGCGGCGGCCATGCTGCGGAAGCACACGGCCATCGTGGCTCAGAGTGGTGAGTGAGGGAGGAAGGCCGGCCGGCAGCAGCTCTCACGGCACAACACATGAACTGTCCTTTGCATCACTGCCCTTCACCTGCCTCCTGAACTCTCCTAATTAGACTTGTTATGTAGATTTCATTTCAGGCTTTGCCTTTTACTTTAACCACATGAACCCCTAGCATCCCCTATTCCGGGCCAAGCAGTTACAGAAAATGGGCTGGAAAGTATCATGGATTTTACACAGGAAATACTGGTTCATTTTTTGAACGAGACCTTCAAAATCTCTTCCAAATCCTGCCATATGCACTGGAAAAATGTGCGTGACATTTAAAAAAACAAAACAATTTTCTATCGTATAGGAAAACTATTGGAGGAGAGGTTTGTCTAACCCGTGTTATGCTTAGCCGTGATTGGACCATAGCAGTTTGGGGAGGGGCTTTGCTGTAGGTCAATTGTATAGGGTTTAAGTCAATGATTGTGTTTTAACCAAATATAGTATTTGTACCAGTGCTAACCATGGTTTTGTGTGTGTGCTCAGTGCCCCAGATGCTGACCATGATGGTGGACCTGGAGGAAGACGAGGAGTGGGCTATGGCCGACGAACTGGAGGATGACGACTTTGACAGGTAACATATTTTCAACAAAGTGGCCAGGAATGATTGGCTCTCTGCCCTTGTGTAAGTCTGTTCAATGCACTCACTCACTCACTGTATGCCGTGCTAATGTGCAGCAAGGCTAGCACTAGTACTCAGCTTCAAAAAGTTAGGAATGGAAATTAGGAAAATGTCGAGTGTTCTGGACAGTCTGTTTTAAAATTGAGCTTCCTCTTTCAATCTCTCCCTCGTGTGATTTGAATGTTGCCGCAGAAAGCATTCATGCGACTTCACTGCCACGTCATTCCAACGAGCAAACTGTCTCCGCACTGCAGAGCACCTGCTGTCATACCAAGAAGACACTTGAATTAATTTACTAGAATCTACATATAGAGTGTACTCTCTAGACTGTACAGTGTACACTGTACAATTATTTGCACTCACACAAATGCGCTCCCGGTTATATTTCAAGCTTGCACGGATTACATTTTCGGGAGAATATGTGACCAAAACTATTCCAATATCAAGCCCTGCTCAATCAAAGGTGTTGAGCCAAGTGGTTCGGCTATGCACACCTCTGGGTGGCCATGTTCTTTTATGGTGATACGGTGATATTTGAAAGGTGTTTTCCGCTGTGTCCCAATAGTAACGCAGTGGCAGGGGAGAGTGCCCTGGACAGGATCGCCTGTGGGCTGGGAGGCAAGATCGTCCTGCCGATGATCAAACAGCACATCATGCAAATGCTGCAGAACCGTACGTTTTCACATGATGCGCACACACACACACACACGCTCTTTCGAACAACATTGACCATATTCACATGGCAGCCATCTTCTCATGACATACGTTTCAACAATTCCCTTTTTTTATTAAAATATAAATATTTTGTTTCGTTACCTGCCTGCAGCCGACTGGAAGTATCGCCATGCAGGCCTGATGGCTCTGTCGGCCATCGGAGAGGGCTGCCACCAGCAGATGGAGGCCATCCTCAACGAGATAGTCAGCTTCGTCCTGCTCTTCTGCTCTGACCCTGTAAGACATGCATGTTTAAGTCACGCTGTTTGAATAGTGCTTTGTGTCTTTAACTGGTTTGAGTATAGCCTAACCAGTAACCACACATAAACACTAAACAGCATACAGATTATGTCACTTAAACAAAAAAAATTAACTTGGATTTATGTTTCACTTTGTGTTGTTTCATTTGCAGTTTTGCAATGGGCTATATTATAGCCATTTTACTATTTGCACACAGAATAACTCTTCCTACTTCCGGGGCGCTTCCCTACTACGTTCACAGGTGTTGCTGTTCCATTTAGTGTGCAATGGTTCTCGAACTTTAATTTCGATTTCACTCGGAGTGTACAAATTGAACCAAATGGACCTGTACGGGGCCATTTGGACCCCACTCAAGGACCCTTTGAGAGACCCACTGGTGTAGCAGAGTGTTTCCAGTGAACCAACATGCACAAAGCAGTGGTAACGCCTGTAATAACCGTTTGAATAGAATTTGGGAGTGTAACCAAATGGACCCGGTTGTTCCATTTTGTGGAACAACTCAAAACACCTTTTAGGCTACTGTTTGCATCACGATAACGCACGTCAATGTTGCGGCTGCTAATTCCCATGTCCAGGTGTTCTGAGACTCAAAAAACCCTGTTGTATTTGTCTTTTGTCAGGATAAAAAAATGCCGCATTTTTTCCTTAACTGTTAACACAGTTAAGGCTAATAAAATGTCTCCATTTGGCCAGCCCTGGAAGGAAGTGGGGAAGGGGTCCAAGTTCTTTCCAAAATGGCGTGCATAGATGGAGTCCATTAAATGATAAAGAATGGTCAAATGTACTTGGGACTGGGACAATGGGACTTAATAGCTTTGTCATGATTTGCATGCACAGCAAGTTCAGCTAGGTCCCTTTGTTTGTCATTCCACACATCCCTTCACACAGTGAACCAAAATGTTTTAACGTGCGTGTTTACCCATAAGCCAGTTTTTCAGGATTTGAATGTACTGCTGCAGGTCTTGTAGTGGTTTTGACTCTGCTCTTCTCTCCCCCTCAGCACCCCAGGGTGCGCTACGCGGCCTGCAACGCCATCGGCCAAATGGCCACAGACTTTGCCCCCACCTTCCAAAAGAAATTCCACGACAAGGTTTGTATGAAATCACTTTTGAGTTGTTAACCCATTTAGACCGGAGGACGATTCTACAAGTGGTTCTCAAACATTTTCATGTCAAGGACCCCCAAATATATATATGTAATTGGCTACCGACCCCCATCTGAAAATATGTTGTTCCAGGGACCCTCCCAGTAGCAAAGATTTGAGTTAAAAACTCTCTGAAAGAATATATATTCAATGATTTCAGGCACGTTTTCATGATTAAAAAAAAATAGCAGACCTACCGGTACAAGTTCATAGAGCTTGTAGATCTGCTATTTTTCAATAGCTAAAGTATAACATCCCAATGCTTAAAACACAAAGGGGTTCCCGCCCAAAATGGGTTAAACAGGTTAAACCGCTGTGAAGGCCCCCTGCTTTATATGTTGCTCAGCCAAATCAAATCATTGTTATGGGTTGATCAGCCAATCGAATCACTGCCAAAATTCACACAAACGGACCAAGTTGGGCATTGGGAGTGGCCACACGCACAAACTTGGCCACACACACACACACACACATGACATACTAGTAAACTGCGGTACACATTTCTCCACCCCCACGCCTTTTCCCCTCCCTCTGTTTGCACCACCAGGTCATCTCGGCGTTGCTACAGACCATGGAGGACCAGAGCAACCCCCGGGTCCAGGCGCACGCCGCGGCCGCCCTCATCAACTTCACAGAGGACTGTCCCAAGTCGCTGCTCCTCCCCTACCTGGACAGCCTGGTGCAGCATCTCCACGTCATCATGGTCGCCAAGCTTCAGGAGGTATACATGCGGCAGTGTTGATTTCGTCGACTAAGTCGAAAAATGTTTGTTATGCTGAAAATAGCCAATCTGCAAGCTCTCAACGTGTCGCACTGAGCTTGTAGATCGGAAATTACGACGGCATCAAGGCCTGCCAAAATACATTATAGTCAACTAAATCACCTGTAGATTTAGTCGACTAAATATCGTAACACTAAAACATTCCAGGTGACTAAAATGTGACAAAGAGACTGACTAAAATCAAAAATTGCTGCCAAAAACTACACTGATATGTACACTGAAACTGGCCTCTGTAAAATCTGAATCTGCATCTTGTTCATCTAAATGAGTTGAGCTGCAAAGCACTGCAAAACTATTGACGTTTGTTTGGGTGTCATAACTATTATTTGTAGTCATTTGTCCACCAAGTGTGCCGTCTTTTGTTTTGCTAGCGCTTGATGTACTGTATTCCATAAAATGGTGAAAATTGCATAGTTAACGTTATTTTACCTGGAAACTTGACCATGGTAAGTCTTGCCGAGCCGTGAGGCCCATATAGCGTAGGTTGTTTCTGTAGCGTGAGGCAGCTTGATGTCCAAATACACCCCCTAGACATGGCGCTAGTATGTCGCAGGGACTTCCCAGGGACCCCCAATCCAACCCGTGATGCCGAGTTCCAAGCAGGGAGGCACTTTATTTTTTCCAACTATACTAGACAGTAGAAAGACAGGGTAGTGGTGTCCGGCCAGAATCAAACCATACCAGGGTTGTTGTTGTAACCGTTTAGAACCCACCGTGCCTGCCTGCCTGCGTACTAAGCCCCGTACACACTCCTTTCTCTTCCCCAGCTGATCCAGAAGGGCACCAAGCTGGTCCTGGAGCAGGTGGTGACGTCCATTGCCTCCGTAGCCGACACGGCGGAGGAGAAGTTTGTGCCGTATTACGACCTGTTCATGCCGTCGCTCAAGCACATTGTGGAGAACGCCGTGCAGAAGGAGCTGCGGCTGCTCCGTGGCAAGACCATCGAGTGCATCAGCCTCATCGGCCTGGCTGTGGGCAAGGACAAGGTATGCTGTTGGAGGCAACTCAACCAAAACCTGTTAACCATCGGCTAAAATAATGTTGTCCCCGTCTGTCTGCTAGGCTTTTTTTTAAGCAGACGGCATGTAGTCCAGACCAGTATAACAAATCTAGTATAGTATAGCAATGTTCTGTCTTTTCTGACACAAAACGACATGGTGACCACAAGTAAAGGGTCAACTAAAGTTATCGGTGTCATACTTGTGCTGCTTTGCCTGGCTGTTACTGGCATTGAAATGTCACAACATTTCATTGACCGGCTTTGGACAAGGACACGGTTTCGGCTTTGTTCTCAACATTTCATTGACCAGTTTTAGACAATGAAACTGCTTTGATACACTCACATTCAGCTTTAGACAATGAAATGGCTTTGGTATTTCATTGACCAGCTCTGCTCAGTGAAACGGCTTTGACGCTGTTGACGACTAGTGTTTGGGGGGGAAAAGGTGCTGTTTTAATCTTAAACGCATTTGATAGACCATTTGATCAGTTTATTTTTCTATTTGGGAAGGAGTTGTACTTTAAAAAGACATTAGACTTAGTATATACCACTCCTATCATCCAAATGGACTGGCAAATTGGACACAGCACCTTTGTTTTATAATCCATCGTTCTATTACAACCATCTTGGAGTTACTAATCTGTACAGTATGTGGCTTTGAAGTAGGATGTAATGGGATGGGGCAGGTATGTGGTTGTTGTTGTTGGTGTTTAAGTACCCCACAGCACCCTCCAGTGGACTAAAGTATAAGTGGCACTCCCAGATCACATTACATGCACTCCTTCAACCCTCCTCTTGTCTTCTGTGTGTGATAGTTCATGCCTGATGCCTCTTGTCTTCTGTGTGTGATAGTTCATGCCTTGATGCCCCATGTCTTCTGTGTGTGATAGTTCATGCCTTGATGCCTCTTGTCTTCTGTGTTTGATAGTTCATGCCTTGATGCCTCTTGTCTTCTGTGTGTGATAGTTCATGCCTTGATGCCTCTTGTCTTCTGTGTGTGATAGTTCATGCCTTGATGGCTCTTGTCTTCTGTGTGTGATAGTTCATGCCTTGATGCCTCTTGTCTTCTGTGTGTGATAGTTCATGCCTGATGCTTCGGCCGTGATGCAGCTGCTGCTCAAAACCCAGACGGACTTCAACGATCTAGAAGATGACGATCCTCAGGTAGGAAGAAGGAGAGACCCACACACACTGTGGTTTCATTCTTTAGCCCATTGAGACCTTAGACCCGAGTCTTCTAAATCATGACGGTTTTTCTGAATAAAACCTATGTTTCTATACCAGCGGTTCTCAAACTATTTAAGGTCGAGGACCCCCAAAATTATATGTAATTGGTCGCGGACCCACATCTGAAAATGTTTTTGTTCCAGGGACCCCCCCCCCCAGTAGCAAATATGAGTTAACGTTTGCTGTGAAAGAATATATTCAAATATTTTTGCCACGTTTTCACAACTGGCTGATCTACAAGATCTACAACATGAGCTTGTAAATTTGCTATTATTCAACAGCTAAAGTAATTAAAATAATGGTTAAAGAAGTAAAAGCTAAGGTGTCACACATGTGTTCCAGATCTTAATGGAATAGAACCGTCTATATTCTGTTCAGTTCTGCAAAACTGCTATTGTGCATGTTCACACGTGTGTGTGTGTGTGTGTGTGTGTTAGATCTCCTACATGATCTCTGCATGGGCTAGGATGTGTAAAATCCTGGGTAAGGAGTTCCAGCAGTACCTGCCTGTGGTGATGGGTCCCCTGATGAAGACGGCCTCCATCAAACCCGAGGTCGCTCTCCTGGACAGTAAGTCCCCCGAATTATTAACTGTTGGCCTTGTCGATCGATGCATGTGCTGGAGTTGAATTTCCCTCATGGTATTTAAATCCAGACCACTACTGCACCCAGAGGGGCCATTATTTAGAGCCTGTGCAAAACCCGTTTGTGTATGCCGCTCCGGCTGCAAGATCTGTCTGTTGAATGCCGATACTACGTTTTGGTTGCTCGGTCCTTCATTAGGCAATTTATGTATTTGTAAGTGAAGACTGTGCCCCCTTGTTTCTCTTCTCAAGTTCGTTACTCCTACGTGCCTGTCCATTTCAGTAGCTCCTGTCCATTTCAGTAGGTGTGCAAAAGGACTTTTTCTACTTTGCACTTTCTACTTTTACAGTTTGAAATGCATCACAATATGCCAGTTTGTTTGCTGTTTTTCCATAATACTCATCATTAGGGATGCACCGAAAGGGAAATTCTTGGCCGAAACCGAATACCGAATATAGGAAACAGTTGGCCGAAAACCGAATACCGAATAGCCGAATACATCTTTGTTGTAAAGCTACCTGATTATGGAAAAAGACATGATTATGGCAAAACCTAAACACTTATGGGTCCATTAAAAAAACATCTAATTAATTGGAGGCTTTGTGATTAATTCATCTCAAATAATCACATTTTAATCGCATATCAATAGGCCTATTTGACCTGAGCAGTGAGCTTTTTTTTCTACATAAGCATAGGCAATAAAACAAGTACTAATAATAATAGTGATAATAATATTATTTATATAATGCTTCTCTGAGTACTTAAAGATGCTTTTCAAGGGGAACATGAGAACTAATAAAAAACAACTTTATTAGGGAAAAACTAAGACTATGGAATAAAATAAATGAAAGTGGAATAAGATAGCTGGGGAAAGTAATATTCTAGAGGTGGGTTTAGCATGTCTCTGAGAAGTGCATAGTTTCGACAGGTCTTCCTGCTGTGGAAACACGGGCAGATGCAAGGATAGTCTATCATTCATTTTATAATGGAAACCAGCAACATGTTGATGCAAAGACGTGTAGCTGCTCCAAATGATATTCCCATTCGTCTTTGTGTCTGCCCGTGTAAACCTGGTGTAAACGCAGCATCGAGTGTGAGGTGTTTAGTTGGGGAACGGATGGAAAGTACTATAGTGTTATTAAGGAGGACTCCTAACGATATGGACCAGAGCTAAACTAATGTTAGCTCCCATGCTAGCTAGTAGCTACCCTCGTCAGACAACACCACCACCATCCAGATCGGGTGGAAGGCAGCTGCTGATATCACGTTGCTTGTGCCCGTGGATGGGAAATAAGATTTAAAAGGCTATGGAAGCGCGGATGAAAGCACAGATGTGTGCAACAATAAAGTTGTGTCGGACTCGGATCTGTCTGTGCATTCCGTCTGCTGACTGCTGCTCGTGTGTTGTGAGTGACTGTCTTAAAGAGCGTCATAAGCATGCGCCCTTCCTGCGCTGGAAGTAGCAGATCTACAAGTTATCTACCCGTCGCAATGCACAGCGCTTTGGGCTTGTACATCTGTGTTTTTCCCGCAGTTTAGTTGAATTATATCGATTCACAACTTTAGGACCACTACTACTATTCGGTGATATTTTTCGGCTTATTTGAGCCGAAACCGAATAGGCCGAAAATACATTTTTAGCCATTTTCGGCCGAATATTTTCGGTGGCCGAATTTTCGGTGCATCCCTACTCATCATAGTTGTGGTTCGCCAATCTACAAGCTCACAATGTGTGGTGTGTGTGTGTTAATTTTAGCCCAGGACATGGAGAACATGTCTGAGGACGATGGCTGGGAGTTTGTCAACCTGGGGGACCAGCAGAGCTTCGGCATCAAGACGGCAGGCCTGGAGGAGAAGGCCACTGCCTGCCAAATGTTGGTGAGTCATCACTGACTAGAAACTTGCATAAGACTTTACTGTAAGTACCGTATAGCTGTCAATGGCCATTACCAGTCTGACTACGAGACTGATACAGGTTCCTGCTGTGATAGAAAGGCCAGTCTCATTCCAAGACTGATACAGGTTCATGAGCTGTGATTGAAAAAAGCTCACACATTTTGGTTTATTGTGTTACGCTGATGTGTTGCATTCTGGTTGAGCTCAAATCTAGGCCACTTTCTTGAGACACTGCAACACAACAACGCTTCATACAATAGCCAATGATTGTGTTGGATTCATTTGATGGTATTATGATATTTTTCTGTTGCAGGTATGCTACGCCAAAGAGCTGAAGGAAGGTTTTGTGGAGTACACGGAACAGGTGGTGAAACTGATGGTGCCTCTGCTCAAATTCTACTTCCATGATGATATCCTTCTCTCACAGTTTTTTTTACCCCCACATGTGTTATTATTCTCGTTGTTCCCAGATTGTTGTTAAGATCTCTCAGTGTTATCCATTTAAAGTCTATACAGTACTTCGCTGACTGGGTACCTCAAGGTGTCTTTACTTGAACCCCCCCCCCCCCCCCCCCCTTTGGTGATCTACGTGCTGCAACGGGTTGAGCTTGTAGCTATTTTCTTGCCGACGTTTGCCTATTATGACGAGCACCAAAAAGAGCGCTAGAGTCCGGTTCATGTGGTTAACCCATTTAGACCTGGGAATGATTCTACAAATGTCTTCTAAATCCTGACGGTTTTCTGAAAAACCCTATGTTTCTATGTCAGTGGTCCAAGGACCCCCAGAATTATCTGTATTTGGCCACCGACCCCCATCTGAAAATGCGTTGTTCCAGGGACCACCCACCCAGAAGATTTGAGTTAAAAATGTTCACTCTGAATCTGAAAGAATCTATATTCAAAGATTTGCGCCACATTTTCACGATCTTTCAAAAATGGCTAAAGTTTAGCCTAATGCTTCAAACACAAACGGGGTCCCACCCAAAATGGGTTAAATATGCTTAAAGGGCTCTCGACTCTCTCGAGTGACACACGGCTGGGTGTTTAAGTGAATAGGCTTTTGGAACGCTGTAACTGTTCGGCCATGTTCCTTGACTGTGACCTACGTGTCCGGGTGGCAGCCGCTGAGTCCATGCCACTGCTACTGGAGTGTGCGCGGGTTCGAGGCCCTGAGTACCTCACCCAGATGTGGCACTTCATGTGCGGCGCCCTCATCACAGCCATCGGCACCGAGCCCGACTCGGACGTTCTATCAGAAATCATGCACTCATTCGCCAAGGTAAGGTGTTTTATGACTGCTGTGACATTTTGTTAATCGGAGACTGCTATTAGAGTCTATCGCCACAAGATGGCCTCTTTCCCTATTGTAATGTATTGTCATGTTTCGCTGTCCCTCCGTGCCTGCCGTATTGTTGCTCTGCTCCCCTCTGAATAACGCACGTCTGATCTGCTAGTGGAGCTCAGTGATTTTACCCATTACACAAGTATCTTATGGAAACGAGTCAAGAGAAGAAACCTAAAATGAACAACATTTGACTGGGAGACAAGTCAAGAGCATGGCAGCAGAAAGACTCGTGTCCTCTCGTCTGTTCATTTTATGACTAGCCTCGGGAGTTGGGACGGTAGATCACATGAAACCGTATTAAACCGCAACAACCTTGGTCTGCCCACCACGGAGGTTGTGGGTTCAAATCTACCGTGGCGTCTATGGGGGGGGAGGAAGCCAGACGGCGAGGGTGACATCACTGCATGTATTCCTACAGGCTGGGGCGGCACATGTCCGCACGGGAGTGTTGGCGGGTCTTCAGTAGGTGAGCCAGTAGGATTCAACCGCAGTGATGACACACAAAGGTGTCAGGAGGAATTGACATAACTAAATTGAGGACACGTGTGTTTTTTTTAAATGGTATTTAAAAAGGACGTTTTAAGACATGCTACCAAGGTTGTCGTTTGTTCCTAGCGTGAAGATTATGCTCATCCCTGAACTACTCTATTCTCTACTCTGCTATTGCGTTGCTAATTCATCATTTTTTTTCTTCCTTTGGCAGTGCATCGAGCTGATGGGAGATGGCTGCCTTAACAACGAACACTTTGAGGAGCTGGGAGGCATTCTGAAAGGGAAACTCGAGGAGCACTTTAAGAACCAGGATCTCAGACATGGTGTGTCCTTTGTTCCTTCAGCCGGTCCTTAGTAGGGATTAGTTCCGAAATGTTCGATACTGGTGTTGATACTGATACCTTGACTAATACTATAATAAGTAAAAAGGCAGTATTGTCCTTTTTTTATTATTTATGTATCGCAGTCTTTGCACACATGACGTCCTTTTCTCTGCATGTGATGTTGTTTTCACTACATGCAACTTGGATCTCATACAGGCTTGTTTATTGGCTCACTGACCCTGAGATTCACTCCCTTAGGTATCTACATTTGGTGCAGATGTTTCAATGCGAGGTGTTCAGTCATTGCCATGAAAAAGGCTTTCATTTCAGTTCCCAGCCCCGATTCATTTAGTTCTGGTGAATTTGTGTTTCTTCTTTTTGAGTGGTGCAACCACTCCAAGGAACAGCAATGTCCGTGTTCACCTATGTATGTGACGTCGGTTCACCTATGTATGTGACGTTAATGAGCACCAGTATAATAAGCACCAGTAGGGGCGCTGTTTGCCAGAAACGGAGAGAGAGAGAGAGAGAGAGACAGTGCTGCACTGTTGCCTGCTAATGAGAGAGAGAGAGAGAGAGAGAGAGAGAGAGAGAAGGGGGGTGGGGGGAGAGAGAGGAGTTGCACCTCTCGGTTCACACAAGTGTGATTTTTGTTCTTCCTGAACCTTCATCTGTTTCCCCACAGCCAAGAGAGAGGATGAGGACTACGATGAACAAGTGGAGGAAACGTTACAGGATGAGGTAAGAATTCTCTTACCTCACTCTGTATAGTGGTGTTTTTAGCAGTCTAGTCTACTAAATATCATAAGATTTTAGTTGTGAGCTTGTAGATCTGCTATTTTCAGCTTGTAATCAATATTGTAAAATGACTTATACTGGATCTCTTGTCCACTAGTCCCTATCTAACATTATAGTCTAGTTTTTATTTGACGATTGTCAGTACATTTAGTTTTAGTCGTAGCTTAGTTTCCATTTAGTTTTCGTCTGGAAAAAGGTAGTCGACAGACATTGACAAAATCAACACTGGTATAGACTATCTGTCCTGAGTCCTGACCAAATTCTCAAGAATAACTGATTCCTACTACGTACTATTCAAACATCCTTACTGCAGGCAATTGCTGCGTGTGTAATCCGTTCTACCACGGCTTAATTGTGTTTGTTTTTATTTTCAATCAGGATGAGAATGACGTGTACATCCTTACCAAAGTGTCAGACATTCTGCATTCAGTCTTCAGCAGCTACAAAGAGAAAGTACTGCCTTGGTTCGAACAACTCCTGCAGCTAATTGTCCAGCTAATAGTGAGTACTTGGTGGAGGAGTACTTGTCACTTAAGTAGTGGGAGGTCATTTTTGTGTTGAAATAAGTGAAATAGCCAAAATTCCCATATTCTGCTATAGGGTGGAAGTGATGAGCTAAAAATTGGAACATGCAGCAGAAAGCAGACATTTTATATAAAATATTGTATGCGGGGGGAAAATGTAAAGACAGCAAAGAAAGTCTCTTTCTCTGCGCTGGCCACATTTCATGGTGCTAAGAAACGCGCTCTTGCAAGATCAAAAGGATGATTGATAGTACAGTACTTCTATTCTAATCTAAATATTGTTTCGATTACAAGCCCATACTTATCGGGAAAACAGCTGCATGTGCTCATTGTGCTGTGATGGAAGTTAAAACAATCTTTACCTCAACATGAAACGAGAAATTATAATAATTATTTAATACAGCTTTCTTTGCTTTCTTTGTCGCACCTCCAATGGTGCCGTGGCGGACTATGCATGGCAGGGACATCCTCTTCCCTGGGCCTAGCCTAAATAATGTTTTTGTTTTTGTTTAAACCAAATGGAGGTGCAAGATAAAATGTGACGAAGTTTTACCGTAAGGGACCATCCATATTTCTTTTTTCTGCATCGCTTTTTCGGTCGAGTCTCGTTCTCGATGAACTACACGTGACTTATTTTTTTAACTGTCAGCCATTCGAGGTGATAAAAAGGTTGGAACTCCTGCCCTGCTTTAAGTTCTAATGTTCTAAATATTCCCCCTCTGCTCCTCCAGTGCCCCAGCAGGCCGTGGGCAGACAGACAGTGGGGTCTGTGTATCTTTGACGACGTGGTGGAGCATTGCAGTCCCACCTCCTTCAAATACGCAGAGGTCTTCCTTCGACCCATGCTCCAGTCCCTGTGCGATACCAGTCCCGAGGTGCGGCAGGCAGCGGCCTATGGCGTTGGGGTCATGGCCCAGAATGGCGGCGAGAACTACAGGCCATTCTGCACAGGTAGCTAACCCCCCCCCCCAGTTCAAAGGGTGTTCATTTGTTTTTTACTAGCCCTAGTCCTTTTCTATCTGAAGTAAAAATGCATTTATCTGGTTTCCTGGGACTCCAGGTGAATGCAGGTACTGTCCTGGTAGTGTGCACTGTGGGTACCTGACAACCAGGGTTTAATTGAACTCTACTATCCCTATTCTACGTATCTCTATTCGGTGTGAGCTTGTAAATACTCTTAATTTGTTAAATGTCAGTGATCTGTAGGTAGAAGCAAACCTCCTATTATAACACTAATATCGTAGGTAACGCAGACCCCCATCTTATCCTCTAAACCAGGGGTTCCCAAACAGTCCTTGAGAGAGTTCCAGGGGGTCCCCAGCTAAAAGATAATTAGAAACCAAATGGACCCTTATCGGTAGGTAACTCGAGTGTACAAATGGAACCCATTTGGTTCCATTTGTACACTCTTCAGAGTTAAATGAACATTGATTTTACAATATAAACCGGGGTCTCAGAGATGGAAATGCCATTAAATGGGGGTGCGTAGACTAATGCATCTCAAACTGGGGGTCCTTGAAATTAAACTGGTTGAGAATCACTGTTAGAGCTGTAACAATCTTTTCTTATGGGGGATCCCTGCCGTATCGTTTCAAATGGGTGTCCGCATGTTGTTAACACATTCTGGTCGGGAACCCTTTTTTTGTGTTTTAAGCATTATGTTATGCTTTGGCTATTTAAAAATAGCAGATCTACAAGCTCTTAGGTCTGCTATTTTTTTTAATCGTGAAAATTTGTTGCAAATCTTTGAATATATATATATATATATATATATTCTTTCAGAGCGAACATTTTTAACTCAAATCTTTGCTTCCGGGCCCTTGATATATATATATAATATATATACAGTATATATATGTTTTTTGGGGGTCCTTGACATGAAAATGTTTTGAGTGACTGACATAGAAACATGCACTTTCCAGAAAACTGTCAGGATTTACAAGGCAGTTGTAGAACCTACCTCAGGTTAATTGTCAATTCTTCCTTGTCGTGAAGAAGTTTGGGGAACCATTGCTCTAAACCGTGGTCTCCTACTACTGTGCCCTCTCTCTCTCTCCCTCCCTCCAGAGGCCATCCCGCTGCTGGTGGGAGTCATCCAGGCTGCAGAGGCTCGCTCCAAGGAGAACGTCAACGCCACAGAGAACTGCATCTCGGCCGTGGGCAAGGTGATGCGGTACCGGCCCGAGTGTGCCAACGTCAACGAGATCCTGCCCCATTGGCTGAACTGGCTGCCGCTCAACGAGGACAAGGAAGAGGCCGTGCACACCTTTGACTTCCTGTGTGATCTCATTGAAAGGTAAGGTGGGAAGTGCCAATCACAGACAGGTGTTGGAAGGTTGTCTCTACTGTGTTGTCTACAACGCCTCATACTGATAATTGATGTGAATTTACAAATATAAATTCCCATAGTGTTCAGGAATGCATTCCCATCATTAGTGCAGCGATTAAAAAATAAAGGACAAAATTAAAAAGGCCATCGCCATTCACAATTACGTTGCCACCTAAATTATATTCTGATAAGGCTTGCAATCCTTCCTCACAATGTTTAACTTTTTGTCCCTGATCCTCATAGCAACAATCCTATCGTCCTCGGACCAGACAACTCGAACCTCCCCAAAATATTCCTCATCATCGCGGACGGAGTAGCCAATGAATCTGTGAAAAGTGAGGATCCATGCAGCAAACGGTTGGCAAACGTCATCCGTCAAGTACAGGTACAGAGAAATGCACCTTGAAAATGTGTTTTTGTTTGTTTTTCCCATTGCTAGAAATGTGTAGTGGTCATGATTCTACTCAGAACATTGTCTTGAAAAGACTGAACTTCTTTTGGCTAAACTAAGGTTCCATGACGTCTTAAAATTTCTTAATTTAAGGTCTTAATTTGTCTTAGATTTGACCAAATCTGACCGTAGGTATTACATATGAAGATGAGGTTTTTAAGTCTTCATGGGAAAATGGACAGCTATAAACATCTGTGCGTATTCATTTGATTACCGTAGTTTGTCGTCATTAATAAAAGTTTTATGTCTGGAGACCGCTGCGAGCAGAAGTGGGAAAATGACCATTTGTTTGTTCTTGGCTCTGCCCGTTTTGTCTACTGCGGTGGCATGGGTGGATGGGGAGGGGAGTTTTTTGTTTAACAAATCACGCGCTCCCTTTCTCCTGCCGGTGACGTAAACTGCCCATACTTGCAGCAAAGTGCAGCCGCGCACACTCCACGGCACAGTAAACAAACATGCAGTGTGGCAGACTAGTGGCCTTCTTAAAAACATTTAGATGAAGACAATTTGCTTGCATAGTGTTGCAGCCGTGCATGATTCTGCATCGATTCGGTGACGTGACCTAATCAATGCATTTGTTGTTGCCATTCTCAGCTGTGAGGCAGCAGCTGTATGTCCCTAGTATTGGGGTATTTTCTATAACTATATCTGTATTAGGCTATATTATGTTTTGTCCATTTTATTTTCTTGACAAAGTGACAAAGCACCCATAGGCTTTTAGTTCTGCTCAAGTAAAAACTTGGGACTTAAATTAATTGAAAAAATAATTATGTTCATTTGGAGGGTCAGAACTGTTCTGTACTGTAATCGTGACGATGTACTGTATTTGGTTAAGCTAAAGCGATGTTAAATCTATCTTTGCCTACTACTGGTATTTCTCACGTTCTGTTGTGCCAATACTACAGATTAATATACATTTTATGTATATGTATTTTTTTTCCCCAGTTATTGAGTATGTCTTGAGAAGCAGGACGTTATATAGTGTTTAATTTTTTTTATAATGTATATATATTTAACATTCATTTGGGTCTTAAATTACTTTTGTCGAGGTCTTAGTTAAAATGGTCTTATAAAAGGTCTCACATTTTACTTTCAAAATGGTGACAAGAACCCTGAAAATGTAGTACCGGTATATTGAACCCTGAAAATATCTAAATGCTGCTCCCAAATCAATTTACCATATTGTTCTCTGCCCCGCCAGATGTCTGGAGGACTGTGGACGCAGTGTGTGTCAACATTGAACGAAACTCAGCAAAAAGCCATCCAGGATCTCCTCAACACGGCTTGAACCATCATAACCACCCACCCCTTCCTCACCTCACCTGCAAACAACCATGTAATCAGACCATGACTTAACATCTGGCTCATAGAATCCCTCCTGCTCTGACCTGTAGTGAGCAAGCGTGTGTATGTATGGACTTCTTTGTAGCCTGGCTCTGGTTTCACACACTCCCAACCCCCCCCCCCCCCCCCCCCCCAACCCCAACCCGAAATCCTTCCTTCCACTCCGATAAGTCAATGAAATGACCTTCTGTGAAATTGGGTGTACCGGAAGTGCTGGATTAGATTGGACTGAGCGACAAGGAGGGCCCCCTCCCTCCTTCGCTTTTGGTTTTCCATGGACAATATCCCTCCCATCTCCACAGCCACAACCCTGTCGGGCCACGCCCGCCATCCTTTTACTGAGCAGACTTGTCTCTCTACTTCCGGACAGAAGTGATGTTGGTTCTCAACATGGCGCAGAGGGAAAAGCTAAGAGTATATCACATTATTTGCCCTCAACTCCAAATGAAATGATCTCATATCTGGTCATTTACTTTTTCTTGGAGTGCATTACCTGACGGTTAGCTGTGTCTTTCATGGGGATGTTCTTTATATATTCTTTTACTCCAATATTGCCCAGTGAAAACTAACGGTTGGAATTATCAGTGCTCTGGGTGGCCAGAGATGGTGAAACAGGGGGATGGGACTCGAGACTTTGACTGCTGAATTGTACGAGGTGGTGGGGGGCGTGTGCACTGTGCACATGGGGTGATCACTGCCTGCCTCCTGTGAATCATTTTATTTTTGTTTAATTTCATTTTATTTTTATTTTTTTTCTTGATCTGTAATTCCTAGTGTGTGACCTGGGGGACAAATGGCATCTGTTTGCCCCCAGCTCACGGGGGGGTAATGTCAGAAGACTTAACAGCATGTGTGTCAGTGGCTAACTCTCACTCCTTTTTGGGGTGAAAAACAAAATGATATAGTTAACGCACATCATTGTTGTCTGGGAGATTTGCCATCGACCAACTAATAAAATTCCAGCTGAGAGAATTTTGAAGAATGTGTCATCTTTGAACGTTTTAAAGGCTGCTGCAGGCCATGTTTGCTAGTTGGAACTAAAACGAGTAAATCAATATTGGAGCAGCATTTTGTTTATAGTTTTTTTATATTATAGTTTTACATTATACATTTAGGACATTCAATAACAATCAGGCTTTTGAAGTTTGTTATGGACAATGTGTCCTGGGACAACAGGCAAATAAGAAAGTGAATGCCACATGCTGGACAGGCAAATCAGAAAGTGTGGGATGAAAAGGTGGGATGAAAGGTGGTCAATCTACAGTAATCTAATAATAAAACACCATTCCACTTGGACAGTTAAAGGGCATTCTGCTTGTGAAGTGCAGTATCTGCTGGATTCTTTGCAACAATATGATGTTCCTCTTAAGACAAAAGCAAAGGGCACTAAAGTTGGAAGTCATCCGGTAGTGGCTACATTTGTGTTCATACATGTAATGGCGGTTCATTCTCCAGTTTCTGTAATCTTGGGGGAAAAAAGGCTATTCGTTCTTTTTTTATTTTCTGGAAGATTACGGCTCGGTAAATCAAAAAAAGCACAACCGTGTGAAGTGAGGGGTGCTCTTGTCGTGATGTCATACATCATCACATTCCGGCCAATCGCCATTTGCCTCTTCACTTTTCTGTCCTTTTTGAGGGGCGCTAGCCCCTCTTATATTCAACTAGTGTAGGAGGGCCTCGTATATTCAGCTAGTGTAGATTTTCGTCCTAACAAACATTAAATGCCATTGACAGTGAATGGAGAATTTACCTCATGTGTCTGAGCAAATCTGTATTTTTGTCCTACACAATTCCCATTGACAATAAATGGATTAAATTCATTAATTATTTTAAGCCTAGAATCAAGCCATCCTGGTGAATCATGAGCATAAAACCTTTGATTCTGTGGAAAGGAAATAATTGAATATTTAATTATACAATATACTGCATTTAATAAATGTCCTTTGTTTAGAGTTTTTTTTTCTTTTTCTTTCATTCTGAACAGTACTGAAGGGCTCTCCTATCAGCTCAAATAGGAGACATCAACTCAATCTACTCACACCAGTAGACGCAGAACTAGCTGAAGGAAGACGGTGTATATTAGGGTCTTTGGGGGGTAGGGGTCACCATATTACCATATTATGTTATACTTGCTATTTGAAAATAGCAGATATACGAGGTCATAGCTGTATTTCATCTGCTATTTTAGAAAAGTATAGGGCTATATTTTTTTCAAGCAAACATTTTTCACTTTTTGCCTGTGGAGGTCCCTGGCACAAAATATTTTTTGAGATGGAGGTCCATGACCAAATTGCTCTTTGGTGAGCTGCGAAAATACTTGCTGTACTGTACTTGTACTGTACATTGACAATACATTGAATCTCAATCTGGTCATGGAAGGACTAGGCTCTGTGGGTTGACTCCTGTACTTGCCCCTCCTAGTCTTCAAGGCAGCACATTTGCTTCAGCTACCACAAAAACAATTACATTTTGAAAGGAAGGTTTATATTATATTTTACACTAGTATTTTGGCGATGTAATGAGAGCATTATTTATTTCTCATGCTACAACTTTCCTCCCCTCACTTTAATGACTCCAGTTTCACACATCCATCCTCCTCCAAGCTGGTCACAATGCCTTCTACCTACCTTGTGACACTAGGGGGAGTAAAGTGCTGCTAAAGAATATTCCAACTGCTGCTAAAGAATATTACCGTATTTCCAATGGGAAACACTGAACAGATACCGATGTTTAACCATAACCACAGTGATTTCAGTCTATGAAACAACTTTCCACCCAACACTACATAATTTACATTAGGCATCTTCCTCTGAATAATCAAAACCACAATCTGCATTTACTTTGGTTCAGCTCAGCTGCTAGAGCCCAGGGCAGTGTGTGTGTGTGTGTGTGTGTGTGTGTGCGCGCGCGCACGGAACTCAGATTAACAGTTCACCCTGCCAGATGCCGAGAAACTCATCGGGATTTCGGGTCCGGGATGATCATCCTCATGATCCTCATCCTAGCAAGATAATCTAGAAGCTCCAGTGTCCAGTGCATTCCTCAGAACAGATGAAAGTTCAGAAACATGATGGTACACCTACCTACCTACACGGCTACACCTATACATTATACTCCAATAACTCCATTCGCTACCCTGGCGACAGCGAACTCCTCAAACCCCCGACCTCCACCCGCCCCCTTCACAAACAAAACGAAACCAACCGTTGCCTGGCGACGTTCTAACCAATCAGGGTGCGACCCACCGGCCGGGGTATGGGAGTCTTATCGCCGCGATTTTAGGGGCGTGGCAGGGCGGGTCTAAAGGCTCTGTGCTACCTGTCACAGGTCAATCAGCCTGTCAATCATCTCCTCTGCTCGGTACGCACACGTGCAATCGTGCATTAATCATCCTTTTTCTTCTCAACTTTGAAGAGGTAAGGTCGGCGAAAAGACGAAGAGCAAAATGTATTCATGTAAATGTATGTGTTATAATATGCGTGACTTGGTGTCGAAATATTTACTGTAGTTACAAACAGCAGGGTTTTAGTGCTAAGTTTGACTGTTTGGACGTGAATGTATAAGTTGATTGATGTCATGATAGACTAAAGAGGCCGCACCATGGAAGGCAGAATGTCGGCCGCCTGCAACACGACTTTTAATATAAATAAACCTGAATGTATACATGAGAGTTAACATTATAATAATGTGTAAGGCGAGGCGATGTTTAGAGGTTCCATGACCACGGCACGTTCAAAGTTTAAAAGCCGGAACCCTTCGTCATGATACGATGTGGATGGATTTAGGCCTATATTAAACACAAACCAACGTGGTAGCCCCTTTCGGGGCTCTCGGTAACGCCGTCCAAAATACAGAAAAGGTATAACCGAGGGCGAGGGTCCCGAGAGGAGCTAACCAACGTGGTTTCGACGAACCGCGGTAGGGTAATCATTGAGTGAGTGAATGAGACAACGCACCACGTGTGGTGACTTTTACACGACTTTTACCCTAATAAAAAAGTATTTAGTTTGGTTTATGTTCAATAAATGCATGCTTCGAGGGTGACTGCGTCCAACTTTTTTGCATAGTATATCGATAAAATGACACGGGACGTCCCCAATGGAAAGTTGGAAACAAGCCATAGCCTAACGCTTTCTTGGTTTATCGACGTTTTAGCATACTTTTGTATGAAACTGTACCTCTGTACTTTATTTTTTATTTGCAAACTTAAAAGTATTCAATCAACTAGAAGGGACAACGAACTGAACTAAGTTATATTAACATGACCACTGTTTTAACTCCTTGATCTGAAATTCAAATAAAATGACACTTAAAGCTCAACGACATGCAAAGTCGTCTTTTTGTCTTCTAACTTGAGTTGATGTTGTGAATTGTAATAAACAGTTGTGAAACATCATGTATTCAAAATTAGTTAATCCAGGGGACCCCTTGAGGAAGTTACATGTGGGCCCTGAGCAAAACTATCAAGTTGAATTCCACATTTCCACTATTTCACCAGTTATAAGTTAACCCAGTGAGATAATGTATTAAAAAAAGACTAAGATAATAGGTTCCACTTATCTCCCCACAGACAGTAGAATTCTACAATACAACAATAAAATGTTCTTATGGGTGCATCTGGTACTAAAATCGTTTCAATTGGCGGGGCCACTGCCTAATATCAATGTGGACGTTCTTGACATTTAAATGTTAGACATTATGCTCTATGAATTCACTTTACATGTTTGCCTTAAAGATTGCCTTTTTATTTATTTATTATAGGCTACATACTACCTTGACAACCATGGCCGACGAATGGGAGGAAGAGGTAACTTCAGAGAGGGAATTTAACTGACCTGTTTGAAACATTGAGAGACTGTTGAAGTCATAACTCATAACACGTTTAATGTGTCCATGTTTACAGGGAACCAGCACCGGTGGTGCAGTCACCAGCCAGGCTTCAAGCAGTGGTGGGTTTATGCATAGCTAGCTACACAGCAAAATCCTGACTGTTCTTTTAACTATGACTGAAAATGAACCCTTTGCTTTAACACTCATTTACAGTATATTGCCATATACTGTTTAAAGTAAAGTAAAGAACATTGCTACCAGTGACTTGATGGTGTACCTTTATGTATGTAACAGTGGGCTCAACAGACAATTAATATTGTTATCAGTTGAATTATGTTCATAAGGGTGACTGTGATGTATGTATGTGTCTTTTAGGGAGCTCCTGGAAAGGAGGATTTGGAGGAGGGGATGACAATGACAGAGGTAAGTGTATGTTATGGGAAATATGATTCCTTAAATTTGTACTGTTACTGGGCCTGATAATAGTTGCATGATGTCTGAATCGGCTCAATTGCTTTGGTAGTTGAATGTCTTACACTTTGCTCTGACTTTATGGTAAATGCAAGATGCGGGGGTCCCACATTTCAAAACCATTGAACTACTGTCTCAAGGGGCAAGTTAATTGCGTTGCGAACTTGCGACTGACATAGAAACATGGCTTTTTCCGAAAACTCATTTTCAAACAGACATTTTTAGAATCTGAGCTCAGGTCAGAATGGGTTAATAACTTAAACACAACAATAAACATCCAGCATTAGATGTCATTTACCAAATTGAGGTTGCCTGTGTTTTATACAGGTCGTGGAGGAAGAGGCAGAGGAGGACGAGGAGGAGGATTTAGGAGCGACTCGGGTAAGAACACATTTGGGCTGCATACAAATCTGTGGTATACTATCGATATTACTGCGCATGATAAGTAAAGACAGTTACCAAGGGATGCCCGCTGGCCAAGTGGCCCAGGCTCATGCTACATGGGCTCTGGCCTGCCAGGGCGTCATGTGTTCGAGTCCCGTTCATGACGACCTTTGCTGCGTATGTCTCCCCATCCATCTTCACTTGATACTGCCAAAGGCAGAAAACTCTTCATGCACGCATGAATGCAAAAGAGAAAGGTGCATTTCAGAATGAATCAAGTAAACATACATTTTTATGTGCAAGCCTGTCAAAACAGCTCTGCTTTCACCATACAGTAACATTAACTAATTGTACCGGTAGTTTTACTCAAACCATTAAACCCTTATACATGCTTGTAATGTATGCAATGTATAAATTAATCAAGATTACATTATTCTGGAATTCTATTTTCAAGTCTCATGAAGCCCTACCATACTGTACATGTGTCAGTGACATTGATAGCTTAAATATAGCTAAACCTTTGACCTTATTTTGCAGGAGCTGATGATAAGGGGAATGGTAAGTACTAGTAGTATTATTGGTGTTGACTGTTGGCACTCAAATGTACATGTTTATATTATACTATGTCTGAGTTGTGTATTGTGTTTTAGATGAAGCAGGTAGCAGCTGGAACAGTGGAGGAGGCGGCAGCAGCTGGAACAGTGAAGGAGGAGAGAGAAGAGGACGAGGAGGCAGAGGTGAGACGGGCTGTGGCTGATCTACATATTATTCATTCTGGTGAAGTAGCTTATTGAAAGAAATCCATGTGAAAACATGCTTTAACAAGACAGCCATTGAAATCAGTGGTTCTTATGTCACCCCTCCCACCTCTCAAATGTCCCGCTCCAAAAGAGCCACAACCAAAAATAGACATTGAAAATTGAAAGGAAATATAAAGCAAGGAATAAGTTTAGTATACACAGTAAAATAATATGTATCGGGTTCTTACAGCTTATGACGGTAATATTTGTACTTGACAGGAGGCAGCAGAGGAGGTCGAAGTGATGGAGATAATAGAGGATCTACAGAAGGTAACGAAGGAGAGAAGTGGATTAAACTAGATGAACTGGGCCACTGGATTGTCCATAAATGATTTGCTATTAAACTGATTGTATTATTTTTTCTTCCCAGGGTTTGGAGGTGGAGGCAGAGGTGGCTTCCGTCAAGGTATAAAAAATCCAACTTAAGTTCTCTGGTAATAATAAATAATAATAAAGTTTGTTAAAGTCAGCTCTATCTGGAAAATTCCACAACAAGCTTGTAGAATCCCAACATGTCAAAATTGACTGTGGAAAAAAGACAGTCCTGAAGTGTCTTACATTAATCGTGGTGTATTGCACCTGCACAACTGACTCGCTAGACTTGAGACAGACTGACAAATGCTTCAGATGTCCCACCTGCGCCACTTCAATTCATAATTGCAGCTGCATAAATAAATCCTGTATTTAAATTAGTTGAAGCCTATATCTTGCTTCTTAGCAGAAATGGAAATTCAAAAATATATGTCAAAAGATATTTAAAAACATTTTCGTGACCTGAAATTACGAACGGATGAGCGCTTCCTGTGCAGGAGTTTATGGAGGCGGATCGTTGTGGAATGGTTGACTATCGACTAGCAAACAGGCAGCTGCAATGTTTGCTCACTGCCATCAATCTTCTCTTTGTACTTTAACTGTACTCTACTTGCCTGAAAAGGAGAGAAATAATTTAAATGTATTCCTGAAGTAATTCTATGTTAGTGTAACTGCAAAAATTTGATGTAAGTGTAATGACATGACATGTCTTTTTAGGTGGAACAGAAGGTGAAAGAGAAGGTTCTGGAGGAGGTAAATTTATCATGATTCATAATTGTAAAGTGAATTAATGTCAATAAGTCATGTTCATGAGTGAATGTCAACTGATCCTTCTTGTGTAATGTTGCAGGATATCGTGGCAAAGATGAAGAAGTCTTTTCTAAAGGTAATTTGTGTGGATAAGGTTCCATGTTTGAGTTGGTTAGCTTCAGCTTGCATTGGGTACACATGCTAAAAATATATATTTGACCTGTAACAGGTTCAACAGAAAACACTGAAGATGGAGGTGAAGAGAGTAAGTAATTCAAATAAATGCATTGTGATACATTTCTTGTATACTTGTCCAAAAGTCATTCTAACTAAACCACCTTTACCTTATCCCTTTCCCTAGGAAAGCCGGTGACCTATATTCCTGAAGCCCTCCCTGAGGATGAAGAATCCATTTTTTCCCACTACGAATCTGGCATTAACTTTGACAAGTATGATCAGATCATGGTGGATGTTAGTGGCAGCAACCCACCAAAGGCCATCATGGTAATGATCTGTTACCAGTGTTCTCATCAGTTCAGTAGTCGTGAGTAGTTTTCTTGGACAGCAATGAAACCCTGTTTGTCTCCATTTTCAGACTTTCGAGGAGGCACAATTCTGCGAGTCCCTGAAAAGGAACGTGAGCAAATCCGGCTATGTGAAGCCAACTCCAGTGCAGAAGCATGGCATCCCTATTATCGCTGCGGGCAGAGACCTCATGGCCTGTGCCCAGACTGGGTCAGGCAAAACGGTGAGATTCAGCTGATGCTTTCATCTAAAATGACTTATGGTTCAGGACAGGACACATTGTTCAGATTAAAAATACATCAAGTGGTGTAATGAACCACTACATATGGGTGTAGTGGATGTGAGCTTGGTTCTCTGTTTTCCTCCCTACAGGCTGCCTTCCTGCTGCCAATGCTCCAGAAGCTGATGGCAGACGGAGTGGCAGCAAGTCAGTTCAGTGAGCTGCAGGAACCTGAGGTCGTGATCGTTGCCCCAACCAGAGAACTGATCAATCAGATCTACATGGAGGCCAGGAAGTTCGCCCATGGGTGTGTATTGTCACAATAGTTGGATAGAAAAGTATTATCTGCATGCTCCGTTAAGTTTCAGGAGTCTTTTAACCCATTTAGACCTGAAGCCGATTCTAAAAAAATTGCTTCTAAATCCTATTAGAAGCAATGTTTCTATGTCAGTGGTGCTCAACTTATTTAATGTCAAGGACCCCCAGAATTATCTGTATTTGGCCCGAGGAGATGAGGACTCCCATTTAACAGATCTACAAGCTCTAAAATGCTTAAAACACCAAAAGACGTTCTCGTCCTGTTTAATGGAGATCAGCAACAGTCCAACAAGAAATGGCTGCGTTTTGGCACGTAGGCAGTCCTTAGTGTTTCTAACTATTAAGTGGAAGTGACATGTATAGCTTATCACTTTAGATCATACAGCTGTCAGACTCATTAGTGTAGTAGCACAGGGAAAGTAATAATTTGAGTCTGTAAAAGTTCACACTGGCCAGAGGCCAATGAAACACACCATGTACATGAATAGACACATTTCTTTTCATCTGACCTGTGTAGGACATGTGTGCGTCCTGTTGTGGTGTATGGTGGAATCGCAACTGGACACCAAATCAGAGACATCTGCAGGGGATGCAACGTGTTGTGTGGGACTCCAGGAAGGATGTTGGATATGATTCAAAGAGGAAAGGTAATTAAGGTCTCACCAGTCATTTTTTGATGGTAGTGAACCTTTCCGGTTTCTTAGTTCAAGGCTTGGATCTGTTGAGATGCATTGCATTTTATTTCTACTGACTGTTAAAGAGATGGATTTCATAAGTTTATTCTTTCTATAATGATGTACCCTTTAGGTGGGTCTCAGTAAGGTGCGTTACCTGGTGTTGGATGAAGCAGACAGGATGTTGGACATGGGCTTTGAGCCTGACATGCGCAAGTTGGTGGGCTCTCCTGGTATACCACCAAAAGAAGAGCGTCAGACCCTGATGTTCAGTGCCACCTTCCCTGAGGCAATCCAAAGGTACACTGCGTTATATATCTTCTATAGGTTGTTTTTATGTGAAACTCCTCA
Organism: Protomyctophum bolini; assembly: GCF_963924005.1. NCBI lineage: Eukaryota > Metazoa > Chordata > Actinopteri > Myctophiformes > Myctophidae > Protomyctophum > Protomyctophum bolini. The sequence goes on along the minus strand of NC_137885.1, from coordinate 15,464,435 downwards.
ATACTGATCCATTTCTCTGCATGGTGTTTTTTACAGGCTGGCCTCTGAGTTCCTCAAGACTGACTACTTGTTCCTGGCTGTGGGTGTGGTGGGCGGAGCTTGCAGTGATGTGGAACAGAAGTTGATTGAGGTCACCAAGTTCTCCAAGAGAGATCAACTTCTTGACGTCCTAAAGACCACTGGTAACGTCTCCAACCTCTGCTATTAACAACCTGAATAGGCTTGAAAAATAAACGACAATTGTTTCAAGTTTTTGTTTTGTTGTTTCATGCAGGATCTGAGCGTACGATGGTGTTCGTGGAGACAAAGAGACAAGCTGATTTCATTGCAACGTTCCTTTGTCAGGAGAAGGTTGCTACTACTAGTATCCATGGGTAAGTAGGAGCTTGTTAAAAAAAACGTTTTTATAGCCAGTATGCGTTCAAATGGAGCAGCATTTTAACTTTATTGTCTCGACAGCGACCGTGAGCAGCGTGAGCGAGAGCAGGCGCTACACGACTTCCGCTCTGGAAAATGTCCCGTCCTGGTGGCTACCTCTGTGGCTGCAAGAGGTCTGGACATACGCGATGTGCAGCACGTGGTCAACTATGACCTCCCCAAAGCCATTGACGAATATGTCCACCGCATCGGGAGGACCGGTCGTTGTGGCAACACTGGGAAAGCCATTTCCTTCTATGATCCTGAAAACGACAACCAAATGGCTCGCGACCTTGTTAAAATTCTCTCTAGTGTAGGTGATCTGATTACTCTGCACGCCACTCTGAATGCTTTAAAAAGCACCATGTCCAGCCCTAATGGTTCCTATTGGTTTGACTGTGATTTACAGGCTCAGCAGGTGGTGCCTAAATGGCTTGAGGATTCAGCGATGGGCGCCACTGGTTCTTCATCCTTCAGCTCAGGAGGATTTGCTTCCACAGACTCTAGGAAGGTAATTGTCATGAATTAAGTAAACACTCAATGTGACCTTTTAGGGCTAGTGAGGTGGTGGCTCGCCATAATTTCCCATCTGTAAGCAAGAACAAGGTCAGAACAAGATGACGACATATTCTGGGTTTTATTAAGCACACACAGAGTATATACATTTGCAGATGTCATGCACACGTGGACCAAATACTACATGGCAAAGTGAAACAAAGCAAACTTGAGCGTTTCCTCTGTATTTGACTGTCAATGTTCTAACTTGGCTTCTTTTATTTACCCTCAGGGGGGAGCTTTCCCCACTGACAGCCAGCCACAAACAGCTGCCCAGAATGGAGGAGATGATGAGTGGGAATAAATCGCCACAAGAGTTTCTTGCAGTTTTTTTTATGTTATGTTTTATTTTGTCTTAAAACTTGCATGCGGGTGTTTTAATGCATGAAGTGTGCTGTTCTTTTTGGTTTTCTTTATTTCATTTTGTTTTAGTTTGAATAAGATTTCGTATGAGCCTGTGGCTACTTTGTGTTAAAAAAGATTGAAGTTTGGTTATCTGTATTATCTTTTGGTTATTTAATGTTGAGCCTGCTGGGGGCGGCTATCAATAGTTATTTGGACGATTGAATACTTTATTTTTATTATTATTATTTGCTGGGGACCATGGCCGCCGTGATCTCAAAAGCATCAATTAGGTCCTTCCAGCTCTGCATGCTGATGGACATGATGCATTATTTACGGATGGCCGATTCTCCTTTGTCAGTCTCCCCTGATGTCACAGGAGCAATACAGGGCAACTTGTTTGCATCCAGGTACATCCTGGCCATACCATCCCTGAAGAGGAATGATGTGTGAAACCTGTTTCTCACTCTATGTGAGAACGACCAGGGAGAGAGAACAGACAGAAAATACACAAATCATTACGTACAAAGAATAGGGAGCTTATAAACCCAGTTCAAAAGGACACAGAACAAATTCTGAGTCGTGCCAATAACAAGCTCACTGAAGTTTTGGAAGAGGCAAACACTTTTTAAAGATGTCTGTCAGGCCTGAACAAAGTATTCAATGCAATGTTTGTGCTCAATCCTTTTTTTCCCATAATGTGAATAAATGTGTTGAGTGTTTCTAGTGTGGTTAGTCTGGTTTGTATGCTTGAGCCTAAATGTATTGCATGACATTATGACACCCGTTCTCAACTTCTCAGTCTACGTTTTAGAAGTGAGCCCTGCAGCAACTTGCTTTGAACAACGCGTGCTTGGCAGACAGTGGATAGCTGGTACATTGTGTAGGTCAGGATGTGTCACTGAACACAAGTCATACGCTTATATATATATAAAACGGCAGAAAGTAAAGAACATCTACAGTTTCATAAATGCCTTGAATGGAATTTAATACTGAGAACATGACAATCAAATGAAACAGAAAACTGGATTCCCTCTTGCCATCTTTTTGTAGTGATTCCCACACACTGCCCCACCAGATAGAGCAGGTATGTATCTATCTGGTGGTGGAACTTTTGTGAAATGTGCGAGCATTCTGTGAGAACTTGGAACACTGGTCCATGGTGAAAATGTATGAAAACTGTTGTCTCAAATAAATAAGCAAGCGGAATTGTTTGATAATGATGAATGAAGCACTATTCTGTGTGCTCTGCTCAAGGTGGATGTAGACTGAAGATGTGACTGGGTGGAGGGTCCAAACTCTGTTTTAAGTAACCGATCCCATGCAAATTCATGGTATAGTATCACCCATTCTACTGAAAATTGTGCCTGCTTTGCTTTGTGATTAAATTATAGTGTCGGTGGACAGTGGTTAGGTATTAGTTTAATCGGTGATCACTGCGTGTTTATCAATATTGTATATTGTAGGTTACCTGACTCCTCAACATGCTCTGACAATGCCTTAAAAATACAGCTCTAATGGTTCCTGTTTCTTTTGACTGATCGATAGGCTCAGCAGGCGGTGCCTAAATGGCTTGAGGATTCAGCGATGGGCGGCGGTGGATCTACAGGCTTCAACCCAGGAACCTTTGCTTCCACAGACTCTAGGAAGGTAGAATTATCCTGATGAAGACAGTATATGGTAGTGTCGCAGCATGTTATGAACTTTATTTAGCACATGAAGAGACTATACATTTGCAGAGGTCATTTACATGTGGCCAGAACCTATATTAGTCAGGACAGGAACAGACTGTATGCTGGTGTGGAAAGATATTGGATATTTCTGATGTGAGTAAAGTATGTATAAAAACACGTCAGAAATTGGAACAAATGGAAATTCAAATGAGCAGTTAAAATGACATCACATGCTAACAGAATATACTTTTTGATTGAATATTTATACCAAAGCCAAATGGGTTAATCACAAAAGCCAAAGGCTTGTTTCTATGGTGGTCCATGTGAACGTTCAGTATACAGACAACAATCAAACATATGAACTGTACAAAAAGTATGTGCACCAAATGGGGTGCAGCAATAGAATAGCAACATATATAGAACACACATCTTTGTGCATATAGGGTGCGTTTGGATATGTGCACTCACATATTCATTATATCCAAACAAACCCATTGTCTGGAGGCAAGTGCAATATAGCAAACCTAAGCTTGACAACATGGCTTCTGTTTTTGCCCTCAGGGGGGAGCTAACTCTGCATCCAGCCAGCCAGCAGCTTCCCAGAATGAATATGATGAGTGGGAATAGATTGCCACTCTCCTGCTAGTTTAACGTAGCCATTTGTCAATTTTTTAATGCATTAACGTTTAATGCATCAAGTGTTTGTTTTTACATTTTGTTTGCTGAATTTGTTTTATAGTTGGGTTCAGTATGAGGCCATGGCTCTTGTTTGAAAATATGCCTTTAAAAAAAGTTATAGAAAATTTGTATTACTTATTTGTCAATAAGTATCAGAATTTTATTTGATATGCTGTGGCCATCTCACAGCGAGTTCTTGATAATATTTACAGTTTAGGTCAATTCATGCTTTGTGTGGCTAGTGGACATTCAAAGTTCCAGTTGCTGTGTTGCTTAACTGGAAATATGTATAGTTGCTTAAAAAGAAAAGGTCACATAGGCCTACTCTGGTTTGGAATATAAAGTACATCACTGCGATGTGAAATGTAATCAAACATGAGATGCTGCATACTTTCCTTGCATCTTATTAAGGTGGACAACTGGACATACCTGAAATGTAACCAAGCATGGAGATGTTGCATACTTTCCTTGCATCTTGGTTAATTTAAACAAGACGAGTAACAGGTCAATTTATGCTTTAAGCTACAAGTGTCGAACGACAATGTCTTCAATGTGCTGACAATATAACAATGTAAAAGTAGTCTTGTGCGTCATAATAGTAGAGCTTACGTTCATTATGTTCTGCAATAAAAGGACAAACCTTTGAACAGTGTTTGATTTCAACCTTTGTTCACAATGTAAATAAACATGGTTCAGTTCTAGTGTGTTTAGCCTGGTTTGCATGCTGGAACACAGATTTCTTGCAGTGTGAGACAGCTCATCTGTGTTTATAGAAGTGAACCAGAGCCCTGCAGCTTTGCTTTGAACAAAACATTTACTTGGCAGTGGCAGTGGACAGCAGTGGTGCATTGTGGGATGTCATGTCAGTTACTGAAGTCAAGATGGCTGTAAACAGCAGAAAGAGGAAAGAGCATGTAGCAAAAAGGCCTTGAATGAAGTTAAATATCGAATATTGCAGAGCGTCTTGGATCAGAACGACGCCCGTGTTTTGCGGCGGTTTGCACTGGGCCTGTGGAGGGAGTCCTGCGTTCATAAATACTCAGAAGAATAACAAAGACAACAGAGGGATATAAAGTCTCGTATGAATCCCGACGAGAAGGAGGACTGTGAGTGTGCAGCGCCACCACAGGCCGAGACCACCCCGGCACGAGGATACGACAGGTGGGCAACGGAGCATGGAGAGGACCGGGGATTGAATCATATAGCCTGTATGTAGCTTAATGCTAACTGTCAATTGAGTTGTGCGCCGTCGTTGCGCTCCAGCGGCCACGTATAAGCCGTTTTTATATGAGGTGGTAACGGTTTACGCAACGTGCGTCTTGTTGGACATCGTTGAGTTTTTTTGGAGGAGAAAGTAATGTTATGGTTTTTTAGGTAGGATTTCACCGTGTTAGCTTAGGATGCTAATTCGGTAAACGTCATTAATACGAGCAGGCTGCTAAGCGAGCAAGGAATTGACAGTGACGTCACAATACCGTTTTTATTTATTTTTGTATTCACTTAACACCAACTAGTTATAACTAGAGTAAGAAGGAATACAAAGTTATATGGGGTAGAAGTGAGCTGATTGAATTTGTATTGCATTTGTATGTATTTATAGTTTGCAGAATTACAGTAACGGTACATTTCAAGCACAACTCAATACAAAAAAACGTAACTGAGTGGACGACCCACACTTGTTCAAGAGGGTGCACCTGTTCAATTCATCATATTATGATGAATTGAACAGTTCTTTAAATGTTATGATGATCATAACATTTAAAGACATACAAATATACACTTATTTATAGCCAAAAAAACAGGAAATCATTATAAAGGGAAAAGAAAACATATACAGTACGGGGGGGTGAGGGGTGGGTTGGCGATTCAGATTTGACTTGGGCCAGTTTCGAATTGCAGCCGTCCGTAGTAGGTGCCCTTTGAGAGCCGTTTTGAGCAAAGTACTTCTGCTTGACAGGCGCTTCTGGTTGTGACATCCCTGCTGAATCCTTGGTGCTGTTATCCTATTAGCCAGCTAGCTCCGGCTCTACTGCTCTATGAAGCTCCTGCAAGACCAACCGTCTGATTGTTGAGGAACCGGGAGCATTTCCTGCTCAAATTCCCTGCTAGGTTTTGGGGTCTGTAGTGGCAATTGTCTTTAACGTTTGGTCTGCTTTAAAGTACAGTACACGCGCCAGTCAGTTCCCATTTAGCTGCACAGTTAGCAACTTTAGCATGGTGCACTGTCATCTTTAGGCTGGTCCTGATCAGGACATGGGCTGACCCGGGCTTTGCTTGCATGAGACACCGGCTCTGGCATCCTGCTAGCCGCCTAGCCCGGTGCCGCAGTGTTGGACTGTACACCACTGTATTATTTAACTGTCTGATAAGATGAGACATCAACCGCCACCCAACCTGAGTTTAATTCATATCTTTGTCCTGAATGTCATGCCAGCGACTCGGAACAAGCTTGACCATTGCAATCATTTTGTTGTTATTCAATTAGAGAATACGAGGAGCCCGAAGTAGAAAACCCAGAAGCAAGCCGAATGTAAGTTATATTTTAGACCTATTGTCAAACTAATCTCATGCTAGTATACAGATGTGTATGCATGTGAATATTAACTTTCAACCAGTAAAACCCACAACACAGAAGCATGACCAGTTTTGTAGTTCTCTCTTTAACTCCAGCAACAATTGCATATTCTCTGTTTCTGTACATTTACCTTTATCCATTTCTACCTTTTTATTGTCACTGAATTCCCAGCAAATTACTGGATGTTTATTATGAGCATGATTTCTTTTTTGTGTTTGAGAGCATGAGAACATGGTATTTCTAATACAAATCACACTATCGTATATAAAGAGGTCCTTAACTTCTAACGAATAAGTGGACACTTTTGGGAGTGGGACTGACTCTGAGTTTGATCTGATCATAACCCCTGGTGTTTTGACCTCACCCCCCTGATAACGCAGGAAGCGTGCGGCCGCCAAGCATCTGATAGAGCGCTATTACCACCAGTTAACCGAGGGCTGCGGAAATGGCTCGTGTTCCAACTCCTGGTGTGCCTCGTCGACGGGCTTCCACCGCATGGACAACAACGCTGCGGCCGTCAAGGCCCTGGACCTGTACAAGATCAACGCCAAGCTCTGTGACCCCCACCCGTCCAAGAAGGGCACCACCTCTGCCTATCTGGAGAGCAGTGCCCACAACAACTCGGCGTGCAGCAACAGCCAGAAAATGAACCACAAGGACGTGCATTCTGTGAGGGACGACTTTAAAGGTGATGCATGTTATGAAGATTATTAAGCGCTTGCGACTAAATTGGGAGTACAGTCCATAAAATGGACAAAGTATGATTCTTGCCACCAGGTGGCTCACCTGGTGAGCGCATACAATTAAGGCTCACACTCTCCTTCCTTCCTTCCTTCCTGTCTGTCTCCACTATAGCTATTAGAGATGCTCCGATAATTGGCCGCCGATCGGCCATATCGGCCAATATATCAACTATCTGGAGAAACCGATCTTTTACACCATTTAAGTGGTATAAATGTCAGATATATATACTATCATTTTTCATCTTTGTGAGCTATCAAAAAAAGGCTTGAAAACATGATTCTTAATTTTCTAGTCGGTCTTCGGCAGAGGTGCACGATATTCATGAAACATTCCCCAAGGTCGTAGGCCCTTTTCTTTCTTTGTTTATAACCAAATACCATCCGATCTTCTCCTTAGATGTGACCTACCTGACGGAGGAGAAGGTGTATGAGATCTTGGACCTGTGCACTGAGAAGGATGACTACTCCCCTCTGATCCGGGTCATAGGCCGGGTGTACTCCAGCGCCGAGGGCCTGGTGCAGAGCTTCCGGAGGTCCAAGCCCCACACCAAGGAGGAGCTGAAGTCCTTGCAGGGAAAGGACGAGGACAAAGACGAGGATGAGAAGGAGGCGGCCGCCTGCTCCGCCACGGCCATGGAGGAGGACTCCCCCGCCTCGTCGTCCTCGTCGTCCTCCGCCTCGTCGCGGCTCGGCGAGAGCTCCGCGGGCGACGACGCCCAAAAGCTCGGGCCCGACGAGGTGACGGTCGACATCGACGCGGTGCGGCGGGTCTACGAGCGCCTGCTCTCCAACGAGAAGGTGGAGGCGGCGTTCCTCAACGCGCTGGTGTACCTGTCGCCCAACGTGGAGTGCGACCTGACGTACCACAACGTGTACTCGCGCGACCCCAACTACCTGAACCTGTTTGTCATCGTGATGGAGAACACGAACCTGCACAGCCCCGAGTACCTGGAGATCGCCCTACCGCAGTTCTGCAAGGCCATGAGCAAGCTGCCGCTGGCCGCACTCGCCAAGCTGGCGCGCCTGTGGTCGTGCCACGGCGCCGAGCGCATCCGCCGCATGATGGAGACCTTCCAGCAGCTCATCACCTACAAGGTGATCAGCAACGAGTTCAGCAGCCGCAACCTGGTGAACGACGACGACGCCGTGGTGGCGGCCACCAAGTGCTTGAAGGTGGTCTACTATGCAAACGCGCTGGGCGGCGAGCTGGACACCGGCCACACCGACGAGGTGGATGAGGAGCCCGTGCCGGAGTCCAGCGAGCTGACGCTGCAGGAGCTGCTGGGCGAGGAGCGCCGCAACAAGAAGGGGCCCCGCGTCGACCCGCTGGAGACGGAGCTGGGCGTGCGCACCAACGACTGCCGGCGCCCGCTCGTGGCCTTCGAGGAGTTTGTCAATGAGCCCCTCAACGAGGTGCTGGAGATGGACAAGGACTACACCTTCTTCAAGGTGGAGACAGAGAACAAGTTCTCCTTCATGACGTGCCCCTTCGTCCTCAACGCCGTCACCAAGAACCTGGGCCTTTACTATGACAACCGCATCCGCATGTACAGCGAGCGCCGCATCACCGTGCTCTACAGCCTGGTGCAGGGCCAGCAGCTCAACCCCTACCTGAGGCTCAAAGTACGCAGGGACCACATCATTGACGATGCTCTGGTCAGGGTATGTGTGACCCTTCAGTTTTTTAACCCATGGAAGCCCATTACCACCACTGAATACAAATTAGAAGGCCTAAACTGTGAGAGTTGACGCGTTTCGACTAAAGTTCTAATTCTCAGTCCACAATTGTAACTTATATGTTAGAATATCTGAATTCTGAGATTCCCTTTTCTCTCACATTTGCGAGGAAAAAAACCTACAACTAACTACTGCTGTGATTTAAAGTCAGCCTAGCGAGAAACAAACTCACAAGTAATTCAGGCTTTTAAAATTGTTCTTAGTGGTGGAAATGGGCTTCCATCTAAACCTTTGTGGTACATTCAAGATTGTTGCACTCGCAACTACTGTTTCTCTTTTCGAGGGAGAGACAAAACAAGTCAAATTTAGCAGATCACCACTATATAACAATATATGAAACTGTATTCAAATTGGTTAATTTCAACAGCAAGGTTGGAAATTGCTACATAAGTGATGAAATGGCAGCAGTCCAGTAGCAGTGGCCAAGCCTACTGTACAGTTAGTATATAAATCTCCTTTAAATGAGGTATAAACGGTTCCATGTGCCAGTTCCTCATATGCCATCTCATAATATTTTGAAGCTTAATGCATGCATAGTCTTATACTACATGGGCTTTGCTCCATGCAGTTGGAGATGATAGCAATGGAGAATCCTGCAGACTTGAAGAAGCAGCTATACGTGGAGTTTGAAGGAGAGCAAGGCGTCGACGAAGGGGGAGTTTCCAAAGAGTTCTTTCAGCTCGTGGTGGAGGAAATCTTCAACCCAGACATCGGTAGGGAAACGATGTTACAAATGTTAAAAGTTGATTGAAATTTGTATTTCACAGTATGTAGACTGGGTACAATTCGAACGAAAGCACAAGTCAATACAAAAACTGTTACTTGTGGATGAACCATGATAAAGCATTTACACAACAGGGTCCACTATTTTCAATTCATCGGATGCATTACATTACCCTCAGTCATATTATATGAAGCTGAAAACTACCATTGCATTGGACTCCACTGTAGTTTGAAACTTTAAACTATATGTTCAACTGCAGACCACACCCTAAACATGATGTAATTGTACCTGTGTAACCATTGACACCTGAGGGCAAAACAGGTACTGTTACATTGCAATTGTAGCCAGAGTAGTGCAACCTACAGTATTTGTCAGTTTCACTTTCAACATGTGCAAGTACAACACTACACATTGGCACTGGCAGCAGACTCCAAACAAAGTCAAAGGTTTTGCAGCTGGTCAAAATTATCAAAGTTCTTAAAGGACAAAACTGTCTCATACTCGCTGATTCGTTAAACCCCCTGAGCGTTAAACCCCGGCCATATTGTACACTGCTGGAATGGTGATTTAACGTCCAATCTCCACTCTTCGTTCTTGTTTTGTGCCTTAGACATAATTTGTCTCAGAGATTTTGACATTTCTGATGCCTGACACAGTCGACCAATGTGTGTGCTCTGTCTCCATTAAGTAATTCCAATCACTTTGTGTTTGTTGTCCCCGGAGAGGGATTATAGAAGTGTACTAGTACCTCCAAAACTCCTCAGACAAGCTTTCTTCAGAACTGTCGTGTCCATGGTGCTGAAATAACTTGCGCATTGAATACATGCTGTTCACATTGGTCTCTCTGCAGTGATATTCGGCTGGTTAGAAATTCTTGCAATGATGACATTTTGTTTTTATTGACCTGCCGAGGCCAAAAAAGAAGTTTGACTTTGTTGGAAGTATGCTGCAGGCTTCAGCATGAAGTTGCGTTTTAATTCTGCACATAGGTATGCAGCTTCTTACCTGACTCCACGGTGAAATAAAAAGCCCAATTTGCCATGTTTGCTTTTTCTTTTCTCCAAATGAAGGAATGTTCACATACGACGAGAGCACCAAGCTGTTCTGGTTCAACGCGTCGTCGTTCGAGAACGACGGGCAGTACACACTGATTGGCATCGTGCTGGGCCTGGCCATCTACAACAACTGCATTCTGGACGTGCACTTCCCCATGGTGGTCTACAGGAAACTCATGGGCAAGAGAGGCACCTTCAGGGATCTGGCCGACTCCAACCCAGTAAGGAAGCTCACCTCTTTGATCATTACTTTTTTCTCCTCATTCTTTTCCCCTTCTTTCCTGTCCTCCGCTCCTCTCCTCACCAGAGCTGGGGGATTAAAAAACAACAACCCACATTTTCATAAAGCGCACCTGCCTCCTCTGGAACCACGCAAGTCGGGGACAGACGCATGCAAACATTGACATTTCTTTGATTCTCTGAAATATTGGTTCAACCAAATTGCTGCTCTGGGTAATGCACACACCCCTGGGTCATTTTGGTTGGACAACGTACCTGAATTCTGTCCGGGACTGCTGCAAATGTGATTTATCTTGTTACTAAAAGGCAGGCACTAGGAATGTGATGATTCTCTGGTTGTCCAGACAACAGTGCAAACTTTGTTTATGTATTCACATGCATACATACAGATGTGTGAGTGTGCATGATGTGTACCTTAGTCCTCACTAAGGTACACCGCATCAGGCACACTCAAAACGGTCCTTGCGTATGCTTCTTTATACTTTACTCTTGAAACCTATGTTGAACTTTGGAAGAACTCTGTGTTGTATACGCCGGTGTAGTGAACATGGCATGGTGTAAGTGCAAATAGGGTCGATCATCTTTATCTCAAAATGACACTCTTAGCGCAAAAACAAATGCAAACAAAGTGGATTATGTCATGGCAAGTTTATTTGTGACACAGGACATTTCGACACCACAGTAATTAAGTGAAAAACTAGCAAAAATAGCCTACAAGTTCACAACGAGTTACGATGTGTTGTACTTTTTTTTTTTGAAATTTTGGAAAGTGAAAGTGCTTATTTGCATCTTTCTACTACATGGATCTTTTATAAATACTTAACCAATGAAAAATATAAACAAGAGCTTGAGACTAAATTACTTTGGATCCATTGGAATCTTGTTTTTTTTAGTTTTTTCACCGGTTTTGTACGGGAACCCCTTTTGGTATTTTAAGCATTCTGTTCTACTTTAGCTATTGAAAAATAGCAGATCTACAAGCTCATAGCGCGCCACTCTGTGGCGCACTACGAGCTTGTAGGTCTGCTATTTTTGAAAAGTCATGAAAATGTGGCGCAAATCTTTGTTTGAATATATATTTTAGAGCGAACATTGTTAACAAAAATATTGGCTCCTGGGGGGTCCCTGGAACTACATATATTGAGATGGGGGTCCTTGGCCCAATAGAGATAATTCTGGGGGTCCTTGACATGAAAAAGGTTGAGCACCACTGAAACATGGGTTTTTCAGAAATGTTAGGATTTAGAAGCCTTTTTGTTATCGACCTCAGTCAAAAATGGGTTAGTAGACACCCTAACAGTCTGGTTGTGTGTGTTGCTCCTCCAGGTTCTGTACCAGAGCCTGAAGGACCTTTTGGTGTATGAGGGCAGTGTGGAGGAAGACATGATGATCACCTTTCAGATCTCTCACACGGACCTGTTTGGGAACCCCCTCAGTTACGACTTAAGGGAAAATGGGGACAAGATCCCTGTCACAAACGAAAACAGGAAGGCAAGTAGCGTGATTCTCTCTCTCACACACACACACACACACACACACACACACACACACACACACACACACACACACACACACTGATTGGTTGCACTGGAGTCCATAGAACAGCGATTAACACAAATACCTTGAGTGGATTATACTTCTACAGGGAAAATACATTTTGAATTTTGTTAACATTATAGGTGTGTTCGCTTACACCCCTCAAAATATATGTCTGAAATTGACTTTGAGAACGTTAGCTGTGGACTTCAATCACATGATAGAACCAGGCCTTAATTGGAGACAGTGTGTAGAACACAGGCCATGTTATATAATAATGTATTAAAATGTACTGAATACAGTGCAATTAATTTAATGATAGTAAGGTTGATCATTTCTCTCCTGTTGAATTTGAATCTAAAAGGCAGAAGTAGGTCTTCCTGAAATGCAACCCACCCTCCCATTGTGTTTTATTCTCAGTTGCATATTATTTAATTTCCTTTACATCCGTCTCCTGGTGTGGTTTGATGTGTTGTCTGACGTCATATTTTTGAAGATTTCAAGAAAGATTTAAAAATAAACATCAGAAAGCTCAAAGTCCTCATTTAGTTGGTAGCAATTTACACTCAAAATGTCTCAAACATCACGCATGCAATGATAGGAAATAGGCAGGACATGGTTTTAGTAGAGATTTCCTATAGTAATCGGCTGTTCTGCATTGAAATGCATACAGACAGCAGAGCGACCGCAGCAGTGTCTTAATTACTAATACATATTCCAGCACATACTTACTTGGCAAAAAAAAAAATTGAAGCACGAGAAAGTGCAATTCCCCGTTCTGGAACAGAAACTTGCCTGTAACAGAATTGTTGTTCCTCTTCTGGTGCAGGAGTTTGTGACCCAGTATGCAGAGTACATGCTGAACAAGAGTGTGGAGAAGCAGTTCAAAGCCTTCAGGAGAGGCTTTCACATGGTGACCAATGAGTCGCCCCTCAAATACCTGTTCAGACCAGAGGAGATTGAGCTCCTAATCTGTGGGAGCAGGGTGAGTGAGCCTTTGGTTTGATTCTACAAATGTCTTCTAGTGTAAATCCTGACGGTTTTCAGAAAAACCCATGTTTCTGTCAGGTGGTTCTTAAACAGAAATATCTGTATTTGGCCGCCGACCCCCATCTGAAAATATGTTGTTCCAGGGAAGGGAAGCAAAGATTTGAGTTAAAAACAATATATATATATTTTTTTTTCAAAGATTTACGCCACATTTTCACGATATTTCAAAAATAGCAGACCTACAAGCTCGTAGCACGGCACTCGGTGCAATATGTAGATCTGCTATTTTTCAATAGCTATAGTATAACATAATGCTTAAAACACCAAAAGGGGTTCCCGCCCAGAATGGGTTAAGCATTTTAAATCGGTCATAGTAATCACTCGCCCTCTGTCTGTCTGTCCATCACATTTATGAATTTCAATACAGTGTACTGCCACTTTCTTTTAACCATAACCTCTGTGTAAACTGTTAAAAGCTACACAGCCTTTAATGATTTAACCACTTAAATCCTATATACTTAGTTGACCAGGGTTCCCCAGGGCTTTATACTTTGCTTTTTTCAGTGAAGTGAATTGGAGTAGAGAGAAAAAGAGAACATCTACAAGCTCACAAAGCGTTGTTGCAATGTTTTGTGATCTTGTAGATTTGCTATCTTTGCTGAATGTTCGCCCACAGAATAGGGACATTTGATTAAACTTCACCACAAATAAATATCATCCATAATAAACATAAAATAATACGCCAAGCTTACATTAAATGTAAAAAAAAAAAAAAAGCATCTGAACGCACAGCATGTTGATGTGTCACTACACTTACAGTACATTAGATCACAACAAAGAGAGGAAAAGTCAAGTCGGTTGGACGTTAAGTTCAGATAAACAGGGTCTGGACTCTCTGGTGAAGCGGGATTCTACAGTAAGTACACGTTTCACACAGATTAATTCCTTGACTTCAGTTTCAGATTTCTGAGGGGGGCCCCTTCCGTACCTGTAAATCTTTTCCTTTGTGTTTTCATTTAGTTTCACAATCCTTAAATTCCATCCTTCCTGTCACACTGTGCACACAGAATCTAGACTTCCTAGCACTTGAAGAAACGACGGAATATGACGGCGGTTACAACAGAGATTCTCGAATCATCAAGTAAGACACTGCATGTATGACTTTTTCACTCTGTGGCTTCACTATCGGTTGTAATGTCACTCTTATTATAAGTCACTCTGGATGAGTACAAGTGATGCATAAAGGCATTCAGCATCGGTGTAGCAGTGTTATACACCCATGTGTGTTGGTAAATGTTTGAGATCTTTGTAATGTAACACTTAACCAAATGGTCTTTGGTACTTCTTACTACCCATTGTCTCCTAAATAAATGGTATGAAATGTATACTATACCTAAACAAACTGCTAACTTACTACATTTCCCCCGAATGACTTGCAACAGCCACTTGTTGAAAGTAATCCTACTTTAAAACCGTTACCAAAACCATTGGAATTAAAGCATCACCCACTCAACCCTCAAACCTGTTTGTGTGTGTGCCGACAGAGAGTTCTGGGAAACGTTGCACTCGTTTGGTGAGGAGCAGAAGCGACTGTTCCTACAGTTCACCACAGGCACGGACCGAGCACCTGTGGGCGGTCTGGGAAAGCTCAAGATGATCATCGCAAAGAATGGCCCAGACACAGACAGGTAACCCCCTCCCGCGAGTATCACAGCGGCTGTCGGCCATTGAAAAACCGTGTTTTGACCAGAAACAACATTCATGGCGCCGATTTGGAGATAAAAGCCATTGAAAACAGCACATAGAACGCACGTAGATGCATGCGGAACTTAAGATGGCGCCGTCCAGTGTCACACTCGACACTAGCATGCTAACGGGACTTGGCTGTCGACTCGATCGGATCAAAACATGAATTAGTTAAATAAAAGACCCGTATCACGTAACTTACAGGATCGGCAGGTGGCCAGACTAAAGCTTATTTACGTGATTTACATGAACGGCGGGTTTTGTGTTGTCTGTCTGTGACATTTCACTGTCATCTAAGTTTGAGTCTTCCATTGACATCCACAGTTGATTCCATTATAAATTTAAAAGTAGTAATATACTGTGTGTATATACTGTATCTCTTTGTCCCACTGTCTTGGGTGTACATCTTTCTCTCTTGTGCCGCAGGCTACCCACGTCTCACACCTGTTTCAACGTGCTGCTGTTGCCCGAGTACAACACCAAGGAGAAGCTAAGAGAGAGACTGCTCAAAGCCGTCACCTACGCCAAAGGGTTTGGCATGCTCTGAGGCTTGCCACCCAAATCCCCACCAACACACCTAACCGCCCCTAACTCCCCCCCCTTATCTGTACCCATCTAAAAAGCTGACAGAAACACAGGTCACGGGGGGAAAAGTACAAAAAAAAGAAAAGAAAAAAAAGGATCTGAGTAAAAAGCGAACTTAACAACAAAAAAAAATAGAAAACAAACAAAATAACTCCACGGTAATGTAATGAAATGCGAGACGATGTGGTCATGATGGTTCACGTGATAGAGCGTTCTAGCAGTAGTCCTTCTGGTCAATCCTGCATTGTAAAAAGCCACATCCTCTCGGTGCGAGCGTAGCAAACATGCGATCAACCCCCTCCCCCTCCTCTTACACACAGTACATGAATGTGCTGCAGCCCCTTCCCATTCCCCCTTTCTTTTTTTTTCTATGTACAGAGAGGAATTGTCTTTCCTTATTATTTATTTTATGGTTGAAATCGGTTCTTTTCCATGCCTGTGACTGGGGTGACTCCTTCTTACGTTTGTGGGAATGGGACAGTCGAGCTTATTAATGCATATGAATCCGGACAATGCATAATCAAATAAATACACACCTTGACATTTGATGACAGCTCTCACAGTCATTTTAGAGTGGTCTTGGGTTACTTGAAAACAACTTTCCTCAACTTTCCTCCCCCAGCCATTCAGCTCACAACCATTGGTCAAGATTGTGGATTTTTTTTAAATTATTATTATATTGTCAACTTTTCATAAAATTACAACATTTGGAAAGTGATTGTCATTTTTGTCAAAAGAAAAACCTAAAGAAATGGCACATCTTCATTTTTCTTTATTTTCACCATTCGGAATACCGCGGGTTAGACTGAAATGTCAGAGCTGTGTAAGTGCACTTAGACCTTTTCAGAATGTTTGTTTATTTGGTTGTTTTTCGGCCACGGGTTGCCATGATTGTTTGTTTTTAATTTTCTTGCGTCTTCCTGTGTTGACAGTTATCAATAAACAAAAAGAGAAAAACAGTATAATGTAGATCTCGGTGTGGTTGGGGGTAAACGGATTCACACAGGCGCACTCCTCCCAATGGAGGATTTGTACCCCTCTAGACCACTCCAGATGGCAAAACATAGACTCAGCAGTGTGATGTAGCGCTTTTAGAGCCAAAGAGTTTGTACCGAGAGATACAGCATGCACTTGTTGTGCCAACTAATATAGCCAGTTGACTGGCTAATCCCTTCCCTATCCGCTTCCCTGCTAATTGCTCGGTGCAGGCGCGTTGTGTCGTTTTCTATGAATAGACACCATCACACTGCAGAGCCTGTTATGAGAATTATGAATTATGATTATGTTTAGTTGTAACCCTCCACCTGTAGAATCAAGGCGTTGTGTGCTATGCTACATTGCATTTCTGTTAAAAAGGAATCGACTACAGACGTTTGTCACCTACAAAACCTCCCACCCCCCCCCCCCCCCCCAGCAAACCAATGGACCTCTATCTTGACTGTGTAACAATTCTTTAATGGCATCGATTTTGTTTTGTCGGGGTACCTCGATTTGAATGCCAACTGTGAAAATAGCCCGCACCCCCAAACACCCATCAGTTCCCCTTTTTATTTGGGTTTATTAGATGTTTGTTTTTCTTCCAAGAAAAGGTTTTGGACAGTTAAATAGGGGTGTAATCACTGTTTTATAAAAGGACGCAAATAATAAGGACACTAGTGACATCCGCCTACATGCTGTCCTTGCACAAAGCGTCTGGCCGCTGTCACATAACTTGACACTCCCGACTCCTGTTGTCTCCTACCTCATGCCTGCTCTCATCGGACTTGAGCAAAACAAACTTCCAGACTTCTGCAAGGTGGAAAAACCCATGAGCCACAAGGTAGTAGTGAGTGTTTCACTTCACACCCATACACACACACTCGTATGCACACAACTGGAGGGGGAGCTGGGGGTTTTAGTGCTTTGCTCAAGGGCGCCTCAGCAGTATACATTTGAGGGATGAGAGGAGAGAGCATCGTGCCTACCACGTTTTCTCTAAACCCTGACCCCAGCCTTGTCAGAGCAGTAGTAGGAGACAAGAGGAAGAGAGGGATGTCGTCTGGAAAGTTGAAGCACTCTTTGTCCGTCTGAGATGCTAGCTCTGTTCGCTCACAGTATGCCACTAAACAAAGGTCGCTCGGGGTTGTGTGTTAGACGAGAGCCAATGCAACAGTACACAACTGCCCTGAGCCTTCCTCTCTGTGTTCCATTGCTCTTGTGTTTGTTTTTTCTTTGCCCCCTTTAGTTCCTGGTTTCAGCCAGACCACGGTGGTAGACCATTTCTAAATCATTTATAGCGTTTTTTCTTTTTTTTTGCTACTGTCTGTGCCAGACAAGGGGAGATTTGCCACATGGGACAGCAACAGCACATGCCTGGGAAGGTTAGCCTATCACAACAGAAGTATTTCACATTTCAATGTATTATTGGTTTCCACAATCGGGAACTTCCCTCGATAATATCTGAGATGTCCCCCGTTGTCTGCTACACTCCCTGGAACACTGAGGGCTAAAAAAAACCCAACGCAATTTCTGTTGAAGCCCAGGTCTGGCCTCAGCTGTTCTTCTTTACTTTGTACCTCTTGTTTTGTACTGCTGAAAATGCTGCTCACCTAGCTATGTACAAGGACTCTAGGGCCCAGTGAAGGAAAAAGGTGAAAGGTTGAAACCTGTTCTCGGGAAGGGAAGCAGTTCTTTGTCTGTAGGTTGGTTTGAGCCGACAGTTACATTCTAAAGGATACAAATTGATTAAAAGGTAAAAAATAAATTAAAAAAAAGTATTGTGTTGTGAAAAAAAACATGCTAAATAAAAGTGACTGCTTTTTTTTCCATCTCTTGTTGCCTGACAATCCTGCTTTTTAGTCCACGGTAAAAGGGTTTCTCGTTCCCTCCTCTCCCCATGCTCTTTCTGACTTTCGGTGTCTTTATCTTCCCTTATCGACTATATTTTGATATTTATATATAATTTGATTCTGCTGTAAAGGTGTTGTGACAGAAACTATGCCACTAAATAATACATTACGTGGTTGAATTGACTATACTGCCTGAATTAATTTGGTATTCAACATAATAGAATTTGAGATTGAATGTATCTTTTTGGCTTTGTTTAGACCGGACAGTGAAAAGAGATGAGGCTCAGGTGTGATGACAACACGGGTCCCTAGTCAGAGTTGGACCCGGGACCTTGCATTTGTGTCAACACACTATCTATGGTCAGCTACTGGTATGTCCCTGGCAGTTAAAACTGCTGCTTCTTAGCAGTTTGGTATATAATGTCAACTCCTAGTTTGAAGGCGTTTGTCAGCACTTTCAAAGAGTTTCTGGATGTGTATACTGAACGTTTAGGAAATGTCACTGAGAAACACTAATATAACTCCATGGATATGTTGTTTTATTAAGAAGATCCTTGTTTTATTATGAACATGAAAATGTCTTAACAATTGATCACTATTATATTTAATTCTGTTTTCATCAAAAGCACACCATATATAGTACTGTATGTGACTTACAATCTGATATACTGTAAACTTAAAATAGTGTTTTGAAATAGCATAGTATTAAAATAAGTTTATTTTAAAGGGTAAAGACGTCACAAATGATGTAATTGTGCAAAACTTTGTGTAACGTTAATGATAGTTAATATAAGCTATATTTGAACAAGCAACTCTTTTTACACCAATATAAATATTTACAACATTGCCCGATCAATATAGTAGGCTGTAAAATAATTACAACAATGCATAGTGTGGTTTAGGAAAATACAGTAGTCAGAATTGTGGGGAATCACACTATTCTATAACAGTATATTGGAATATATTGGATAGAAGGAAACATTCAGTGTCAATACTAAATTACACTGAATGTTACCTAGCTGCCTTTTAGAGGATGCTTTTATCCAAAACACATTACAGTACTGAACTGTAAATGCATATAGCAGGGCTGAGCTGAAAGCTAATTATTAGTGCCAGGTTCTACCCATGGAGTACATATCTTGTGATGAAAAAACTAAAATATACAAAGTACAGTATATCACAGTAATACTAGTATATTTGCCATTTCACAATTTTGTTTTTAAATATTGTCCTATGTCTGGGATATCCTAATCTCTTACAGTGCAGACCTCGTTCTCGATATTTGTGAGTCGTTGCTTGAGCTTCCGTTGGTGGGTTTCATAGCTATCCGTTATCTTAGAGACCTTGGACATCATGAGGTCGATGTGGCGCTCCATCAACTGGACCTTATCCTCCAGGTCTTTCATATCGGTAGCTTTGGCAAGATTCTCGTCAATGAGATTGTCTTTCATCAGAATGGACTTGCCCTTCTCATACAGAGCGGTCTTGGCGTCTGGATACTCGAGCAGCGCTTCCACCAGGTCGTCCTTGGACAGAGCAAAGAGGTCTGAGTATCCCACGCTCCGGATGTTTGCCGTTCTCCGGTTGCCCGCCTTGCTGCCCTTGATGCCGAGGATGCTGAGTTCCCCGAAGTACGCCCCGTCGCTCAGGACTACAAATTGCGTGACGCCGTCGTCTGCCACCACCGCAAGATTCCCTGCCTTGATGATGTACATCTCCCTGCCGATGTCACCCTTCTTGCAGATGTAGTCTCCGGGGCTGAAGACCTGTGGCTGAAGCTTGAGGACCAACTCGATCAGCAGACCGGCCTCGCAGTCCTGGAAGATTCGCACTTTCTGGAGCGTCTCCAGGTGCACGTTGATGGCAATCTCTGCCTTCAGCTTGTCTGGGAGGTTCCTCAGCACCTGCTTCTCGTCACAGTGCTTCTGCTCGGTCCAGAGGTAGTCGAACCACTTGACCACTCTTAACTCCAGATCTTTGGTGACATTTCGGAATATCATGTACTGCTTGATGGAGTCGATCTTGGCCTGAAACTCGACGCGCGTTGCGTTCATGTTGGAGATCATGGCACCAACATTACCGACGATCGTGGCAAAGATCAGGACACCGGCGAGGAAGTCGCAAACCACAAAAAAGTACTCTATGTCTCGGACAGGGGGCGGCGTCTCGCCGATTGTGGTCAAGGTGAGTGTGGACCAGTAGAGGCAATAGACATACTGTCTGGCCAAGCGTCCATACACAGGGTGGTTGACTTTGGGATACACCCAAGTGTCTGACCCAAAGCCTAATGTCTTAGATATGGCAAAGTAGAGGCAGGCGTTCCAGTGGATGATGATGATGATATAAAGCACAAGGTTAGCGATTCGAAAGAGGTTGGGGACGTTGGTTCGAGTCTCGGTGCGGTCAAAGAACTCAAAGAGGCGACCTATCTTGAAGAGCCTGTTGAATCTCCACTCTGGGTTATGAATGCCAATTTGTAAGAATATAAAGTCAGTGGGAAATATCGATATCACGTCCAATTTGAACTGCCTTGTCTTCATGTATCTTTCTCTCAGGACCTTCTCATCCTTCACAAGCAGTCCTTGCTCCAGAAAACCTGTTCACACAGGACGATTGGAACCCATGAATGATTAATCAAACACGTACGTACATTTTTATTTAATACTGCATGTGTTTACATATTCAACAAAGTACTTACCTGTCCTGGTTCTCAGAAATGTGTCTATGTAGTACATAACATCCGAGCAGTAGTCGAGAACCAGCCAGAGTGTTAGATTATTTTTCTGAAGTTCATTGAAACAAGACCTGTGGTGGAAGCATAAATACAAGGGGATGCATCACAAAAAAGAACACTCAGATGAAAATGTTTAAAGACGAAAACCACCACATGAAAACCTGCCATGTGATTAAAGGACTATAACGGTGTCAATACTTGTATGTCATTGTTTATTCACAACTTTGGCCAAATATTGTATTGTAATATTGTATCATCATAAATGTTACAGAACATACCTCAATCATCGATTCAATATTAGTCTAACAGTACATTGGTAAATATTCAAATTGTATTTATAAATCAATATTTTCTCCAGGGACTAGTTTAAGTTAAACTTTTCAACTGCTCTTAAAACAAATTAAAACACAGTGATAACTGCCAAAAGTACAAAAGGGCCATAATGTTCACTATGTTGGCTATCTCAAGCAAGTTTACAGTCTGTGCAAATTGATTGTCATACCGTAGGCTATGATAGCCTACCGCAACTTCCTTGAAAGTCAAACGAACCACGGTTTGCTTTGGAAAATGGTCAAGTTGCGTCAAGCCAGACCACTTGTATGGTTCTTTAAGCCTTCACAAATTATGTTGGGGAAACGGTAGGTTTCAAGTTACTATACTTGTTTAGTACAGTGAATAACGCTGCTTAGTTATATAAAACAAAAGCAAAAAAAGAATTACAACCAAATATAATAATCTCTTCTATTACACAGAAGGTTAGAATCCAGTTGAGTGTATGGTGATGTGTTATGGGTAAAATTCGTTATTGAATAAATAGTATGGAATGGAATGAGACCTTGTCACCAGAATCATCAGGTTGTAGAAGATGGGAATGGAGATGACACCCAGCATGTAGTAGTATGTGTCTGTTGCAGGGTCCAAAATCCACACCTCTTTCCTGAAAGAGAAAATGTAGTTTTGATCCACCAAAACGTTGTATCCACAGTAATTTGCTCAAAGAACAAATAGATGAAATATATAAAGTGTTAAGAGAGGTTCTTATATTACGTCTTCTATGGTGGTTACAGATTAGATGATTTACACAAGTACAAGCAACTTCCCCTTTAGCTAAGAATGCAAGAAGCAATTTAGATTTCCAATTAGGAACTAGAATTCTAATTAGAAACTAGTGAATGACTTATTACAACATCATGTTTACTATTTTCATGCGGCCATACTCACGGGGGCTCTTCCTTTTTCTTGTCATCCTTTTTGTCATCTTTCTTGGCATCCTTTTTGTCATCTTTCTTCTCATCTTTCTTCTCGTCTTTTTTCTCATCTTTCTTCTCATCTTTTTTCTCCTCTTTCTTCTCCTCTTTTTTCTCATCTTTCTTCTCATCTTTTTTCTCATCTTTCTTCTCATCTTTTTTCTCCTCTTTCTTCTCCTCTTTTTTCTCCTCTTTCTTCTCGTCTTTTTTCTCATCTTTCTTCTCATCCTTCTTGTCATCCTTTTTGCTGTGAACAACATTCACAAATGGTCGGCAGCAGTTCATAACCTCACTTCATGTGGAATGCATTCACAGACCACATGGGGGCAGTATAATATGGTTTTGTGATGTTTTGCTCTAACAGAGTAGACTAAAAGAAACCATCAAAAATAAATACATAAATGTTATTATTATTATTCAATCATACTCCACTTACTCAGTATTATTGCAGTTGTTCATGTTCAGTGCAGCCAGTGGAAACTGACCATTGCTGAAATGGAAGAAAATGGACTCATCAGTTTATATTATATATGTTTAAATAAGTGTGTGTGTGTGTGTGTGTGTGTGTGTGTGTGTGTGTGTGTGTGTGTGTGTGTGTGTGTGTGTGTGTGTGTGTGTGTGTGTGTGTGTGTGTGTGAGAGAGATAGGTGTGTGGGGGTATCGACTACTGTAACAGTACATTGAGATCAAAGAGTAAAACTTAGAGTTGCACACTATAGCTCCCTTTGCCCTTTTTTATTTTGCAGTTACAGATTTGAGTCCAGTTTTCTGATGAATTGAAAATGGAGGGCCCTTATCTAAACAAGTCTTGGTGCTTTTTCTGCTTTTATCCTCGTAGCAGTTTTTGTTGTTGTATCAGTCTGAAGAAGAGTATGGGTCCAAACATTACTCTCTTATTCTTTGATCTCAGTTCACATGGGGGGCCAGGACCTGCTTTCAAAAGGTCGGACTACTCTTTGACCCCAATCAGTATGTTGAGTCACATTTTGTTTACTCAAATCACAGACAACGTACACTATGAGCTGGTCCTCAAATGCGTTATCGAAACTCTCTCATTAGTTTGTGTTGTCATATATACAGTATCTGAGGCAAAATGCCAGCCAGTGTCGCTTAAACAAACAAACCAGGAAACGCAGACAAAACACTGTTTGACCCGAGAGCTGAACTCACTTCCCGCAGAGGAGCTGCTCTGGGCTCCTTGGGGAAGTCGTGCTCTCAGCCCTCCAAGCCTGTCTGAACTCAGTGTGGCTGGCCATGATGGAGCCTGCAGGGACCACCCGGTAGTCTCTACCCTGGGAACCCCAGCCCCTCGCAAAGGAAGGCATGAAGCGGGACAGCCTGGAGGTACAGATGGAGGTATGCAGACATTAGTTTAGTTTTGTATACCCAGCACGTGTTAAACTTTTATTTTGAGATTAGGTCTAAAACATTATTCCAAAACGTCGCATAGTGTCTTCCTTCATCCTTCAAAAATGTTAAACCCATAACCGTGACTAATACACGCAGACTTAAAGGACCACTTTACAACCTATATATTCATATAATTGGACCTCAGTAATGTTCATGATAAAATACCACAATTGTTTTCCTACTCGATCTGCGTATCAGAGGAGGGCTGTGGGCAGTTCAGAAACCCGTCTTCCAGTGACATCATCGACGGGGAATCAAGCTAATAGAAACTGCAGGCTTTCTATTCCTGAAATGTGATAATGGAAGCTATCGTTCTCACGATAATAAAACAAATCTGCCTAACGATGATATCACTGGAAGACGGGTTTCTGAACTGCCCCTAGCCCTCCTATGAGACAGAATTAGTAGAATTAGAATTTTGGTATTTTATCATGAACATTAGTGATGATCAATTATATGAAGATGGGTTGAAAAGGGGTGAAGTTGTCCTTCAATGGCACACTTTGATCTTCTATGTATGTAAACCTTCTACATGGCTCTAACCTGCTGCCACCTTCCATTTCCTGCACGTCCTCAGTGCTGTGGGCAGATGGAGGGGGGACGGGGGGGTCGGGATGCGAGTGCTCCGTGCAAATCTTGGGCATGTCGTCGTCTCACTGGTGAGTCTCGCTGGCTTTTCTCTGCACCAGGATGTCAGGCTGACACACAGCTGGGGGACAGAAGAGGTACGACGATGGGCACAAGATAAAAAATAATTTACGTCAGTGATATTGTTTCGATTGGATCTTCATAAGGCTTCATGGGGCTCAACCGACAATTCTATGACCCACTCTGGTGTGACCACGTGTGGTGTGGATATGGCCATCATCATGGGTGGCCATAACTGAGTGGATGGGTGGCCATATCTGAGTGGTTAGTGATATAGCTGCATAAGCAAATTGATAACCATGACATGATGATTGTCTACTACCGCATCAGAGGACATATGATATGAGATGCCTGCGTGTTCCTGCTCATTGTGTTCTCATCATGGTTTCAATGATCTACTATAGATCCACTGTATATATTCCTCTGTGTGTGCTCAATAAACTTTAGAATGTATGTGTAACGCATCAGTGTGTGTTGGCATGTGTTCTCTGGCGTGCCTGCGACGCGATGGATCCTCGCCCCACCACCCAAAAGGTTTAGAATGAAGACTTCTAGAGGCCTTAGAGATGGTCGCCACCTTGAATCATTACACCGCCTGGGGAGCCCAGAGCCCCTGGTTGTCCCAACGTATGATTCCAGGCCAGGTCAGCAATGTGTCGATGATGTGTCCCTGAGCAAGACTCTTAACCCTGAATTGCTCCATGAGAGCCAGAATGGCTGCTCACTGCTCCTAGTTGTTATAGGATGGGTAAAAGCAGAGGACGAATTTCACCTACCGGTATATGCATACTATTGTCTATATACATAATAATAATGTGACAAAATAACACCCCAAAGGAGTGGGGAAAATAGAAATGCCAGCACTCAATATATGTCCTTTTCACATGATTTATTTACCCCTGACTGCTCGTCAGAGGTAACTAAATCATGTGAAAAGGACATACGTATATTGAGTGCTGGCATTTCTTAATTCTATCATGTATCATCAAGCCTTGCACCTAGAAGCATTGCTTCTCTAACCTGGAGTGGTTGTCTGCTTCGGCAGTACTCTCTTCTTCTCAATGATGGAAACAAGCCTATATGGAACATGTACTGTAGGTCAGGACATACTGTATCAAGGAAGCTGTTTGGAATTTGACCCTTTGTCTTACTTTACATCTGTCCCTTGTTGCAGTGGTTCTCTAACATTTTACAATTGTACAATCGTACAATTGTACAATCAAGGACCCTCAAAACGTATTTGGCTGCATGAAAACAGTTTGTGCCATGCCGGGACCACCCATCTTACTGAAAACTTGTTTGACTCAGGGCACTCGGAGGTTATCAGCATGGTGTGATGTTACAGTTACACAATCCAAGCATCATCACAAGCATGTGCGTTTGTGAGTGTGTCCATGCGTCTGTGTGGGTTTCTTTTCTTAGTCCAGTCCACACCAATGATTTGTGATGCAACTTTCAACATACAAACATTATCCCAAATGGCAGTAACGGTTGCATTCTGCTTTGGTGTGGACCGGCCTTTATACATCACACACCACGCACACTCTGCATTGTGCCCTGAGTCTATCAGGGAGAGCTGATCTGAAACCAGATGTTGGTGGTAAAAGAGATATACAATGCAGAGTGCAAGACACCACCATGCAGGGTTGTCATGCAAGCTCCAAACATCAGACCTGTCTGAAGTGAGTGGTGCAACAGCGCCCCCTATTGGTACCATAAACATACATTAGGGACACCAAGACACCGCACGTGGACGGACAAAGCTGGGCATTGGAGTGGCTGCACCTACTCTAAGGGCTGCACCCTAAGGTTGCACCACTCAAAAACACCACCATCAATCACACAAAGATTTTTTTGTGGAGAGGGGGTCTCACTCTCAACTATCAATGTTACTGTAGGCCAACCAGCTATAGGACACTGACTGCTTCAAGAGGTCTAAAGATGCCTTGGACCACCTGACCACCAACACTCACTGCATGTGATATTAAAACTTAAACTATCGTTGTGAATCAAAGGGATTCTTGTAGAACAGGTTCAGAATTAACAGATCAAATCATATAAAATATATATATAGCTAACTGGTGCTGTGATGAGGGGACAAGCATTTAAAATTGCCTAATTTAACTATAACACGTATTTATATCAACGTGATATAAATACGTGTTATAGTTAAATTAGGCATGGCTAGTATCTCTCAACTATCAATGTTACTGTATATCTATGTATAGTGTTCGCGAAGTCAAATGCAGCATGCATGGGTACATACCTATTTTTATATGGTTGTTCATCGGTCTTGATATCCATTCCGTACACTGTTTTCTTTGCATTTCCCTGGACATGCTTTAATATTCAACTCACAACCTTTATAATTCTGACCTGGAGCAGTATTGTTCAAACTATTTTAGTCCTATTAGCTTGCAGAGCTTTAACTCAAATCCTTTTCGCTCAGATTATGCAGTCTAAATTTAGATCTCCAGGTCTGTGAGACCTGTTGATCTCCAAGCTTTAAGTGTATGATTCTTGCACACATATTTAACAAAAATATACCACACATGATCGACACATCACCATATAGCCTATATACAAATGCGATTCAGCCTACCTTGATTTTGTTGACGAGGCCATGGTAAACCGTGACCCTCCCTATCCAATTAGTCACTTTGAAATTTGAATTAATCTCAACATAATAGTCAGCTAGTTCCAACCTCGGCTCTTCCCCATCCGTATACCAAAGAAAGTTCGCGTAAAGAGAGACGGGGGGGAAATCACATCCTTCTCGAAATCCAACAATGTGTCATTTTTGACTGCATGGTTAGCGTTTAAAGTTGCGCTCCTTCAGCACACCGTTGCCTGGACAGCGCCGCTCCGCGCGTGTTGACGCATACCTGATCTGGCCATCTGGGCAGCAGTGCGCGCGCGCTTTGTAGTCACCAGTCCAGAAGGTACAAAGGGTAGGGGGAGGGAGGCCGAGACTAGCCTATCACAGTAAAATACTCGGTGTGCATTTAACTCCAAGAGTGTAACTGGAACCAAATCCGTTTGTGTACTATGTAGCCGGCTACACTCTCGGAGCAGAAGGACTGAAGGAGCATGTTGCAGTCAGAGGAAATGACTCATATTATGGCACGTGTTGTCTGGGAAGCAGTGTAGGACACGTTTAACCCAGTGGTTCCCAAACCTTTTTGTGTCAAGGACCCCCAAATTGACACTCATTAGCCCGCGGACCCCAATTTGAAAATATATACCAGGGACCCCATAAGAGAAGATTTTTACGGCTCTAGCAGTGATCCTAACCCGTTTAATTTCAAGGACACCAGTTTGACATGCATTAGTCTATGGACCCCCATGGGTTTAATGGCATTTCTAACTCTGGGACCCCCAATTTATATTGTAAAATCAATGTTAGTTTAACTCTCAGAGTGTACAAATGGAACCAAATGGACCCGTCAGGGTCCATTTGATTCCAAACTATCATTTAGCTGGGGACCCCCTGGAACTCCCTCAGGTACCCCTGGGGGTCCCCGGCCGGACCCCACATTGAGAACCACTGGTTTAACCCACCCAGATCTGATCTATACTTGCTGGAGTCAGACATTTATCTAGGAAAGCAATACAACACAATTACTTTTTGCAGAGCTGACTTCCCAAAGGAAGTCTAGCCTATATGTATGGTGCCACTTGTATATGCATTATTTTGCATAGCCTATATGGTTCATGTAAATGTAGTAGGCCTACTAAAGCCCAGCCCAGCTGACATAGGAGAGTCTACTCTACGCCACTCTCACCAAAGCTTTTTTTTGGTGGCTGCATGGATAACAAAACAAAAAAAACTGCCACAAGGCTCCAACCACCAATGGCAGAAAATACGAGGGAAATCCTTCTGGGCAACCTGCAGGCTGCAGCTCAAGAGAAGAAGCTAATCTTAGATCAATGTGTGGTGTATCCCTGAGCTCTGCTAATACCACTGGCTGGCTGTCTGCCTCAGCTACTGTAACTGCAAGCACATGTCAGGTTGTCAGTTCAGAAATCTGCCTACCAGTGATATCATCGGTAGGCACTGGCAGTCTGGCAGGTAAAAATAAGAAGAAAGAAATAAATATATATATATATATATATATATATATATATATATATATATATATATATATCCTGTTACAGTTTGACATTTTCTTCCTCCACATCATAAAACCAGCACACACACACACACACACACACACACACACACACACACACACACACACACACCCACATCTCAAATACTAAATAGACAGAACAGCATCCGTCATGCCTTTCCAGTGACTTGAGATGCCAAGGCAGTGAACACCTTATAGCATTGCCAATTTTGGGGTGACATCCTTCCCCTTTGAATGTCTTGAGACAGATGACGTGAAGAAAAGTAAAGAACACACTTTCCTAGTCCTTCTGGGTCATTCGTTAGATTGTTAGTTATCAAGTATGTTACAATACAATGCATACCGTACATGGCAATCAGTGCTATTATCTACATTATTATGTAAAAAGTTCCCTATAGCTATCACCCATACATGCACAATCTCAGTAATTAGTTACAAACAAATGTTCACAGCACGTTGAAATATGTCTGACTTCTGATTCCCGAGGAGGGCACGAGGCCTTTTTCTTACCAGACTGTCAAGAGAGATTAGTGACTACAAATGAGATTGGAACTAATCTTCTGGCTGAGGGCGATGTGCAGCCATGACGATATAGCATACTTAAAGAAATTAATAATACTATTATAATTAATGGCAAAACTTTTTTTTTGCATGGCCTATGTCTGTTGTCAGTAATCATGTAAAGCGTTTGTTTTCCTAATAAGCAAGAAGTACAGACTTTCCTGAAACATAAACACAATTAATGACAACCAGTAAGACGCCCTGAGGGCGAGAAGCAACCTCCGCCTGGGTCACCCACGCATCCGCCTGGATGACAGCAGACTGCTGAGCGCTGGCGCTTTGGCACGGGGGGTCAACATATGGAATTAATTCTGTACTGGCCATATATGGAGTGTACAGTACAGGGTTTGATGAGGTCAAATCAACAACATATAGAATGTCAACACAGGTCAGCTCCATATATGGAGATCTAAGGTTTTAGAGGTTTGAGGTCAGATGTAGAGTTGCTGGCCGGCTCCATATATGCAGATCTTGATGATCCAGTCTTCTCCATGTATCCAGGGTTAGCTGAGGTCAGAGCCATGGATGAGGTCAGTGTTGTGATCTGGATGGAGGCGTGATGTCACGAGGCGTGACCATATATGGAGGTGTGATGACGGTAGATCATGTTTTCATAGTAAATGTGACGTCTGCATGGCTCGACTTCTGGGCATAAGGCAGAAATACTGTAATTGTTTTAGACGTTGCATGTATTTTTTCTTATTGCAGCTTCATTACACCATAATTCAAAGCACCAGCCTGTTTTACTACTTTCTCCAGGGATATGGAAAATATAGAAAATGTTGTGCAATGCTATTCCAATTTGTGTTTAGCGCTCGTGCATACAGTTTGTGAATTGTAGCAACAACAACACAAATCTTTATCCGTTGTTTCAAGCCATGTTCGGAGTCTCCAACCTTACTAAGAGCCTTACCTGTGAGAGCATCAGAGCAACCTCTTGTTTGGCTTGTTTCCCCAACTCATTTGGTTATGTTGTGGGTTGAGCCCAGGCAGGTGCCCTCATAATTGGCCACCTCCTTTGGATTCACCCTGCTGACTCCTGAGGCTCCCAGCAGGTGCACTGGTCTATGTTGTTCCCTAATTCTATTATCTGTAGGATTAGGAAGACAGTCTTTCCTCTGAGGTGGAAAGCCTGGTGATGCAAGGTTAGGAAGACAGAGTGATCTGTGGGCCAGATGAGTGGCAAAGTGAGTGACAAAGTGAATTTAACGTTGTTTAAAGTAATTTAATGCAATCAAATATGACTTTTCTGTGTGGATGTATGGGCTGTCAAGGCCAGAAAGTAGTTTTTTGCCACTCAGAAGGCATTTCCGCATAACTTCCTGGTATGATGATGATGTCACACGCATCCCCTCTATTACTAATCCTCTGTGACATAGATTTCGCCTCTTTGTCTGCAATGAAACGATCAATTATGACTCACTACTATCAGTGGGTTTGTTGCGTAAGCCTTACGTAAGTCACTCAAAGTAGAGTTCAATAAAGCCAAATAATTATTCATAAATGCTAGGCTAGGGTAATATAGCTCTGGTCCATAGCTCTAATGCCATTGCATGCAACGGCATTAGAGCTATGGACCAAAGCTAGGGTAATGATAGTGTTTCAGAATCGTATTATTTAATTCCTTATTTAATACCTTTCTTTAAATAAATAAAGTTATGGATTAGAGGTAGATTAATTGTTTTTAAAGTAAAGCATACAGGCTCAAAGAAAGACCTTGTTTTGAAACCTCCAGTAAAACACTCTGCCCTGATGAAAAACCGAGTCACCTGACAAACACTGTGACTGCAATGCAGAAACAGCACGCAGGGCTCTCCTGAAGAGAGTCTCAGTGGGCCGTGCTTCTATCATCACCATGTCTAATCAATTCCCAGTGTTGCTGACGTGCTAACAAGACGGTGTCACAGCACACCTACCACCCCTAACAATTAAATTCATTAGAAGCATCATGTTCTTCCCCCTTGGTGGAACATTGATAACAAGTCACTGGCAATCTTTACCATCGCCAGCACAGAGGCGCAAAGAGCCGGTGAATAGTTGAAAATAGTTGTTTAATAAATAATATAGATTAGAATGATTATGAGTAGGCTATAGTGTGGATGTTAGGTGCAAGCATAATTGAAAGTAGCCAGTTCTGCTTGAACTCCTTGTCTATCTTAAGTTGACACATCTTCCTTGTATGTTCTTGTATGTGACAAGTCTCTGTCCAGATATGATGGGCAAACACAGGGCAAGTGAGTGTTTAAATTAGCAACAGTTGAACCTGCCATGACCTTCTGTTCAAGACTTGACAGATTTATAGGGTCCTCCTGTCTGCATGGTTCTAATCATTATCATCATAGTATGCTCTCATTACCATATATGGATACAATGGCACTAAAGGAAGGAGATATTTCTCATTCAGTCCAGACTGTGTTCTGTTTCTGCAAGTGAACAAAATAAACTCCTCCTTAAAATAGAAGAAATATAGCAATTGCCTCTACAAGTAGCAGAAGTTATGTATTTTTTTAAACCTAAAACATATTAGTGTGGAATGGATGTAACTTGGACCGGGGAAATGTTCTTGAGTTGACAGGGATCTTTAAAGATTCCATAGCTGATTGTCTGACCTTGTTGGGGATTGATTGTCATGTGGACCTCAATTCCAATTTATTGTAGGGTACATCTCCTTTAAGTAGCACAGTTTGAATCGTAAGACCAATCAAATCTGAAAGACTCACAAACATTCCTGGAACTTTGGGTAGTAACACTGAAAGTGTGTTTGGTCACATGAAACAGACTATTAGCCTATAGAGGCACCAACACCTTATAAGCCCCATATTGAGGAAAACACCTGATTTAATATCAATACGAGGTTGTTGAGGGAAAGATCTTGGTTAATGGTCTGGTAGTTGTAGAATATGGCCATGCAGATTACGGCATTAGTGCTTTATATGACAAGCCTTGCACAGGGATGAGGAGAGTGTGGAAATCAGATATGGGAGAAGGCCTTAAGAGGCGGCTGTTCATAGCTATTGTGGAGTCAGTACTGCTGTATGGGGCCGAGACATGGACCTTTACAATACAACAGGAAAAAGCTCTGGATGGAGTATACACAAGAATGCTACGAATGGCACTAGGTGTCACATGAACTGCATCAGAAATGTGGACCTCTATGGGGACCTACCACGGGTCAAGGACAAAGTCAAAGAGTGAAGGATGAGGCTGACAGGGCACTGCGTCAGCCACCCAGAACTTGACCCTATGGGAGCCAACCCAGGGCAAAGCCAGGAGGGGAAAGAACCGTACCACCTATGTAGACGTGCTGCGGCGCGACAACTTGGCTGACAACACTGCAGAGCTCAAGAACCTGATGTTGGATAGGAAATTGTGGAGGGCAGCGATCCAGGAATCCTGAGTTGGTGATGGCCAGACCTCACTCTCGCAGCAACTACAGCAATGACAGGCAATAGGCTATGCTACAAATATGCATGCTAATAAGCGACTAGTTAATGGGACTGGGGAATGTATACCATTACCTACCTTAATAAAAAGTGTCACCAAACTTTCTCTTTACATTTTAGGAAACATGGAAAATGTGGGCTACAGGGAAAATAAATGCTCTGCTAACTTTACTGTACATTCCTGTGTTGTTCTGCTGCCCTCTTGAGTTCAACCAGAGACATACATTACTAGTAGACTAGAGTACTCAATCCACACTCACGTGGAGCCTGTGTGCAAGGTTTAGTACCTACCGTACTGTACAACATCTTGCCAAACAAAAACATCGTTGGTTTTGGATAGATGACTAAACAAAGTGTACTGGCCGTCTGGCCCGGCGCCCAGCAGTCAGGCTTTTGCCAAGTTGACTCAGCACAACACAGAAATTAAAAATCACACCCGTGTGAACTGAGGGGCGCTAATATATTAAAGTCTAACTCATGTTGATTAGGTGATGTAATGCTTGTAAAACAAACGGTGCCAACACAAATATTAAATGCCATTAACAATAAAGAGACAATATGATGTACATTTTCCCTTCATTGTCAATGGCGTTTTTAAAACAAACATTGAACTAAAAACAAGAGGCAAAAATAATAATAAAAAGGCAGGGTTGTTTAATTATACATACATGCACAAATAATTCAGCACAATAGTTCAAGTCTTGTGAGCGGAATTCATTCATTCACCTGGGCCTTGCCACTGGTACCGTATTATTGGTGATAAATGTTTAATCTCATGCAATTATACAATCTGAATACAGACAGTGGACTACATTACAGTAGGCCTAGGCCTACATGCAGTGAAGTCTCCATTGTGGAATCCAATGGCAACTGTGTACTTGTCACGATCGTGAGAGAGCGAAACGTTTTTGGAGCATGAGAAAGTCCATTCTGAATTGGTATGTGTCAAAGTTTGAGTGTTAATTGATTCTATAAAGTTAAAAGAGGAATAATCTAGTACAGTGGAGCCCTCTATACTACTGGTGCTAGGGTTAATTTATTATATTAAACAGTGAGTTAAACTAACTGGTGAATAGGTCAGGGGCCCCATAATTACCATGAGGGATCTCTCTGAGAACCACTTATCTAGCGTTATTAAAATGTAGCCTGCTCAGTCATCACATTTTTAACTTTATATTAATGATAATGTCTCTGTAGTCACCATTCAGCTACTATATTAAAATGTAATACACTCATTAACTCTCATTATTGGCTCTATTTTCTGTCTGGCCGGGCCCCACCACCGACCAGACCAGTCAAGAACGGTTGTCGTGACATTAAAAAAAGAGATGTGTTCTGAAACGTTGGCCCATGGCCCCCTGCTGTTCCAGCGCGTCCACGTGAGCCTATGTCACAACTGTTGTCCCCACTCTGTCCCCCCCCCTCCCCCCCCCCCCCCCCCCACACACAGACAAACCCGTCTTGTCATGTTTGAGAAACACGCGTCTGCTGCTGAGCGCACACACATCACATCGGAGGCAGTCCGAGAAGAAGTTAGAAGAACGGCAGTCAGTTACTAGTCAGAAAGAAGAAGCCAGCCAGGGAAGGAGAATGGCGCACAGAGGAGCAACGAGTCCCCCAGAGTTTTTAATGTCGAGAAGGACGCGTTTTTTCGTCCTCGCGCGGATTCTATTCGTCGCTCTTTTCCACGTGGCGCAGGCGAACAAGAAAGGTTTGTTGTTGTTGTCGTTTTGGGTGTTGTTTGTGGGTTTTAATTTGACTGTAAAGTAATAAAGTGTAAACTCCAGAGGGAGGGAAGGAGGAGCAGCAACCGAACTGCCAGCCAGCCAGCGTGTCTAGTCATCGAGCCTTTTAAATGGGCAGCTATGGGAAGTTAGCCTCCTACAAGTGGCTTTAGTTTGTTTGTTTTTTTGTTTTTGTTATTTGGGTCTTCTTTAAAAACGGCTTTGGTCGTTGGTTGTATAGCTCGGGTTCACGGTGAAATGTTTCTTCAAACGACAAAACTGTCCATAGTTTGACCAGGACGCCCTCCCTTATCTACCGCGGTAGCGACACGAAGTTAGCCGAAGAGCTAGCGTGAAGTTTTAGTGCAAGTTAGTTCCTACACAACCACCTTCATTTTACACTCTGTGCGGCCACATTTAAGACATTTACATTGGTTAGTACACCATTCTCATATAGCCTTTACACTTGTATCCTCCCAGAGTTACTAATTGATACCTTTTTTATAATATATAGCAGTTTCTTTTCGGCAAGCGACACCGCCTCCACCCAGGCACCCACCACCAAAATAGATATTTGAAAGTAGAAGTCCAATTCCTACACAACCCAACCAACCACCCACATTAATTTATTCTCTGCGACCGCAGGCGTCTCTTGCCCGAAAAGTTAAGACATGTGCTGTAAATTGTTCCCTTTTTGTTTAACTTCTCTTGTACCCTCTCAGAGTTACACATGGATGGATACATTTAGTACAAGATTGAATATTCTACTGTGTTTTTGGCCACCCACCACCACAAATAAAACATAGCCATGGAGACAGACATGTTTTGATTCTCAAGGAAGGTTGACTGATCAGCTCTATGGAGACAACGGGGAGAAAACAACTTTCTTTGCTTATGTTTGTAGTCGGTGAATAACTTATGTATAGGCAATTGTTTTCACAATTAATCATAGCCGTAGAATCAATACTATCATAGATGTATTTGATAGATTTTCACATTTGCATATATGATAGATATGCAAATGTCAATCTATCAAATGCATCTTTGATAGTCTTGATCCAGGGCTACATTATTGATATTATTATTATTATTAATTTAATTGGATAGGTTAATAAAGTTCCATATGGCATATTTTCAATCTGCCATACAAATCCAAGCTCTGTTATGTGAATCGAAACTGTAATACTTACAAACAGCAAAAACATGTATGGTGTTGTCACTTGTAAGTTGTCACACACACTTTGTAGCAGCTATTATAACTAAGCCTGGTTGGATGTCTCATGAGAATAAAATGCAATGTTACCTGTAGAATGTTAAGTCAACATCATTGCACACCTACCTTAGATGACTTTACAAGTTGGCTTAAAGTAAAAGAGAATAAAATGCCATGTTACCTGGAGAAGAGAGTTAAGTCAACATCACAAACCTATATATTCACATACCTTAGATGACTTTAAGCCAACTTGTCTTACAGGTAATACTGCAGTACAAAAACAAAACAGTTTTGTTTCCCAGAATGGAGTAGGATTTTTAAGGGCAAGAAGGCTAGGTTCCAGTTGGCCTCGGTAACCAGGCTTTTAGGCTCCAGTCCGTGTTACAGTGACACTGAAACTAGGTATGAAAAAGTTCTGGACAGATGGTTGCAGTACTGTTCGCTGTTTGCTTCCACTATTCCTTGAAAGCAATCGGAGAAAAGTTGTCATGAATGTTTAATTTTAAGCAGTGTTATCAGGGATTGATTGATTGCAGAATGGGTACATTTCAAACGAAAGCACAAGTCAATACAAAAACTGTTACTGTAGATGACACCATGATAAAGCATTACACTTATTTACAACGGGGTCCACCATTTTCAATTCATCAGAGAGATGCTTAAGTGGCCTTGGCTTAGGTAATTTTGGTGTGTGTGTGTGTATATACTATATACTGTATATATGTGTGTGTGTGTGTATACGTACGTACATACATACATATACACACACACACACACACACACACACGTGCAAGCCTGACCCATATATCAATCTTTATGACTTTCTTTTTTTGGTATCGCAGTAGCAGACGATGTGTCCTGATTTTTAACCACTTTCAACCTCTCCGTCCCTATAGTTTGGGCATGTCATTCTTAAGTCAAAATGTTCAAAAGTTTACAAAAATAGCAGATCTACAAGAAGATATACGTGTGTATTTGGTATTTAAGTGACAATGAATGGCGTAAGAGTTTAAATACAAGTATAGTTAAATGTTCTCTTTATAAATTAAAAACGTTTGCACCTTTTTGATAGAATATTGATAATTGGTGCTCGCATCTGACTAAAAATGATAAAAAAAATCAACTGTACCTAACATGTATGTATTATGTAGGATATGTATGTATTTATAAAAAAAATTGACTGCTGACCATTCTCTCTCCACAGCTTTTATTCAGACAGACACAATCTTAGAGGTGTTTCACTTTGGGGATGAAGGCCTCTTGCAGGTAAGATGAGTCTCATTTCCTGCCTCCTGGTTAGTCTGGCTGATAAACCATGGGGTGGGTGTATGATAAACTATCAGGACCTATGCATGCATTGCTAGGTCCATGTGGGAGTGAAGTTCAGATCGGTATCACCTGCGTTACTTCCTCTATAAGACCGTTATCAGTAGCCATTTGTCAGCGGCAGGGTCTGTTGCATGCCAAGCTTTCAGATGATGAAGGGGCAGCATGATCGTGGCGCTTTGTAACTCTAGTGCTAGTTTAGTAAAGTTCTATAGCTGCTATCAACTATACTCGGCACCCCCTCTGTTGAGATAAACAAAAATATGTGCTGCCTGATGCCCTGCTCTTCATCCCTCC
The DNA here is from genome assembly GCF_963924005.1 of Protomyctophum bolini. Taxonomy (NCBI): domain Eukaryota; kingdom Metazoa; phylum Chordata; class Actinopteri; order Myctophiformes; family Myctophidae; genus Protomyctophum; species Protomyctophum bolini. Next base: position 15,427,275 of record NC_137885.1, on the reverse strand, counting down.
GAAAGAGACAGGGGGAAAAAGACCAAAAACATATTTATTTACTTCACTGCACTGGTGTTCATCCTTATTCAATGCTAAAATGCCCTCTTAGTATAACTGAAATTGATTATTAATTATTTATTAAGACGTGCTAAAGGCATGCAGAAACCAATAACCACCGATTTGCCTAATTTCTTTCTTTTGCTCAAACGACAAATAGAAGGACACAGAATTCTGTGTTGAGGTGATTGAGGTGTTGACTTGAAACTCATTGTTATTAATCTTATGATTTCATATAGCCAAGCTGTCGGCGTATGCGCCTGATTTCAGCTTTAAGTCATATTATTAACTGCAAAAAATGGCAGAGCAGCAGTGGCTGGCAACACAATACTGTAGCTAGTGGTGCTGAAACCTAACCTCCTCACTTGCTACTTCTTGTTTGAGCCAGAGAGTCTCTAACGTGAGTGTGAGTTGACCTCACGTGCACTGCTGAAGGCATCGTTCAGCAGCACCACAAGTTTTTCCATTATTCATTGGCCGCTTTCTCACTAAACTATCCTATGACAAGCTCGTAATCCTTATAACAACTAACAAGTCGGGAGATGTAATGTGTGCGTGCACATTCAAGGGGAAGGAGCCAGAAAATTAGACTTTCTGACTAGCTTTATTTTTTATTTGACTCAGGACTGTGAACGATGACAGTACCTGGTTTAGACTAGTCATTGGTTAGACCAGTCATTAGTCCTACAACCTATCTCAAACCCTAACCTCCCACGGGGCAGCACACTTAAACCTAACCGTAACTCATATCTAACCAATGACTAGTCTAAACTATGCACCCCCTCTGTCTTGCTAGATGCCCTCTGACTTTTTAAGATGAGTTATGCTTTATTGATCCCTGTGGAGAAATGTGTCCTCTGCCTGACCCCACCTAACTTTTTGGAGCAGTGGGCAGCCACTGAGCAGTGCCTGGGGCACAGCTTAAATATTATGTTCCAAAATATTTAATATATAATTAAGTGCATTCTGAATCTCATCTCTTAGCCTATGAGTAATACCTCAAGTTAAGCACTTTAATCATGGTTTTTTTTAAACTGCAAAGGTTATAGCTTAGTTACATTTGTAACTTGTCTATTTCCTGTTATGTCCAATGAAACTATTCTTACTTTCTTTTACAGACAGAGTCTGACATAAATTCATATCATCAAAAAAGGTAAGACTTGATTATGTTTACTATTGCATTATTGTCTCTGACAGGCGTCGGACAGTTTTCATAAATAATCCTTGGCGTTTTGTTTTAAACTAATCTAAGATTAGATTAGACTTTATTGTCTAGACTCGGATGGGAGAGGAGATTTTGTTGTTGGAGGACACATATGTGGCATTTGCATCGCATCAGTAGTCCAGGACGGAACAATGCAATGTCAGGCAAGTTGTCACTTGTCAGGTATACAGAAATGTGTTGTCGAGCTGCCTTTTCAAAGTATTTCTGGCATGGTCTACATGTTTACTCCTAATGTCCCATGTGACAAACGCCTCACTTTTGCATTTCCAAGCAGCAGGTGGAAACGATCCAAATTGTTTTTCCTGATCTTTACAAATATGATTAGATTATGTAATATGTGCAACTGCCTATTTTATTCCGTCCTAAAAAGCCTTCCTCTCTGTGATGCAGATATGGATTCCCATCTCTCTCTCACACGCATGCACGCAAGACAATGGATAACTTTGAAGGGTTTAATAATGGCACAATAATAGCAATTGCTTCCATCCTGAAACATATTTTCAGGCTACAGTCACTAGAAATCTCACATAGTGCATGCATGCTTTTGTAAGCTGAGCTTCAATGCAAGGATTTGTTGATTTTCCCAGTAAAAAAATCCCAAATGGCAACATGCCCGCAGTGTGACTATGGTCCATGGCTGTAGCGAAGAGGCTTGGCATTTGGTAGGTGTGGCAGTGAAGCATGTCACCGTTTGCAGTATAGCACACCTTGTCCTAGTTTCCAACCTTGCTTTCCTGCAGCCTCTGTCGGCTAGCCGATTGCCCAGGGGCGGAAAGGACACTAGATTCGTCAGACTTTCATGAGAGATTTGTTTCAATTCTATTTGAAGATGCATCGTCATCTAACTAATACACATAGGGTTATAGGTAGCTCTGGTCCATAGCTCTAATGCGTTGCATTTAGAGCTATGTTACTCTCAACTTCCACCGCTCGCATGAATGCAGACCAGCCTCTCCTCTTTAGCGTAAATAAAAACGTTTTTGCTACTCACCAAAACAAAGGCGGGTTGTGTCATTAGAAAGCTTACTTTCCTTAGTGGGAGCACTGGGAGCACTCTGAGCCCCCCACCACACGTATAAACGGTACTTTTTGGCCAAAAGGGGATTTTCTTTCCACCGAAAAAAAAATACTTTTAGTTACTCCACTGCGCCTTCTACCGATATTGCCCCGAGAATTGCCTCTTAGACAATATTTTTCCTACGGTGAAAAAAAAATCCCTTTCTGGCCAAAAAGTTTTTATATGTGTGGTGGGGGGCTCAGAGTGCTTCCACTAAGGAAATGAGTAGCAGGTAGGTTAGGGCGAATGTCTGGACTTCTTGAAAATTAAAACGACAATGGAAAAACTCTGGCAAAGTTCGAAGGTATTTTAGGCATGTGATGTGTGTTTACACGTATGCACGTTTCAAGATTATTGACCACATACACGCACATCCTACGCAATTGTTTTCACCCCCCCTCCTGGTGGTTTACATCCCCTAAAAGCGAGTCCAGCTCTCATGCTCTGGAATTCGTCCAATCACAGTTCTCCAGATCAGAGGCATGCGCTGCTTGGCCTTGTTGTGAACACGCCCATAGAGACCCACGTGTGAATTTGGCTGGGTGAGAGCTGTATGTCCTGTGTGTGTGTGTGTGTGTGTGTGTGTGTACTCAACTCTGCCCTGCACCAGTATCCCTTTTGCAATGGGATGCGTCCCTCCACATGTACCCGACACAGCATGCCTTAGGAATGACATCACCTTGGGCATGGGTTGAAAGAGAACATGCCCCTCCCCATCTCCGGTCCCAGTGAAATAGCCACTATAGTATTCACAGCTAAAACACAACGTAGAGTCACAATGTTTAGGATGAAAACGCCTACAAATAGAGGGAACTGGGGGGGGGGGGGTTAATTGAGAGAGAGAGAGAGTTTTGATTAAGCTATAACAAAAACGAAAGTTCTTGTCAAGAATCCAATGTTATCCAATCAGGACAGAGAACCCAATACAAATAATCAGCTTCAATGTGATGGAATTCTGGTTCCAATTTTCTCTTAATTATATTGTTTCATCATTTAAAATTGTATTTGTTTATCCTCTATCCTTTATCCTTCAAAATGTGGTGTTGCACAAGGGCCCTTGGGCTTTTGCTGTTAACCATAAAATATAGTTCAGCCTGGTCATATCATTAATTTGAACTTCAATGTCGAAGCGAATGATGCACAATTGTACTGTTCATTAGTAGGCTGTTGAACCTAACAACGCAGATGCCTTAAGCTGCCTGACACCTGTCTGTCTGTGATCAATGTATAATGGATGAATAATAACTTTCTAAACATTAAGAGGATTAGACCTTATTGGTTGGCCCCAAAGAAAAAAGAGACAAGCTATATTTACTTGGCAACCTGACTCCCTTGATCAAACCACAAATAATATGCCTGTGTTATTTTAACAATGTGACCTCAACAGCATTGTTTTGGAAATATTGCCAAGGTAGACATTAATAAATCAGTTAATGCCCTGTCGTTTTTCTCACCCTATCTTAACTTTTCTTTTTTACCTCTTTAATGTAATGCATTTTGGGCTTCATATTTTGTGTGAAAGGTGCTATACAATTAAAGCCGATTACTATCAGGGCTCATAAGCACACACAACAGACTGTAGCTTCTATCGAGAAGATGTCACCTGTTTTCATTGGCAAAGCTTTGAATTCAGTTTGCATACAGTAGCTGTAGTTTTACTTGGTAATATGCCACTACGTCGCTGTGAGCGTACTTCACTGTGTCATTTGTAAGGGAGGACACTGTAGCCAAAGTCATGTGTTTGAAAAGTTAGCTTGATGATAATAGGAGGTCAATGTCCGCCGACTGGATCAGTATGTGTCTATTAGTTCTTGTGATAAGGATACTGTATCACCACCGCTGCTGCAGTTGAATTGGCTAATACTGTACAGACCCCCCTTTCTATACAGCCCTCAAAGATGTGTCTATATAGTATGTCTGGATTTTCTGCATTTGCCTTACCATTCTTGCTCAAATGTGTATCTCGATTTTCGTCCACAAGAAATGAGATCACAAAAACATGCCGTAATCCTGGTCTCTAAAACTACCTCCCCCTGGCCAGCCGGGGCGCCTGATGGAGGGGAAAGGAACTGGTCGGAATAACGTGTCCCTTGACTCCCTTCCACGCGCTACGTCCGGCCGGGGAAATTCCCCTCTGTCAGGTGAAAAGAAGCAGCTTGGACTCCTCATGCATAGAAGGAGGCATGAGGTCAGTCCGCTGCCCCCCCAGGTTGGCAGAGGAAGTGTAGCGCCCAGGATTACTTAGATAATTGGCACTGGGTGAAAATAAAAACTGGGTTACAAAAATGTGGCACCTCAGACCTGGAGCCAACTACTACTGTGGCTTTAAACAGATATCATCAAAGTGCTCAACTTAACCCTCTCTCAAAACATAAGAGTAACTAAAATGAATTCGACAGCCAACTAGTGCTGCACGATTCTTGCTAAAATTTAGAAATGAGATCGCATTAGGTGCCAGAATCTAGATCTTGATCCTTTTTCGATTAATTGTGCGGCACTAATTTGCCTATTGCCTCGGGAGGAGCTGTGAATTTAAAACTCTGATTTGGTCATTATTGATTTAACGTAATAATGCTTATCACTGAATTAACTATCAGGTCGATGAAGGCCCCTCCAAAATACACATTGGGGTCTATTATCACCCTGTATAGGCTTAGTTCTTAATAATGACTAATGATTCTACAGTATCAGCAATCTGTTTCTTTTTTGTAATCCAAAACGGCAATATACCGGTAGTGTAGTTTGCAGAGCCCAGGCAAATTTCCACATGCACTTAAACGTTCTGTGTTTTTGTGTCAATATTTTCTCCTAAAATGGATACGGAGCAACAAAAGTTTCCTCAACAATCAGAAAAGTCAAACTTAACCCAAATGAATTGCCAATGTGTTGCCCCCCCACCTCCCACGGAACTGAAACACTTAGTTCGACTTTTCGTTGCATTTATCATTGAGCCCCTGAAGCATTTCTGAGTTTAAATTCTCATAGGGTATTTCTCTCTCGCTCATCTAGAACAGGAAGCTGCTTGTGGTCAGCCTGTTGGTCGCTTTGCAGTGCTGATGGATCCCTCTACAGATAGTGGGCCATTTCACACCTTCCTGCCTTCTGCTAGCACTTTTTACACCAATCACCTACTGCCATCATACGGTTTGTGTCTTGTGTCACTGTGCTGTCGTGGGCCAATCAGAAAATGACATGATTAAAAATGTTAACATGACGCGCACTCGCACAGCAACATTTTTTCTCCCCCAGGAGGAACTCTGTGTATATATACTCTCGCACAGTATTTATGACTTAACCTTGCAAACCTTACCCTACAGCTCTGATGCACTGTTTGCAGAAATCTGGAGCTTTCAAACTGCTTGTGTTCTCAAATCTATTTACGCTGTAGGACTTCTTGCAAACACGCATGCAAAATGTGAACCTCCAGGCTACCTTTTGCGGACTGATTGTGGCCATTGGTGTTGTGCAGGCGTCTCAATAGTGAGGGGCCAAGCAACAATAACCATTGCGCTGCCTCCAATGTTTTTGGCACTCTCTTTTTAATGAAACTGCTCGGTGAGCTATAGAAGTGAATAATCTGTAACGGGAGAGAAATAATATGTACTGCCCTGTCGTCATCCTGTTCAGGTTTGACAGGTTTCCTGTTAACTGTGTGACACACGCACACGCACACACACACAAAACCCCTTTAACTTCCGAGGTATGTCTGTTTTGACAGTGCCACCACCACCACTCACACTGTGGCACTAACATGAACACACAGCAGTGCACCGCTGTCTGTGTCCTCCTAACCTGTCTCATTGTCTGTCCCTCCAGCCTGCCTCTGCACAGAGGGAACACCAGGCCCATACGCTTCGAGCCACCTATGCTCGACTTCCATGAACAGTGAGTACAAAATCCTTAATGTTCAGCCACTCCCAGCAAATCTGTCTGTCGTTATCTCCCACGCACTGTAGGTCAGAGCGTTGCTGTACTGTATCATGTAGAACATGCAGATCTTTGTGTATCGACTGTATGTTCGTGGTTTTTTCCCCGACGTAATGCCATGCTGCTAAATCTGTGAAATCAGCCTGTGCAACATGAATGGAATGTCTGGAATAACAAAACATAGGAAAGTGTGACAGTGTGGACTCTTGATGTGTTTCTGACCACCTGTTCACGATGCCATCACTGGCCACCTGGCAACCAGAGGAATCTGACAAATGTAAAGCAACTGCAATATTATGAAAAGCTGAAAGGAATAACTCTTAACTCGGATGATGTAGGTTATACGGTATTCATTATTTCCTGTAATGGAACTAGCACATTATGCTAGCTCTAACCTTGTTTTCAGTACCATTGGTTGCTTATAAAGTTGCTGATTTACCATTTGAAGCTCATTGCACTTTTAAGTTTCTCAGACTGTATAAGTATAATGTAAATTCGATCTCTCTGGGATGCTGCTGCTAAGTGGTCTCAGTTTAGTATAGATTGTATTGGACTGTCAGTCATGGACTGCCTTAAGAGTTGGCTAGACTCCCAGAAGTACTAATTGTATAATTACTACCTTTCGTTCTAATAGGGCCACTTGACCCAACAAGCGCCAACATTTGCAGCACCTGCCGAATGCATTTAGATTTATCTGTTAGGTGTTTTCACCACAGCGCTCTAGATCAGGGCTGAGCGGAAGACTAGAGTGGACCAAAAGGAAGCTTTAACTCGCACCGAGATTGTACAATCTCGCAGGCCGACCTAAAAATACGGAAACCAAGAAACATTTACCTTTCAACTCTCTTTGCAGTCAATGCAAAGTGTTGTTTTCTGTAGGCCTACAGGTATGTCAAACCTTTGTAACCTGTAGTGTTTCACACCATGTCCCTTATTCTCATTCATCCGGAATCTTGTCTCAGCATTATTTACCTCCTGTTTTTCTCAATCGACAACTCTTAATACAAAAATTAGTCATTTACCACGTTGGGTCCTGAGACTGTCAAATTCATGCTGCTTTCGCCAAACTCAACAATCTTTTTCTAGACTTCACTGATAATATCAAGCTGGTACAAACAGCATTGTTCTCTGGAGGGATGCACACGGTCGAACATGCACTGCTCCCATGCTTGCGCTTAGGGTTAGGTTGGGGTTTGAGGTAGGTTGTCTGTCTAATGACTAGTAATAATAATAAAACTATTTGTATAGCACCGTTCATGACATGAAATGCAGCTCAAAGTGCTTTACACTACAGAGCAATAAAGCAAAAAGCTAAAGCATAAAACAACATTGCTTTGCCTCACCATGTTGGTGACACTATTGACATGTTTGTGTGTGCTTTCTTTGTATTTGTCCCTTATGTGATGCCCCACACATATATGCCCAGGCCTGTTGGCATGCCAAAAATGGAAAAAGTTTACTTGCACAACCCAAGCCAAGAGGAAATAAGCTTAATATCGATATCAGCCACAACTGCGCATTTCCATGCGTCATTCTTTCAAAACAGGGTAGGTGATTTTTCTTTATTTTATTTTCTGTAAATCAAAAGTCATTGTCATGCCCTGGTTTTTGAATTTTGTGTTATTAATTCGACAGGAAGTCCTGTGGCACCAGCAGTCTTGATTTATTATTACCCTTTATTATTACCCATAATTAATATACAATTTGGCCAAAAGTGTCTTCTGACTTGAATGTGTCCACTGACTGGGTGTGTTTAGGACACTATTGACACGTGTTTGTGTGTGTATTTGTGTGTATTTCTGGCACAAGGCTAAATGCCAACAAGTACCTGGTTCGATTCCAGGCTGGTCGTACCATTTGCTGCTTGTCACTCCCCTGCTCTCTCTCTCTCTCTCTCTTCCCCCTCCCCCCTACCGGTCAGGTGGAGGCCCAAAAAAGCCTCCAAAAATGAATGAATGCATGTGTGCTGTGAATGTTTCTTTAAATTTTATCCCACGATTTTGCAACTCCACATGCAAACTCCACACAGAAAGGCCCTTTCGCCAACCCCACCTCGGGTATGGGCACTGCTGTGAATGTTTCATTAACAGTTGAAGCATCATTGGCTGTTTTAATTTGTTTTTCATGGGATTCTGAGTAAATGAAGAAAATGTCTTTCTCAAATTTAAAGCTCAACATTTCCATTGTGCTATACAGTCACTGAGAATAAATACCCTTTAGTGTCATTAGTTAAAATTGTGTGATGTATGTGGTTTTCTGGGTCAAGGCTTTCTCCTCTAGGGACACACTCGCACACGTGACCTATATACCTTCGAGCAACACTTGTCAAAAGGGACGTTGTAATGAAGTATATAAATGATCTAAAGCAGTCTAAAGTCAGTGACCTCACTAGGTTTACTCTGTAGGTGTACATTGAGAGTAGCAAATTAAGTCAAGAGTATGTATCTAACATGAATCGCATAGTCAAACTCCTAGGGTTCATGGAGTGAATTTTATTCATTTGAAATTGGAACAATACAGAAATCAGACTTTTCTAACATTATGATTCATTGTCCCTAGCTCCCCACTATGAATCAATTGCTCATGCTTTAATTTAAACCAAATCATCATTTCAGTGTTCCTATGACGGAATGGAAGAATGGAAATATATTTGGGATACAGTGACATGGAATAGCCCCTTTTATATTGTGCCTGATCTGCAAATGGCCCAAAACACCATTATTGCAGACTTTAGCAAAATGTTAATGTCTACGTTAATGGTATGTAAATGAAGGCGCAAATGACTGTAGTAAGTGCCTTCCAAATGTAATGAAAATCTCCCTTGAGAATTTATACCATAGATATTAAATCTTTACCTGTCCAGTAACCTCACCAAAACAAATGACAAGCTTGCATTTTGACTAGATGAAAGAAATATTCAGATTTACCCTTTTCTCTTTCCTTTCTCTACAGATAATTCATCCGGGGGGGAACACGTCGTTTGACGTAGTTTTCTTGGCACGAGTAGTCGGCAACGTAGAGAATACTTTATTTATTAATACCTCACATCACGGAGTGTTTACATATCAGGTTGGTGTGAAGTAGATAATAGATAAATGAATGGAGAGCCCTGGCTATTGTGCACCGATTGCATTTTCTTCTGCAGTGAAGAAAAAAAGTGTGGAACCTCAAATTGGGAAAATGTCATTTGTCCAAATTTCTCTCCAGGTATTCGGAGTGGGCATACCCAACCCATACAGATTACGGCCCTTCATTGGGGCCCGGGTGCCTGTCAATAGCAGCTTCTCTCCTCTTATCAACATTCACAACCCCCACAGCGAACCACTACAGGTAAACTCAACCTCACACCTGGTACTTGCTGTCAGGAATGGTACGTTCTGCACTGTTCCTTGGTTGTTGGTTGTTGGGTAATGATGATCCATGATCTTGTCTCTTTCATTTGGTTTGCTTTAAATTTTCTGGAAACCACATTGACAGCCGAAGCAAATTTTAACATAAAATCATCTTTAAGTGTTCCTCTAGTTTCCTTAAGTTCTGACCCAAGTCATGAAAGACTCCTTTCAGCGATGACTTCCGTCACACAAATGTTCTTTTGTTTGACTGAAATAACTGCAAAAAATAAAATCCCTCACGGATCAAATTTCTGAAATAACTCCAGGATGTCTGTGAAAAAGTTGTTGCCCCAGCTTTTAATGAAATGCCTGTGACTCGTCCCCTCTGCATACCCGATTTGCAGTCTCCTCCTTGAACAGCACGATGATCAAATCAATGAAAATGTATCCAATGATGATTTGATGAGATTTAGCCTTTCAAACCCAAAACTAAAGAATATTTAGCCTCAGACCCAAAACGAAAGAATATTTTTCAATACATTCTGTATTGATGTTGGTACCATTAGGAGAGATAACAGGCAAACCAAAGATAACAATTCTTCTACATTCTCTAATATTGTAGTGTAGACTTCTTGTAAAGTAAGTATTGCAGATAACACTTGAGAGAGTAAAATTAAACCAAATGGACCCGGACCACTGGTTGAGAACCACTGCTCTATGACAAGTAACTGCTTTTTGTCTAATTGCCTCCTGCTCTTCACAGGTGGTGGAAATGTACTCCAGTGGGGGTGACCTGCACCTGGAGCTGCCCACAGGGCAACAGGGAGGTACCCGAAACTTGTGGGTGCGTACAAGGATGGGCATGAATTATGAATCATAAAATATGTGATTTGTCATACCTTCTTCGCTACACATACACTCAGTGTGTACTAAATACTAATAGAGCTCAGCGGTGGTGGTGAACCAACTAGGGCTTTAAGCAACTAGTCGACTATTCAACTAGTCGACTAGTAAATCCACTAGTCGACCTTGTTGGTGCTAGTTGACAATTCTTTTCTGAATTTGTAGGCCTCAAGATCAGGTATTTATTTCCAAAAAAAATAAAGTAGTAGTAGTAAACTAGGCAACTACCGGTAGTCAACTAGTAAAAATGACTAGAAGTGAATGCCCTAGAACCAACGCTAGTTAACTGTAAATAACAGCAATGGAGTAGAGACACTGAAATGAAACTGGTGCATACAAATTGGAGAGAAAAAATAAATAAATATATATATAAATATTTTAGTTTATTGAATTCAAGAGTACACTTGATGAGCTCCATGTAGGAGACTTATTTTTTGGGAGTGGAAGAAATTGTACCCCATCTGGATTTGAAGGTGTTGTGTTGCTCAAGTTCAGCAAAGAGTTAAGCGCTTGAAAATGGTTTAGAGATTAATCAGTGTACTGATCACTGCTTTCTCAAAATGCAGCTCATAAATTGGAAGGCACATTTCTGAATTTGTGAAATGACTTTAAAATGGCCTTTTCCCTCTCAGGAGATACCCCCCTTTGAGACTAAAGGGGTGATGCGGGCGAGCTTCTCGTCACGAGAGGCAGACAACCACACTGCCTTCATCAGGATTAAAACCAACGCATCAGACCCAGACCAGTTTATTATCCTCCCTGTGGAGGTGGAAGTCACCTCAGGTACACACACACACACACACACACACACACACACACACACACGGCCTGTTCTCTTTTATTTTTTCAATGTATTTTTATTGAGGCTCTGAAATTTCGCAGCTGTTCGATCGCAATACCATGCATATAGATATAGAACCACCCATTCTTTTTAACACAACATAGAAAACCAACAAATACCACAATACGGACATTACATTACACAATCGAAAACGAAACAAAAAACAAGACAAACGAGTACACCACAGTCTTGACATGATTGTACATTCCAAGTTACTAGAGTCTTTTAGTTTTTCTCTACTGTTCAATAAGGTACATTAAAGCGCAGTCTAGAGGGGTCCGGTCCACTGTATCTAAGACCTACCTTCGTGAACCCTTCCATGTTATCGCGGAGGAGATAAGTCAATTTCTCTAGACAGAGGAACCACAGTCATTACCTCCTTGTACCAATCACCCAGTGTAGGAGTGTCTCTGTATCCAAAGCTTGAGTATAGTCTTTCTCGCTATGTAGTATTCCAACTAATTTGGTGTTGTCTGGTCCTTGCACTGGATACCGTCCTTAGCTGCTAGTACACACTGGAGAGGTGACAAGTTCAAATTATATCCAATCAAGGTGTCCAGCTCATTCTTCGCCTCATTCCAAAACACCTGTATCTTTGTACATTTCCAAAGCATATGTGCATACGTACCAACTTCTGTGTCACATTTATTACAGTTAGGAGAGCTGAGACCGCACGGCCTTAATAAACGTATCACATTGACAGTCATGGTCCTGAATTGTCATGGCTGTGGATTAGACTCATGACCTTTGTCATGTCATCCTTTTTCTCTTAATGTCTCACACTGCTGCTAAATGAAGCAGAAAAGCAACGCATGCCATCTCAGTAAGTGTATTTTCCCCATTGGCTTTCGCCGCTTGTCGGAGCAGGACAGTCGAGCTGCAGGCTCGGCTTCGAGGCTGAAATTACTGCAGGGGCAGTTGAAAATGGCGAGGGGCACATCTCATTTTTATGTAGTAAAACTTTCATTTTTTAGACCAATTTTAACCCATTTGTGGAAAGACGTCTAATTGCAGACTATAGCTCAGTGGGGATGGTGCAAGGCCCCCTCTGGGGGGCGTCAGGCCTTTCGAGCTGGCTAAACACTATGCCATCTAAGGAGGAAGGCTACTTACTGCCTGTCCTGGCTAGTAGGCTACCAGCGATGGCAGACTGATGTCTGGCCTGGGTTCCAGATTGATCGTAAAGTATACGGGTTGAAACTTGAAAAGGCATGTTTTACCTGAAGCCCAGATGAGTGCACCACTCTGCCATCCATTAACTGTCGCACAATCATTGCATGGAGATAAACGCTCATGTGGAGATAAACACTCATTCATGTGTAAGTGCTTTCCCCATTTATTACATATGACAGCTCTCTCATACAACCCACGACCCTCTGTCAACTGTTGAGCAGCATTCCACTGCAAGTCCGGGGATTGAGTTCCTGGAGGTTCCTTCCTCGAAGGCACCTTGGTGTAATTGGATGAGACAGAAGAGACGGATGCCCTTTTTTCTTTTTAGCTCTGCCTGCCCGATTTCTTCCCACCATTTGATACCAAAGACCTTTGGCACAGTTTTGATATTCTCAAGTGTTTTCTTGTTTTGTTTTGCTGGACTGCTAGATTGGTGCCAGTGTGTCACTGACTAATGAAGATGCACAATTGGGCAGTAGGCTGGCCTAACAACGATCTAGCCAATCACAGAGCCCTCCAGGCTATGGGATGTATTCTATCCCTATAACCTTTCTTATGATTAGATGCCGGGGCTGGTTCAACTTGCAGAGACATACAGTAGTTAAGTACATATCTTAATTGCTTGGTTCCAGTCAGCTTGGAAGATCTATTAAATTGGCGTGAGCAATTGATTGAAGTTACACTGGCTGGAGTTTCACCGCCTCCAGTATCAGTTGTTTATCCATGTGTATCCACTGTTCCATGCAGGGTAGAGCCTAGATTTTGATCTAGTCTTGTTTTTGCATGGTCTGTCTCAGGGAAATCAATTGCGACACCTCTTACCAGTGTCACCGCAGAAAGTTTCTGAATTCTTCCTTAAGACATCAGCATCTTCTCTGCAGCTGCTAACTAGCAATGGCGGTTTAGGGTATGTGTGGTGTGGGCTGATGTTTCCTGTGTAATGTCAAGGCACTAAAGATCTGCACTGTATGGATGATTTACTGATTCGAATTGCAATGTTCCTCAGTTGATGATTATTTTACAGTGAAAGCTGTAGACACTTTTCCTAGACACTGGCCTTTAAAATGTGTTTTATGCTTGAATTAAAGTGGATTTGTGTGTGTGTGTGTGTGTGTGTGTGTGTGTGTGTGTATATATATATATATATATATATATATATATATACACACACATGCATACACACACACACACACACACACACACACACACACACACACACACACACACACACACACACACACACACACACACTCTGTTGACTGGGGTACACCAGGGCTATACAGGGCCCATTTTTGAGGGGCGCTAGGTTCTAGAACCTCCTATACCAAGCTTTGTGTGTGCATGTGAATTTGATTGGCTGATGATCACCCCATAGTGATGATTTGATTGGCTGAGCAAATTACATATTGAGGATTAAAAGTGAGGGCATAAAATTGAAGATTACAGAACAGTGAGGATGCCAATTGTAATTGGCCGCAATGTGATGATGTATAATGATGTATGATGATAACAGCGCCCCTCACTTCACACATGTGTGATTTATCGGAAATATCCCAATGCCCACTATTTTCGCCAAATGTTCACCTATGTTGATGTGCCCAGAAAAGGGATGCTAGGGTCCATTAATGCTTTTCTGAGGAGTCACTGTTGATTCCTCTCCAGGAATTTCCTCACCGTTTCTTATAATTTTTATTTGTTTTGTGCACACACAGCACCAGGAATCTATTCCTCAATAGAAATGCTCGACTTTGGCACCCTACGCTCACAAGGTAAACCTGCTTTCTTTAGTCCACCTTTATCCTTTCACAGAAGAATGTTGTTTATGCTGTATATTTGTTACACATTTGTGTGTGTGTCAAGATTCAGAACGCTTAACATTTTTACTTTTTTGTGGGAAGAAATTATTTTTATTTGTATAATGTACTTTAAAACGGTGGTAATTGTAACACATAAAGGTCGATTTAGCTTGTTCCATGTCCATGAATGTACTATTATGATTTTAAAACACAAAAAAGCATGCATCTATCTTCTCAACGGAAAGACACCATTTTTTGTTTTGTTTTTTTAAGAGCGATTTGTCAGCTCTGAACTGAATGGGGAAATAAATGTATCTTCTCCCTGCTCACAGACAAACCAAAGCTATTGAATTTACATCTCCTAAACTCGGGGACAAAAGATGTACAGATTACAGTGAGTACCTTCTGATGAACAGTACACACATTAGTATGATCAGAATCACAATGTATATTTAACTATAGTGAAGAAAATTACATATACTGATACTGTATGCACATTTGGTGAATTTGTCACTTGTTCTTTTTCAGAGTATTCGAGTGAGTCCATCAAATGATGCTGTGACAATAGATTTTAAAGCGGTTACGCTCAAAGCGGCCGAGCATAAATATACCAAAGTTGCGAGCATCATTTTTGATGGTAAGTTGTTGAGAGGTTCAGGAGATGCCACAATTTTCACTTTTTGAACAGTGTTTGTTAACATTAACATTAAACTAAATATAGTCCTAATATGTCCATCTTCATGCTATGATTTGTATTTTCGATTTTTATTTCATGGCTTTTGAATGTACCTGTTCCGCTCAAATGAGAGTGCTCATAATCTCTGCGTTTTCCAGCTTCCAAGGTTCAAAAGACCTCCCAGTCTTCAGGGAAAATTACTGTGAAAGCGAAAGAGAAAAGCTACTCTAAGCTTGAAATCCCTTATCAAGCCGAGGTTTTAGATGGGTATGTCTCTTTCACTTTTACATACATGTGTGTAAATCTTGAGTGTCTATGAACCTGTCTGCATATACCTGCACAAATGTGAGCTTTTTAAACATTTGAGACTTTCTGGCTATATAATTGTACTGTCTCTAGTTTAGGGCGTTAAACTAGTGCACTCAGCTCAGAGCTTTCTACCCCAGACAGACAGTTTGAATATAGCTTATCAAACTGTCAAAATGAATTCATCCTGCATTTTTCCAACACTTCCCCTACTTGACTTCTCGTTTCTATGACTGATGGAGAGTAAACCACCATGCGGTGTGCACATGTTTTTGGGCCCAAGGCACCAACCTCGGCACTGCACAGTTCTCCGCACATCGCGTAGTACTGTACCCATTGTGTCAATTTCCCAAGTCCAACATCCATGTTGATCACATTTAGTGGACAGTTTGTTTTATATGTATAAATGAACATTTTCTTAACAGAAAACAAGATATGGCAATCCAGACAGTAGTTTTCATAATATCATGTTTAAGACCAAATTGTTAGACAGATCGATTGACGGACCAACATTGCAATAGAGTCCCACAGCCATTGGAGGTAAACGCAAACAACAGCACTGTGCAGTCATCTACTCTGCTACTTGACATTCACATGCGCGGTAACGATAAGCTTTGGGCGTATCAAACCTGTTATGGAGCATAGCGGCCCATGACATCATGTTTAAACAATCAAGACAAGAGGCGATCAAGAAATATCTGTAATCATCCATGCTGTTTAGTCTAAAAGTGTATTGATACTTGCCAAACAGTGCTGTCCGGGTAAACAAATTTACACGTTTAAAGTGACTGTACACACATATTAACCAGATAACAGTTTCTTCAATAATATTGTCAAAGTAAAATGGTCAATTGCCTTCCATCTGTTAACAAAAATCACTGTATTTGAAGGCCCTAAAAGATACCGTTTCTGTTCATAATGTATTGTCGTCTACGTCTACCGTCTTTCCACAAAATGCTCCATAAGGACCCGGCTCGATAAGGTGCTCGTTATCAGTAGAAAAATGAACAAGCTCCATCCCTAACGCAAAGCCCCTCTCCGCCTCTCGTCTTGTCTCACTTTTGACGGTGGTTCTTCCTGTGTCCTTTGTGGCAGGTATCTGGGCTTTGACCATACGGTCACGCTCTTCCACATCCGGGACAGTGTGACGGAACCTGTGGTGAAGCCCATCCACCTCACCAACACCTTCCATTTTGACATCAGCGTCCATGACGTGGCACTGCCTGACGAAGCCCACGCCATGTTTAAGGTGGGCTTTGTTTAAGCTCACAACTTGACCTGCTATTCTCACTATTTGTCATAGGACGAGTTATATATATATATATATATATAGGTCTTAAGTGGTTACATCATTAGATGGCATAAATAATTGCTTTTAGATTCATGCATGTGTATGTGGTACAACCTTGTGGTCACAGCTGGTGATTCAAATTATCTTTTAATTAAGCCATAAGGTCAGGAAGTGTGTGCAAACTCGATTTGTGAAAAGCTGAAGATTTTCTTTTTTTTTAATTTCCATATGGCCTGTTGCCGTTTTTTATGAATACTGTAACAACATTCTCATGGTCAATTAGTGTGTAAACAACTCACCTCCTTGGGCATTAACTTATTTGTATCCTACGCATCCTTTTACCTTCTTGTCACATCACATTAATTACCCATTAACAGCATCTTAACATCCCAGGGAGTCCACGGAACGATATACTGAAGTTGTTGTTCGACGCATTTGCCCCCCCTCAGGTGCTGAACTTCACCGATCCGGTGCTGATCCCTCCCCAGGCGTCGCGCTATATCTTCTCCTTGGAGTTCAGTCCGCTACGGCCCTCCACGCATATCGACAGCAATATCTTGTTGGTGACGAATGCCTCCAAGTTCCACCTGCCCATCAGGGCCTACACAGGCTTTCTGGAGGTAATTGTGGGGAAAGATTGCTTGTTTGTTTTTAACCTTTTCAAAAGCAGACGCTATGCGATGACGTTTGTTCTTTCCTTTTGTCTCTCTCTGCAAAATGTTCTCTTTAAGGGACGATATTGTCGATCTCAAACTGATCTCTATATTTGCCGTAATTGTATATATATTTGTTGCATTAGTAGTCATAAATCTGCACAGTACTTTGTCTAAAATGCAGGCTGCAGAACAATCAGCAGCCAAAAACCATAGTGGTAGCTTTGTGCTCACCTGTGAAATGCATTCTGGGAATTGTAGGAACAAAGAGAGCCTAAAACTAAAATTCCCACTGTAAACAATATTGTATTGTAAATATTGTTGTTTCTGTAGACTATGGTAACATCGACAGTTAACTGAAACATGTCAAAAGCAAGATAGTGTCCCTGTTAAAAATGCATAGACAAGACATGTTTATGGATGTAAAGTCTGGTTTCTCTTTCCACCCCTGCCAGCCCTTGGTTCTGCTCCCCAGTCTGAGTGAGCGTTTCCTGGATTTCGGTGTGCTCAGCGCCACAGATGCTAGCAGCATCCTGTTCGTGGTTTTCAACAGTAACCCCATTGAGGTATGCAGCCGTCCAAAGATGAAAGTTTTATTACACAATGTTGCGCAAATCTCGCCAGGGGAGTGTCCTTCAAGAAATTGTATTGAAAAGTAGATTTGCAATGATGCATCGCACAAATAATGCCTGATTTATACTAGTTTGCCTGCTGTATAGTGCTGCTGTATACTAGTGCACCGAATATAGCTGATTTACAAACTCGCAACACATTGTGATGTGACGCGTTGAGTATAAATCTGGCTTACGGCAAAACTGCCACATACTTCTTGCTAAGTGATATGAGACTAACCTGTTTTGGCACGTGAGGGCATGCAATACAGGAAGTCGAGATCGGATATCTTTTTGCACAGATACACATCATGAGTAAGCCCACAAGCTAACTAAAAAATTGTTAGCTGCTTGAAACAAAAACAGGTGCAATTGGCAGATCTTGTGCTGCGTTTGCCTAGCTCAAGAGGGAAGTGCCACTTTAAATTGACGGGGCCATTAGACCTAGTCCTTACAAATGTGTGTGTGTGTGGGGGTCAAATTTAGTTAAACTGTTCAAATAGTATATGTAGCTGGCTCAGTGATTTGTAGAGCCACTGTCGCCCACTTACTTTATTTAAATCTTGCATTAAGCAATACTGCCTCAACACCTTTATACCTATAAGTCTTTTTTTTTGGGAGAAATGTAATGGTGAAAGAGTCTAAGAAACACTTTTTTGACCTGGAACGCATCTGTCACCTTAGCTTTTGACCACTAACCATTATTTTAAACTTTAGCTGTTGAAAAATAGCACATATACAAGCTTGGAGACTCATAGCTCAAGCTTGGGGGGGGGGGGGGGGGTCTGCGGCAAAATACAGATAATTCTGGAGGTCCTTGACATGAGTTTTTCAGAAAACTGGATTTAGAAGACTTCTTTTTATAAGCGGTCTCAGGTCTTAATAGGTTAAAAGGAAGAGAGTCATGCTGTTTTGAGCTGAAAAAGCCACGCTACAGGATGTCTACAGAGACTTCAGCTGTGTCCCAGTTCAGGGGCTGCGTCCTTCGAAGGTTGCAGAATTCGAAGGCTGCTTAGGCCACCTTCTTTGAAGGATGCAAGAGCCGGAACCAGGCCTTGTTATTATGTGATGCTCCAATGACCTGGGTGTATGTTGCAGTCCATTTGTCTGTATGTATAGTGCAAATTAAAGGCCGATATACAATAAAATATATTTAAATAAATATTAATGAAATGAATGAACTCTTGAACTCTTAATATCATTGGCTCGTATTGACAAAAGGTGAACAGTGATAACGTGAATGCGCGGATTAGTAGAACGTTGGCAAACGTGAATGACCACACTGGAGAAGCTCGACATCGAAACTCACCCATTTGTCGTCTTAGCAGCACCTTTATTCATAAAAAAAGGCTCAAAGTAGTCCCAGCTGTTCCAGTGTGTTCTTTCACATTTGCTGCTGCGTCGCACTCCCACAACTTGGTTGAGGTTTCTTCTAGTGTAATGTTAATGTTTTCCTCCTTCATTGCTGCCCTGTCTGCCGCTGCTGTGGTTGGAAGTAGGCCATCCCGAAGCATACATCAAATGCAGCCTTCAAATTCGGGAAAAGAAGGCCAAATTTGAAAGCTGCATGTGAATGTAGCCTTCGAAATAGAACAGCCTTGGTTGCAGCTGTGACGGTAATCAGCCTTCAAATGCGGTCTTTGAAGGATGCAGCCCCTGAAAATTTGGGACACAGCTAGTGTCTGGTCTGGTCAATTTAACACCCCATAGTGTTAAATTGATTCTCTTTCACTCTCCCTCTGTCTGTCTGTAATTCTCACACCTTTACTCCTCCGTTCCATTTTCTCAGCTGGTGCTGCAGCCGTGGCAGGTGACAGGTGAGAGTGTGAGTGTGGAGCTGTTGAAGACAGAGCGAGGCAACAGGACCAATCTCTTTTCCAGGATGAACGAGTTAGATAACATCTCCTCCTCCCCGCATAAAACGGTACCCCCACCCCCTTTACTGGTTTCCATGAATCCCCATCGGTACAGATCATTGTTTGGTGAAAAAACTGTTCTCACAATGACACATACACTTATTGGACTTTATGTTGATTTTCTGCCCACCCCACACCCAAGGTGATCCTGGCCTCGGGTTACTACGCTGTGTTCCGTGTCACACTGTTGGCGAAAGACCTGGAGGGTCTCTACAATGCAGCCATACACATCACCACAGACTTTGAGGTATGTGTGTTAGGAGGGAACATATACAGGTCTCAGTTATGTGATTCACATGTATCCTGGCTCTGGACATGCACTTAAGCCTAATATATACTTCGGTCGTTCGACCAACCTGTATTATTTTCAGCAACAACACTTTAAACTGAAAATGGAATATCACATCAGCCATTTTTGCCGAGCAACAAAGTATGAATTAGCATGGACTCCCTTCCAGTGTACTTCTTAACTGTCTTCTAATTGCCCTTTCAAAGCTGCTCTAATATCGCAGAGTGTGTGAAGAGCTTTATAAAACCAGGCAAAGCATATAACGAGCATCTAAAGTGTCATTTCAAAAGGGTCTACATTTTATTGGGCAACAGTACATTGTTTACTGTGTGTTGGTGCGCGTCTCATTTATGTTTATGCAGTGTGTGTGTTATTTCCAATCCACAGATATTGACCATACCAGTTAAAGCGGTCGTTGCAGTCGGCACACTGACCAGCTTCCCAAAGCTCATGGTGCTGCCTCCATCTTTCCCGGTAAGAGTACTACTTACTGCAGCCAAACTTGATGAGGCATTATGTGGGCACTTGTTCATGACTGTTTGGCCACAGCATATTTATTTATTTTATATACTGTAGAGCATGCACTGTAAAAGCCCAGTCTTCCAGCTACTAGTATGGTGGTGGAACTGTGATGTAGTCTGTGTTTAACCTGCTTTGCAAGAAAATCGTCTCTTCCATTCAAGAGGATATATGAACCTACTAAAAATATGTCATGTAATGTTGTAATGTTTGCATGAACTGTCCATTGTTGGAAAAAGGTTTCTTATTGAATCATAATGTGCACTTATTCTCTGAGGCAGAGAAGAGGTACAGGCTTATGAATCTTCACCCTGCTACATGTCTGTGTGTCAGTTATACTTGCATGTGCCTATTATACATGTGTCTTTAATATATATTCCAAAAGCCCCTTTATATACTTGGTAGAGTACAGTCTTTAGTGTCTATACTATATGTAGTATTGGTATACTATACAAACTATTTGTTTCATCCACCAGCATCTTTGCTTGTGAAATAGGCTCCTGTAATGTTGTTGAATGAGCCACCAAGTACAAATTAAAAGTAACTTTGCTGCCTCTGTTCATGAATGATGTTTCTAATCTCAGGATACAGGAGTCAAAGCTCCACCAATGTGGACTTGTGTCTGTCCCTTTTGTATTTACTAGCCTATAAAAAGCAAGGCTTTTGCACACCTACAGGTGTGTAGGAGAGGGTAAAGTGCCAGACAATGAAAAATAACTAACACCCGTCTTCAAATGCAGTGAAAAAACCTTAATAGGGAAACGTCAACGTTTCGGTCTATGAGGCCTTCATCAGGCTATCTTTATGTTGGGTTTTTTTCTCGTATTTACTAGCCTGCCTCATCTCTTTCTCTCCCAGGGTAAAATTGTTCACCAGAGTTTCAGCATCATCAGCACCTTCTCTCAGAGCGTCAGACTTCTGCGCATCCACTCGGTGAGCAACGATAAGCGTTTCTACTACAGACGTCTCAAGACCAGCAGAGATGAGCTGGAGCCCAAACGCAAGTCAAAGGTAGCGCCTGCACACACAATTTACAATTTTACAATTTAGGCATTTAGCAGACGCTCTTAATCCAGAGCGACTTACATTAAGCAAGAACAAAAGCATGGGAATACATCACATAAAAACATTCATCATGAAACATGCGTAAGCTAAGAAAGTAACAGTGGAATATCTATATAATGAAATTTATACGTATAAACTTTACATATATACTACTATGCTATACATATGTACTATGGCGTGCTATGACTATATACAATGCAATTCTAGTGCTGTCTACATAACATGCTATAAGTCTGTTTCAAATGCTATCTAACACACAAACCTGCCATAACGCCTCCTATGACACGCACTTTGCATTTCTATAGTTTAACCACCCAGACCAATGTGAAATGGTCTTGTTTTCTAATTGTTTTTTTTATATAGGGAGGAAATAATAATGTCTGTCTGTCTGTCTGTCTATCTATCCATCTATATAATTGTGTATGTATAATAACACATGCACCCACACGGTGTATTTTAATTATTATATTATTTTTTATAATTATTATTGCCCTTTTTGTAGGTGGCCAAAATATATTTTGATGCCAGCCTTGCCTGCGGTGACTCCTGTTATGTAGGAGTTCCATTTATTACAAAATGTGAGTATTTGGATTATTTATTATCTATGTAAAGTGCCTTGGATAAAGGCGCTATAAGTATAAATGCACCCTTTACCATTTACCAAATAAAATATACATGGAGAATCTCACCTATACAGTGATCTGAAGTAATTTTGAAAGCCACACCAATTCTGCCATTACAGAATTATTGGTGCCTTCTTGTTGTCTGCGTTTAACCATTTGTGTGCCTTGTTTACAGCGGAGGCACGGCCACCAGGGATAGGCATGGTCATGCAGGAGGACATGTGGGACACAGATGTTGATTTATTTCAAACGCTGAGCAAAAGATGGGCAGAGCTGGACGAAAGCCAACAATATACGTATGTATAAATGTAAAATGTATTTATTGCGCTTAAATGATTATTTTTGCAACAGGGAGGGTGAGGTATGTTGTCATTTGGAAATGAGCAATTTAGAATGGTACCAGTCAAAAGTTTGGAGAACTTTGGACACACCTTTCCTTTCATTATTTTAATTATTTTCTGCATTGTAGATTTTATACTAGGCCCTTCCTTTTTCCCTCTACACCAAATCTCTCTAACAAAACTCCGTCATGCATTGTGAGCTTGTAGATTGGTTCTTTTCACCAATGTTCACCCCCAGAATAGGGACGCTAAGGTTTGTGCGGTTAAGAATTGATCTACTGAAAGTGCATTCCATTTCTGCTTTCTATATTTTGGTCCATGTATGATTTGCTTAACCCAAATGTTGAACGTGGCAAGAAAGCATTGGATTCTAGTATTCTACAATAGACTTTGTTCAGCAACCCCAAGTTCTGACCACTTTTTTCCCAGACCTGTGAGTCCAAAACTCTATTCTCATCCCAGACCTTCCTTCCACCCTCTCACCAGGGCCGAGGCGACGTTCGAGGCCAACGCGGACCTCCAGAAGAGCGTGCAGACCAGAGTGTCTGCTCAGCTCAAGTGGCCTTCCATTATCAAATCCTCTGATAATGGAAGGCTTGGTGTGTTCTTCCCCCTCACGAGTGTTAACAGCTCCTCGGTAAGTGAGTCACCCCAATTGAGCCTCTTATGAGATTCACATTTTTGTGTGCTGAACCTTATATAAAGTGTTATGTGCTAAGAAGCCCAGAGACAAGAACACAACAGAAGTCACAATCTTTACGTTAATGTGATCTCACAGAAGGTACAGTAGTCCTTTCATCTTGCAGGAGTCATCGTACGCTAATGCGAACGCATTGATTTGTTCAATGCTTGTATAATAGCCCACTCCCCTGGTTATACGGTTATGTAAATGTGTGTGTCATTTGGATAATTATGGTTCATGTTATGATTCTTAGTCCGCTGAAAGTCTTTCAATGATTTTAGTGTTGATTGTTCTTAGTGGTGTGTCTAGATTAAGTTTGGCTTGATGACAGGTTTCAGGTCCCGTGGGAAGAAACCTGATAGAACAGATTTGTTTACAATGTGTAGTTCTGAGGCCATGCAATTTGAAACATTTAAAATAGACTGTTGGAACAATTTCAAGGCAATAGTAGGGGGATTTCAGATGTTGTATAATATCCTCTGTTTTTGTGGTTGATTAGATGAAATGTATTTGAAATGTATTTAAGTGGACTAGACACACGACACATCCTGTACCCGATATGGAGACAAAGAGTCTTTCTTTGATCTTGAGGGAGTCGTACTGCGTACGCTAATGGGAACTCAGGAGTTACGGTAGTCCTTCCTTCTTGAACCTTGAGGGAATAATAGGCCTTTGCTCTGCCCCCGTTGAGAAGAGCAGAGTTTCAACAATGCTGAGTGTTCTAATCTAGTCACGTCAGCCTTCATCTGTCAAGGTCACCTCAACTTACAGCTGGTGTTGACTACATGAATTCAACACCGTACCTCCACAATTGATGTTCTTTCATTACTGAAAACAGGAAATACAATAGCCCAAGTTGAAGGGGAAGGAAATTGGGTGAAAATCAGTTTGGTTGAAATTATTCTTTTTCTCTATGCTGTCTAGGAGGTGGAGGTTGTGTTGGAGAATCCATCTGATAGCCCTCTCTACATTCAGATCCTACCTCTTGCCCACTACCCCAACCTTTGCTCTGTCACTGCGAAGCTGGGACAAATGTAAGTGGCATGATCCTGACGAGATTATTCTCATGGCGTACAGTTGAAGACGCTGCTGCTGTATTTGAGGAGGCACATGCCATGGTAGTCTACACCTTCCCCGGGCCAATCGTGTGGGGGGGTTGGCCATGACAGGAACCACAGTACACATTGAGAATTGTCTAGGGAAGATAAGATGGGGGGGGGGGGGGGAAATGAAAATCTTTCCAGCAGTGTATGTTGCACAGTAAGGGCCTCCCTACCAAAAGGAAACATTTTCCAGTGATGTGTTTGGCAGATAATGGGCCCTTGTGTTTCACTTGTAACACCTGGTTCCTCTCCGTATCTAAGAAGAGACCTTGAACAAATAGCTTCAGATAAAATCTTATTTTTCACTTTTTAATGAACCAAATGTCCTTGCAAGTGCAACATTGAAAAATGTGGCCTGTATAAAATGACTACACAAGCATTTCTATCTGCACTTGGAACATTTTGATTACACAGTTATAGCAGTATGCAGTTATACCACACAGATATTTATCAACTTTCATAGCTTTGGTATATAGTTATTGATATTGTATATTCCTGGTGGTCAAATTATATTTCTTAAACTAGCCGTTAATTTGATCTGACCCGCCATCTAATGGTTTAGAAAAATATTGGCCCGAGGCCAAACTTACTTGCCAAGGCCTGCTATAGACGGATCATGGAAGTCTGGTATGTGGCCCTTTACATTTGTTCTTTTTACACTACCTTGTTCCATGCCAGGTTCCCATTGGAGAGGCTACCCCACTTCAGCCCCAGAACACTGGAGTTTCAAGTCGTCGGAAACCAGGTCTGTCTATAGAAGTCCTATCAACTTTCAATCCCTGGCAGTGCTGGAGTTTTTTCTTTCATGTCAACACCACAATATCAGTAATTTACAGCGGTGAGATTGACTCCTTTGGTGTCTGCCTATCGCTCTTGCTTAAATCGTTTTCTTAAGTCATTTAGGCCTGACGTCGACATTTAAAAAATGTCTTCAACAGTTTTCTGAAAAACCTTATGTTTCTGTATCAGTGGTGCTCCATATTTTATGTCAAAGACCCCAAAAAATATATGTAATATGTTTCCGCCCCCACATCTAAAAATATGTTGTTCCAGGGACTTCCCCAGAAGCAAAGATTTGAGTTAAAATGTTCATTCTGTAATAATATATATTCAAAGATTTGAGGCACATTTTCACAAATTTTCAAAAATAGCAGACCTACAAGATCAAGCCTATCTAAATGGGCCTAGGCCTTGTTTCAGATCAACCCAACCCTATTTTGTCAGCCCATTGTGTTATTAGCATAATGGCTCTTGTGGATACAGGCACTTTGGAAGAAGGAAGAAGGAAGTAATGGACGGTAATCCAAAAATCAAATGTAGAGTAGGCAGTAATTCAAGTCTCATGTCATCACTGTCGGGAAGAAACCTTGTATATTTATATTTGATTACCGGTATTATTTTTTAATTCATAAGATAAGATAAGGTTGCCAACGGGTAAATCTATCTGTGTATTTGATCAATATTTAAACAATGAAGCATTATCAAAAGTTTATCCATTGGACCACAGGTTATTTTTCCATTTGTGAAAAGCAACCGCTTTGGACATTCAAGGTTTTCCGCTCGGCAGCGACGACATGCAAAGGTGCAGAATGTCCCACCGTCGATATGCACAATTTCATCAGCATTCTCTTCCTGCACAGGGAGCTGTGCCCAGAAGCAAGACAGGCTTTGTGGAGGGGTCCCGTATGCCCTATGTTTATAACCTGCCCCTGCAGCCAGACGAAGTCAAAACCCTGAGGGTGAAGTTCTCTCCAATCAGCAACCACACGGTCACCTCACTGCTCATGTTCAGGTAACAAATACTCTCTCCTCCTGAGTGTGCTTGGAGTTCACCTAAGTGCTTTCATCTATGAACGTCTGGACCGGTGTTGTCACCTTTAGAACTCTGAGAGCACTCATGTAGCCTTTGTTCCTTGAGCAAATAGTCTGTTCTTGTGTCTTAGCTGATTATACAACTATGTCTTTGGTAACTCGAAGCAGGATTTCCATCATAGGTCACAGATGGGGTCATTTATGTCCACTAATGTTAAATTAACACAGTCCTTACACAGATGCTGGAGATCCTTGAATATGCTTGCAAGTTTAAACGCGTTTCTTTTTAAAGACAGGATATTACTTGGTTTTCTGTACAGTGTCCTCTCGCAAAGCATCGCCAAATGCCATAGCACAGAAATCACTGTTGTGCAAATGTGACAACTCCAGTGAGTTAACTCTGTGATAACCAAAACAAAGGATTCCGGAGACGAGGTGCAAAGTGGTAAGGGGGATTTTATAATCAGCTGATGTCTCCAGGTTGCATCAAGCATACAGGTACAGTCGAAGCACAGATTACAGTACAAGTCAGGAGTTTAAACAAGTTATAGACAGTCTGTGCATGTCATAGACTACATCCTGCTCTTCGCCGACTGCTCCAACTGCAGGTGCATCAGAGCAGGAAACCCGTTACCAGGGCCCTCGATTTGAAACCGTTTGTGGTTTAAAGAGATGGAGAAAAATACAATTGCACTAGATCCTAGTTGAAGACTCCATAAAGACTAATTTAAAAAGGATATGAAACATTATTAAATTCGAATTAAGTTCGACTAACGGGTGCAAAGACAACTCTGTCTACATGGGCATGAGACACTTACAGAAACACATCCACACGTTGTTTGGTTAAAAGTCCATCAAACCAAAGCATATAAGGTTGAACGGAGTACCGAATTGCTATTTAATGACTTTAGAGAATAATGTATCTAAAGACTGCGAGGCGCTGGAGAAATTCACTCAACTTGGAGGTGCTTGTAAAGTAGTTGTTGTGTATGTAGAAAACCTGTGAACAAGAAAAACTCGCTACAGAATGTTGAGTGTTTTATCTTGTGTGTGTGTGTGTGTGTGTGTGTGTGTGTGTGTGTGTAGGAACAACCTGACGGTACTGGAGTTTGTGGTAGTCCAGGGCAGCGGCTGCTATGAGAGCATAAAACTGGGAGGCAAGTCTCCTGGCCTTGGGGGGTTCCTCAGGTTTAAGATGGTGGAGTCCCATCTAAAAGAATGCACAGACAGTAAGTATCTCCGCCTTCAGGGGCTAATCCTCAGTCCATCACACCAGGCAAATATTTTTGTGATACACTACATAAAGAATATTTAAAAACATCTCCAACAAAACCAATCCCTAATAATGTACAAAGTCGGACGTCGATGCACGGAATTCTCATGGTTAATTTAAAACGGAGGGTTAAACTAATGCTAAGGCCATTTGCTATAGGCATTAGTTGTCAAAATGACAAATTGAGATTTTGACTTGGGCACAAAATCAAAATCACTGGCTGCGCTACATCAGTGGTTTTCAACCTGTGGCTTTTCTGAATATGCTCAAAGTAATATATAGAGTCACAATACAGAATATTTAGGTACCAATAATAAGTAGGTAAAATGTTTTGGATTCACACGTCTGCATGTGTGGCCCTGGTCACACTGAGACAGACCATTCACACTGGAGCACAAGGGATATTTACTCCTGCCTTTGCCACTTAAACTTAACTTGCTCTGTGAAAAGTTAATGTAAATTAAACTGTTGCAGTACTGTACATGAAACGTTGGCTCTCAACAGTCTGTGGGCGGTGGATGGAACAGTGTGTTGAATACATCTTGCTGTTGGTAAGATGAAAAGATATAACACGCCTAACACCACACAAGTGTTGTCAACTTCGACCCGTAAGTGAGAAGCTCACAGTGGGCAAGTTGAGGCTGAGCATTGCCCCACTGTGAACCTCAGAGGTTCTGACACACAAAAGCCTAACGTCAGTGAAAACAAACATTGATAAATTGATAATCAGGCAAATTATACATTGATAAATCAGTGGTGGAATTACAGTCTGTGGCCAGTGCCATTGGCTACTGGAGCTGTGTGAAGGTGCGTATATTGTCCACTTGGATGCAAGGTTCGACTCTACTGTTTCTCCTTATCAAAACCCCTGTTTTAGAAAGTCTTAACGATGAACTAATGTAGTTATTTTAATCTAGTATAGCAGTCTCAGTCGGTATGTGTGTGCACCCTGCACGCACGCACGTGTTTGTTCAGTGTGCACACACCTGTTTGTTCAGTGTGTGTATGTTGTTAGATTGGTGAGTAGCTGGGGGTCGCCGGCCAAAACAGCTGCACTAGATGGATATCCACTTATCCAGTACCAAAATAGAATAAAGTTGTTGACAACATTGGCTTGTAACACCCTTCATTCAAACACTTTCCGCCAATGCAGGCCTGTCATTTTGATTATCGAGTTGCAATCTCTGAGCATGCGAGACATGTGAGACAATTTGTTTGTTGTCCTCAGAAAGTAAACCAAGGGAGCCCAACCTCACCCTCAGGAGATCGTTCAAGATGGAGAACACGGGCCAGCTGCAAATAGATATCCTATCCATAGAAATAAACGGACGCCCGTGTGAGGGATACGGCTTCAAAGTGCTCAATTGCCAAGAATTCTCCCTACAACCAAATGCCTCGAGAGACTTGCTCATTCTGTAAGTAACACGCTTGTTATCATGTGTAGTCTGCACTTGGGGATTTTTATTTATACACCACACCACCTTATTGAGCCAATGTGCTTAATATGACTCACTCACTGGCGTTGAATTCCTTGTTGTTGTTTACATGAGCCCTAGCATCCCTGTTCTGGGCATGTCATAATAGGCGAACATTTTGTCGTAATTGTCAATCTACAATCTCACATGTGAAGTTGGGAACCCTGGTAAACGGAGTATATATGGGGGCGCCCGCTGGCCTAGTGGTCCAGGCGCATGACACATATAGGAATATTTCTTTATATACATTTCTGCATATAAAGAACTTAGGTTGTGTGAACACCTCTTGTATGCGCGAACGCCACTCGGTGAATCCTCCATTTTCGGAGTTCCGGGTGTGATGGTGTGCTCCCTCTCTGCCCCCCCCCCAGCTTCACGCCGGACTTCACGGCCTCCAGGGTGATCCGAGAGATGAAGTTGACCACGGCGGGGGGCTCTCAGTTCGTCTTCTCCCTGAACGCCTCGCTGCCTTACCATATGCTGGCATCCTGCTCCACCACCCTCCCCAGACCCACCTGGGAGCTGGAGTTGTATGTCCTCATCTCTCTCACCATGAGGTCAGGACAAGCACACACACACCTTTTCTCCAAGTTTAGCGTTATTTATCCATTTGCAACTCATAGCATGTACAAATGTAACCAAATGGACCTGTACCTTTTTTTTATGAACACTGAAAATGTTATTCTGTGCATTTTTTTCCACCGTTTGGGTGGTGCAATTAAATGGGAAGCATCAAGACGCCGTTTCTGTTGTTTTTTTGGATGGAATTAGCAGCAGTTCCTCTGACTCCCTCCCCATATCTTTCCTTTGCTGTAGCTCCATGTTCTTGCTGGTGGTGGTGACGGCGTACCTGGAGGCTCTGGGTATCTGGGATCTGTTCCAGAAGCGCCTGTGCTTCGAGTCGTCCGCCACCTCCATGGAGACGGGCAAACCGTTTGACCTCAGGGAAATAGTGCGGCTTCAGAGCAGCAACGCACAGTAGGTGTCCCGACCCTGTTGTGGATGAATAACTGGTATCTCCTGTTATCTGGTATCTCCTTTTTAAGTTTACTGTCAATATTATAGAATATATATAGTACATATCGCAGAAACCTCTTATCTCCATATTCTAACAGTTTGTGGTTTGGCGTACATCAGCGCCCTACTTGATAACACTGCAGCATCTCACAAAAGTATAAGAAATAGCAGATCACCAAGCTTGTCGATCTGGTGTTTCCGCTATTTTTTTATTTGAATTTTTCCATCCGATAGATGATATTGTGGAGTAGGAAACAGCGAGACAGGAAACCCAAATTGCGTAGAGTAGTTTACTGATCTTCCACATAAATATAATACAGACACTCTGTTGTGAGAATAACAACAACACATTAACCCGGAACCGGAAGCACTGAGTTCTCCATCTTTTCCCCGTGCTCTTAAAGGCACAATACCCCTTGGGTGAATGTCTCTCACAGTCTCCAGATGTGGGTCACCACAATATGTTATATATTCAAATATTTGTTTGTTGAGCCCAACAATGTATAAAATTGGGACGTTTTGCACAATAGAATGTCATGCAGCGATCTCATTTTGAGATAGTCATGTTGTAGTGATTTAACTAGTTGCAGCTGATGCATTTTGCCTGAGCTGTTTATGGTCCTTTAACTTAAAGGACCATACCAGCGTTTTGGTGTTTTAAGCATTTTATGATGTCTCATCTTCCCCCTCTCTCTAGGTCAAGCGCAAGAAACTCCAGAGGAGGCGGTAACCGCTCCGCAACCCAAACCCCGGTTTCCTCATCTCAGCTAGGGCTTAAAGCCCCCGAAGGCACCCAATCCCCAAACCAGATCACCAACCGCAAGGCTCGAACCACAGCCTCTAAACAGCCCCAGCAGAGCTCCAGCTCTACAGCCAGCCAACAGGGTCCGATTCTCCTGTCCAGAGCTTCCAGCCCTGGGCAGGAGGAGCAGGAGTATGCCAGCCTCGTGGAGGCCATGGACAAGGACCTGGACAGACCGGAGATCACAGCCGAAGAGCTGGAGTCCTCTTCCAGTGCTCAGGGCAAAGGTACTGCAGGAAGTGTTTGTACTGGTTAGCAGTACACTTTCTCTCAAAGATATTTTTGTCAAACATACATTCCTCTCAGAGCTGTTTATTTGTGTGTGTTTAAGTGTGTGTGTAAGCGAGTGTTCAGACTTCAGCGTAACCGTTCAACTTCACCCCTCTTCAGGAGCTAAAGGGAAGGTACAACGCAAGCCAAAAACCCCAAAGAGGGCAGAGGAGGGCGACGGGAGGCCAAAGGGAAAGGCTCAGGGAGAGGAGGCGCAGCGGGAGGACAATGATGACAGCTCCTCCACCACAACAGAAGCCTCCTACACGGACACGGAGGCCAGCCTCAAAGAGGTAACGCTGGGCTGTAACACAAGGCAGCACTTTGTTTTGTTTTGAACATCTGCCTACATCGTTTAGGTAGGGGGTTCTTGTCAGCCATTTGCATGGATGCACTCTACAAAGTCTCTTTTACTCCATATAGGAGCTGACTAACAAGAAGGGCAGACCACTCACACTGGAAAAGGACAAAGAAGAAATGACGGAGCACAGAATAAAGTCCAAGAACAAGAAGCCAGTCAATACAAAGGAAAAGAGCCAAATGTCAAGGTTGGCCTCAATTTTACTTGATTCAGCTTTCTGTCAATGGCTAAAGACTGGATTATTATAGACTGTCTTCTTTAATTTATTTGTCTTACTCCCAGTTCACTGGAGCTGCCATACGTCACCCCACTGGAGAACAAGAGAAAAGCGTTTACCTCCACCAAGAGTGTTATTAATGCACTAGCCAGCACTTCATCAGCAAATACCAAAGTTTTACCTTCAATACCAAGAGGTCAGTCTCTCTTCTCACTCTCTCTCTCTGTTTGTTTTTAAGTCGTACGTGAACAGAAAACCAGGAAGCTGTTGTTTCTCTGAAAGAAAATACTGTATTTTCTTTCAGAGGAACAACACAGCTTCCTGGTTTTCTGTCTGATACTTTGATGTGGTTACAACTGTCTATATGTCTAAATGTATCATTTTCGGCCAAATACTGAGACTGAGCCCTGGGGGGTGCGACAGCTAGGTCAGGAGGTAACAGGGGGTGCAGGGCCAATAAAGTTTGGGGACCGCTGGTCTATACCATTAAGCTAGAGCTGTCACAATTTTTATTTATTTATTAACCCATTCAGGAAGGAGGCCAATTCTAAATAAAATGTCTTGTAAATGTTGTAATCGTGACAGCCCTACATTTAGCCTCTAAATGAAAAGCTGTATACCGGTATGTATTTCAGAAGTGTCATTGAATCGTTTCCCTATACTTCCATAATACTATATGTATTATGGAAGTTTTCCAAAAAAACGGAGGGGCTGTATGTAAGAACGCAACATTCCGTATCGGTAGCATCGGACATGCAACGGATTTTCTGCAGGCAGGACCCTTGACCTAAGTCGCTTTGGTTCAAACTGTTCTATATCTGAATGCACCCGGTGATTGTCCAGTAAATTTACATTCGCCGTGTTTGGTGAGCGATACCGTAATTAACTGAAATACAATTTCGGTCTGCTTTTTATTAGTGTCTGAGTGGGCAATATTCACCGATCGCTCATTAAGGCGACGCAAAAAAAAAAAAAGGATGATTAATTGACATTTGCATTGCAAAATGCATCACGATGTTGCAGCTTGTGCAGCTGTTCTATCACCTTGCAAGTACAGTAGACTCTCTTCATGCAGAACCTGAACAGTACATGTTGGTGACTGTTTGCCTCACGCCAATTTCCCCCAGTGCCTCGTGGGAAGTTGGACGACGTTCGTCCTTCGCCCCTGTCCAAGTTCCTGGCTGGGGGGCCCCGAAGCAGCAGTAGCAGCAGCGGATCGGAAGGAGAGAACAACATCTCCCCGCCTCCGGAGTGGGACTGCGTGCCGCTGTGTAAGAGCAGCAGTGGTGAGTGTGTGAATGCTCCATCGTTCACAGTTTGATCAATAGGTCAAAACCCTGCAGCTGCAGCCGTCACACTTTGAATACCAATCGCTCAGCTGAGAATTCAAAGAAAGACGGGTTATCACAGTGCGTTTACAAAGTTGACTGACTGAATGACATTAATGAATGGTGGGCCAAAATAAATAGTCAGCATCTTGAATCACTTAAAACCCTATACCTCGTCCCTCTGGGGTCTGTACTTTTTTCTCTCTGCACCAAATCTCTTCCACAAAAATAGTCGATCTACAAGCTCTGTGTGTTGTGAGCTTATAGAGCTGCTATTGTCGCTGAATGTTACGGAATAGTAAGAGTGGCGACACGCTTTGATCTCGCCGCAAAGTGGGTGCCTATGGGCTATAGTTCCAAACATTGGAAATATTCCATTGAGATAGAATGAGCACTTCTGCATTCCATTGTTACAATGGGAGTCAACGCTAGTGTCGCCACTCTCTTACTAGATTACTCTGGACACGCCTAGATTAGGGATGATTGGGTTCATGTAGTTTACACTATTTGTTTTAATGGCAGCGTCGGCTCTGTCAGTGACATCTCTCTCTCCCCCAGGCTTAATGGACAGTTTGCAGCAGATCTCCATGCAGACGATAAATGCAGACCCCTTCCTGAAGAGACCCATCGGGACCCCTTCGCCAAGCTCTGCCAGAATCTCCACCTGTGCTTCAGGCAGCCCTTCAAGCTATAGCCCAATGTAAACCCACAACAAACATTTACTGTATGCTAATTGGACTACATTGACTCCAGTTCACATTGTATAGTATTCATTACATGCTGAACATTTTCCAAATTTGCCATTACCATCATTTTGATATACATTTGCCTAAATGTTCAGGAAGTCATAGGATTTCATTCATTTCAGTACTATGAAGCAAGTAGTTTCTCACAGACAATTCAACACTGAACTTTATGCTGCTTTTTGGTGGTATGCTTGGTAAAATGGTCAACAATAATGTAAAGTATACATGATTTGCAGTCACTGGGCTAGAACATGAAAAGGCACGGTATGTTCCTTGAAAGCCTTTGATTAAAACATCTGCAGGGGTCACGTGTTTTAGGACTTGTGATGTCATTCAGCAGATCTGGCCCAAAATATGTTTTAAATGGAGCTCCTCCAAGTTTCCCTAAACACTGACTGGTTGCTATTTTTGGAATATGAGGCCAGATGTTCTTAAATCTGTCCTACTCGTCCGCTAGTAATGTTGTTGTGAGACAACTGTTTCACAGACAATGTTAATGTCCTTGACTTCTCAATGGTGACATGAATGGGGAAGCAGATAATTTAGATTAGTTCATCACATTTGAATAAAATATATGGGGGAATATTGGTTGTTATTCCACATACAAAAATACAAATGTTGGTAATGCTTGGTAAAATGGCCAGCAGTAAAGAAGAAAAATCCATGTCAATCATTGCTTTTTCAAGACACATGTGTAAACATTTACACACGATCATCATCCATAATCACATCTACCTTGTAATTTATTTTTCTTTTTTACAGTGAAATGGAGCCTAAATCTGCTGTGGGCAGTAAAAGCAAACTCATCAAGTCTGTTTCACTTCCCGGTCAGAATGGGAACCCCACATTCGCTGCTGTGGCTGCAGGATACGACAAAAGCCCAGGTGAGTGGCATGCCTGCCGATGGGATCCGTTTTCCTGGTCTGTTCTTTTTTTACCCATTTAGGGTTAAACCAAAACTGGAAGAACACGTAATCCAAACTATTTGCAGGGATTTTCATTAGTGTTCATAAGAAAGAAAAAAACACACCATTGTTTACTGATGTTTTCTGATGTGAATGGTGGGATCCGACGGAGCATTAGTCCGACATGCGGGAAGAACGGTCAGACTAGCGCTCGAACATGCGCTGCTCCCGTGCTTGCGGTTATGGTTAGGACGGGTTATGGTTTGAGGTCGCTCTAATGACTGTCGGACCAATAATAGTGTCGGAACCAAAGTCTGTACCCGTGAATGGTCAGGACACATCTCAGGCTTCCCATGTAACCCCGTCTTGAGGTTGAAACTCGCCTCTCGTTTGCTCCTCCCTGCCTCTTGCTCACTGACTGAAGTAAAAAACTAAAATGTTCTTGGAGAAACCCTGCTTAGTCCCGTTTCCTCCAATTCGTCTTGTCAACGTCCCCCACAGTGGAACGTAACGAGTGCATGCATTGTATTAAAGTGTGCCATGTTGTTGTCCCACAGGGGGCAGTAGTTCCAACCGAGGGGCCATGTGTAGGACCGGGCTCAGCCACTTGTCCTCTCTAGACAGCGACTGTTCAGACAGGTGACTTCAAGGCCGTCCTCACAGCTCAACACATGCTAAAATATATCTATATTGTAACGGCAATGACCTTGTATGTTGTTGTTTTTATTTATTTTTTGCTTGAATCTGTCAGTTTCCTCAGTCCTGGACTACTCAGCCCGGTTGAGAATGGAAGGAGCCCCGGTGCGAGCAACCCCTTCTCAGCCTTTGGGACCAGTCCCCTTTTCAACCTGTCAGGAGGTAAGATTTGTCACTGAATAGAATTGCTGTGCCTGCACTTTGATACTTGTGCTTACACTACCATCTAGTGGGCATACAGTGGTCTTGCATGACACTGTTGTCTCCACAGTCCCCACACTAATAAATGAACTGGCCTTTCATTGTGCATGCACAGTGCGACTGTAAATGAGGCTTTTTAGGTCACTGCAGGACCTTGGCCATATTCATTACATGAGTAGAGCTTCCCTATCACATTGACAGACGTACAGTATGCCGGGCCAATTGCTTTACTTTAATATAGTAGGAAGGGTAAGAAAGGAGATTTTGAACCCGATCCTGATAAAACAGGTTTGCAATTCTCCTAAGGGAGATAATATTATCTTGAGCTATGTTATATGAAACTGTCTGCCCGTAGACTAGCATAGTAGCATATAGTCATTGATTCTTATAAAAAAATCTATAAATGTTTTATAGTAAGTTTCCCAGTAAAAGTGGCAGATTCTGTAACACAAACCATAATATAGACAGGTAGCACCTGCCAGAACTGCAAACATGGCCCAAGCTTTCTGTCACAGCCAGAACGTGGCTGCCCTTTTATGTTGTCACACTGTATGATCCAAGATGAAGGTACTAGCACTGCTGATATCGTATCATGTGTGGTCCCCATTAGATGGTGATTTATTTAGTTAAGCATATCCACAAACATAGTGGGAATCACCGATATATGTGTTCAATGTGGATGTTGTTAATAGAGTTGAGTGCACAATTTGTCAACTTGGTGTCAATACATTGTATATTTCCAGTGTTGTAAAGCACCTTGAGATGAATTTGAGGGCTAACTTATTCTTACTCTATACTAATTATGAATGTCCTCTCTCTGTCACAGTGTTCAGTGGGATCGCATCTTCGAGGAACTCCGAGCCCCGGCAGGGTTGGCCCGAGTTTGGCCACGGTGGTTCCCGCCCGGCGCCCACCTCCACCTCCCCTACCTCCATGTGGCCCAGCGACCCTCTGGAACCATGGCCCCCCAG
This sequence comes from Protomyctophum bolini, assembly GCF_963924005.1. Taxonomy (NCBI): domain Eukaryota; kingdom Metazoa; phylum Chordata; class Actinopteri; order Myctophiformes; family Myctophidae; genus Protomyctophum; species Protomyctophum bolini. Next base: position 15,390,833 of record NC_137885.1, on the reverse strand, counting down.
GTCCACCACCACCACCACCACCGCCCCCACTGTAAGAGACACACACACACACACACACACACACACTCGGTATGTAATAGCTTGTCATTTGGTAAACAACATCTACCATAAGACAGACATTTAAAAAACATAAGTTGTCATCCGTCAGTGAGCAGTGTCATTTCCCGTGTTGACTGTGCATGGATTGTGAATAGTCTGTGTTACCATGACCATTTGGTGTCTAGTTGGATCAGTTGGCATAGCCACTTAAGCCTGAATTATACTTACAGTACAGTAAAACTACACGTCCCAATGTGTGGTGTTAAATCAGCTATTCTTGCAATGCGACTTTTTGGATATGCTAGGTTCGCCAAAGAGATTTGACGTGGAGGGGGGAAAAAGGAGGGAACCAAGTAATAGACCCCTGAGGCATCCCAGTCAACAAAGTATATAGGGTTCTTTATTAATAATAATAATAATAATAATAATAATAAACTTTATTTGTATAGCACCTTTCATACATAAATGTAGCTCAAAGTGCTTCACAGGGCAAAAATAGAATACAATAAAACATAAGTAGTTAAAATGATAAAACAATGGCAAAGAACAAAATTGAATATAAGAACATAAAATAAATAAAAACAAATAAAATAATAATAAAAACACCACATGCAGCAAATCAGTCAGGGCAGGGTAGGAACGTGCAAATTAAAACTCAATTAAAAGCAATGTTGTAGAAGTGGGTCTTGAGCTGAGCTTTAAAAATGTCTACAGAGGCTGCCTGACGAAGGTACAGTGGGAGCTTGTTCCACGGCCCATAGAAGCAAAAAGCTGCTTCCCCGTATTTTTTTGTTGCCATTTTTTTTTGGCAATGCGAGCAGGCCAGCAGTGGAAGACCTTAGGCGGCGGTTTGGGACATATTTAGGCAGGCAGTCATGTAGGTAGGAAGGTGCGAGACCATTGAGAGCTTTATAGAAAAGTAAAATAATTTTAAAATCAATCCTAAAAACATTATAAACATATTAGTAATAATAATAGTGTTGCGTAACAGTTCAATTGAAACAAAGCTGTTATCTCTTGTCCACCCCCCCCCCCCCCCCCCCAGTCCATTCTGGGCAGCAGTAGCCTGTGGTCCACCAGTCCTCCCTTCAGCCCCTCCATCTGGTCCACGAGTGTGGACTCCGCCCCACTGCACGCCTCCTTCCCGTCGCCATCCTCGGCGAGCTCATTCCCTCCACCGGGGTCCGTTTCCACCTTCCCACCCACACCCTCCGTGTCCTCCTTCCCGCCGCCGGCCTCTGCGACGGTCTTCGCGCCGGTGCCCTCTGCGGCTTCCTCCTCCCACCTGGCCGACCTGATGGGCTGCGTGGGAGACAGCAGGAGTCCCGCCCCCTCGCTGGTGGCGCGGGACTCCGCTGGCAACCTGAGCCCGACCTACAACCCCTGGAGCACATGGGGACCCACCTTCGGCCGACGCAGCTCCGAGCCGTGGCCCAGCTCCTCAGACAACGGCAATTAAATGAGCTCACGTGCTTCCCTTCGTGTGTTTGTGTGTGTGTGTGTGTGTGTGAGTGTGAGTGCGTGTGCGCCTGTATGTGCATTTGCGTGTATGAGGCCGATTTGTGGCCGAATGTCTCCGTGCTACACGTCTGGTCTTTGTCCACTCCTCCATGTCAATCTAAACAAAAGCTAAAAAACAAAGGCGTGTTTTTTCCCCCACGTAAATAAGTGGTGAATCGGCCCTCGCCCGTTGAGGAGACGAGTGCGTTGTAGGATATGGGGACATGAACGTAATTCTTCTCCCCACCGATCCAGGTTCAGATGTTTCTGCCTCCTTTGTAGTGACGGGAGGTGATGAATTTGATTTGAACCTGCTATTATTTAAGTCTACCCAGGGAGTTAACGGCATTCAACTGTCAGGTAAAAACGGGTACCTGACAAGCCGGCTATATTGAAGACCTTCAGAATTCTGGGTCCACAGAGTTTGAGAAACTCTGCCTTTTGTTTTGTATGTGTTTTACATTTGTAAACGACTACCACTTCTGCTACAAATGCAGGTAGAAAGAAAATTCTAATTTTCTAAAGACAAAAGTTATTTATTCATTTGACACCGTGGCAAATTCATAGCTACACACAAAAACGTATTTGACAGCAATATAGTTCTGGTTGCAGCCAGTTCTGAGAGGGATATGAATTGAAATTCTAAAGTTTAAAGATATTTTTCAATGAATTTCAATTCAAAAGGGATACAAGTGAATCCAACTTTTGTTTAGAGGATGTGTGCTTGGCAGCAAGCTAAAGCAAAATGTAAAAAAAGAAGAAAAAATAAGTATGTAAGATGTTGACATGAAGATTGCTTTTTAAGAACTTGTGTTTTGAAGTCAATGTTATTTGGACAAAAGTTTGGTTTTAAAATACATAGTTTTCTTTTGTTCATGTCCACATTGCTGCTGGCATTTCAAGTCTCAAATAATTTAAAAGATAATATAAAAGCCAAAGTGCATTTTTAAGTTTTGTATGTTCGCCCAAATTGGTTGGAGAAGTTATTTTAAAGTTGACTCTTTTAAAGTTGACATGGTTTCATGTCATGGTTATTTTAAAATTTCCATAGGATTTTGTTAAGTCCTTCCAATGTTATTATTTCTGCCACAGTCTCAGCTCCTTGTCATGGCTTAAAAAGTTCAAATTAAAACACATCAAACAAGGAAAATGATTATATTCATTTGTATTCTTAAATATAAATACGGTACCCTGAAGCCTATATATTTGTGTTTGTGTGTGTGTGTGTGTGTGTGTGTGTGTGTGTGTATTCACACAACCCTTCCTATAAAACTTGAAAATGAAAAGCTTGCATGAGATAACTATCCACTTGTACCAACAACACTAGTACTACTAGTCTTGTATTGCTAATTCAGCAATATTTTACTACTGCAGTAATGCAGGGTTTTCAACTAATTGTGAACGAGGGAGACCACCACTCTGACTTAGAATCGACCTGGGGACCATTGTTGTGTTGGGTGGGGATATGAGCTAAGATTAGTGCTTTTGTAACACACTTGCTATACATCCCACTGTTTCTCAACCAATGGTCCACTACTAATAATGTCCTAATTATAATGACTCAATCAGGCAATCTGGTGCCCCTCTTGCTCCTCTTGAGATTCCAACTCCATTTTTCTGTTGAATGTCTTGACCTCCAACTTGTCAGAAAAATGACTACATTGACGGTCATCAGGTCATTCAGTTCACTGTTTCTCAACTAGTGAAAGCGATTTTTTTAATCAACAGATCCTACATTACTAAATGAATGGTCAGGGACCACTTTCAATTCTTCCATGGACCACCTGTTGAAAACCCCTGCAGTAAATGGTAATGCAATCAGTCAAGTGCAGCTCTTGTGGAATGCATTGCATTCTTAACATGTCACTCCTCTAGTAGGCCACAAGGTGGTAGTATTAGTCCGATACCAGTACATTATGAAATGGCTGGGGTCATAATGTAGCCTTTTGGAGTCTTTAAAAGTGAGTGTGTATATAGGCTTACTAGGCTATGCAAAAAGACATTTCAAACGTCTTATCTTGATTGGCCACCTACTGTATAACCTAATGTACAGTCACTATGCCATTTGAATTTATCTTACAATAAATGCAAGGAATCTCTACTTCGTCTGTAATCCACGTATCTTGAGATCCGACTGACTTCAAACTCGGCACGCACACCGCCACCAACCCGAGGGAGTGCTGTGCCTGGTGTCGAGTCTGATAGGCCTAGGCGGTTGTCTAGAATCAGAACCCCCGGAAAAAAGGCTCAGCCTCTGACTATGCCCAAATGAGCCCATCGATTGCCATGGCAACCAAACCCTTGATTTGGAAAAATCCCCACATCCGCCATTTGATTACTTAGTCACTCAGTCCACTTCTCACAGTTTGCACTCTTCAGACATTGTCCATAGAAATTTAACCACTGCAAAAGGACTTTCCAGAACCGCCGATCCCACCCTATATTATGGTCATATACTGATATAGAAATATCCATATATGGGCACAAGAGGGACACACAGACAGACGGTTACAAGTTACAACTGGTACTCACAGCGGTATAACCAGGAATTGTATTGCATAACGGTGCTGTTATATATTTCCCTATTTGCATCATTCCCCACGTATCCCCGAGTAGGCCGGTGCCTCAAAAAATGAGTCACATTAATACTGTACTTACTTCTGATGTGTCTGACGCTCATACATGCCTCACTAGGCCTTCATAGATGCATTATGAATCTTCTGTAGGTCAGAATTCATTACTAATGTGAATGACGTACAGAAGATATTGACGTCACTCAGTCAGAATAATAATCCAATTTGTCAACCAGGCCCTTTGCCAACTTGCCAACCACTCTTGTCTTGTGTAGGCTACTTCACCACGATACAACTGAAGAAAAAGGGAAAACAAACACAGTTGATCTACATGCAGATGTCAGTCACGTTTTATATGATGACGTCAGGGGAGACGTGGCTCAATTCTAGTTAATGCTCATTTTTACAAATGCATTAAGGAATGTATTTTCCCCTGCAGGCCTCCCTCCTATTGCCATGATCTACCCTATGGTCCAATTCTGATTAGGAATCAGATTAAAATAATCAATCCATGTTGTTGGGAATGCTTTTGGCGAAAATACCACATCGACAAACACGGCGTGTCGATCACTCATTTCAGCATAGATTGAATGTAGAGCGAAAATGGAAAGGTCACTGGTATAGTCAGCCCTGATGGAAAACGCATGGGGGTTAATGTGTTGTCAAATCTGTGCCTTTTTTAAATGGGATTACAGGGCTCATCTTCACCCAGGCGTAAATGAGTTTCTGCACGGTTGGTGGCTATAATAGGATCCCCAGCAGTAAGTGGAACTGCTGTCAGCGATATGTTCTTATCCTGTGGTTCTTGGGCTGTATATTTCGTCCTCACTTCTGTGATCATCTGTCACGTCGTCACAACTATTTTGCAGTGTTGATCCACTTCCATGAATATGTGGGACATGTCTGAAGTGTGCCTTCTTTACTCGCAAACCAGTGAGTCTTTGAAAGAGAGGGTGAGACGAGGACTAGCCTATATACTGTATCCTCCTACCTTGTCCTACAGTTGGCACTGGCAGCAGAATCCGAGTGCTTCTCTGGCTATTGCTATATTCACACCCCAAAGACCCAGTAAAACAGAAGATAAGCCCAGTCATCGTAGGCCTTCCATTTCAGGATATTGTTTACTAATGAATTACATTGTTTTGGTACGGTGTTTAAACTTTAGCATTCCTACTTCATCTAGTGTAAATAAACTCTAAACAACTATCTAATCCTCTCTCTCTCTCTCTCTCTCTCTCTCTCTCTCTCTCTCTCAATTCCATGCAATTTAAATGAAGGTGAAGTAAAACTAAAATGGACTAAACAGCGGCGAGTTCCCCCTTTAGAAAGCAGGCGCTACGCGCCACCTCGGATCATCCCATTAGCCTATCCCACAGAGGGCCCTTGATGGGAGAACAGCCTTCAGTTCATCATGCTCCCTGCTAAGCTAGAATGGTGTTTTGTATCGAGCCAATTTATGTGAGGCGAGGGTGGATGGGAGAGTTGGGACCCTTTTTAGCGTGACAAGAGGCTTGGCAGAAGGTGACCTGGCCATGAAATCATCCTCGGGCGCCGCTAACAAGCTCATTAGACTTGCTGCCGCCTGTGACATTGTCGGATCCCATGCTCTCATCATAGTGTGTGTCGTCAATCGAGCGGCGATTCCCAATCTGTGGGGCCAGGGACTCGGGGAGGCCCACTGGTGGGCCGTGAGGATATGTCGAGCGGACCCCCAAATGTTTGGCAAAACACTACGATTGTATTTATATAATATTACATTTAGGAGTTTTATTTTATAAAGTAGCTGTGACGATCCAGATTGAGTTTTGTGTCTCTGAGGATGTGTTATGCTCTAGGTGAAACGGTACTCTTGTTGTGGGGGATGAGTCATGGCGTGTGTGTTCCAAACACTGGTTCTCTCTGAATACAGAGTAGACCTATTTTCCGCAAGGCGTCCCTGGTGTGTATTAGATTAACTGTGCTGTCCTTGTTGTCAAGTTATTAAAGAACTAACAAGACACCTTCGCCATGACAGCTGGACTAGACTGGCATTTGGCACATGCCGAACGCTGATTGTTGTACGGTATGCACCTATAGCTCTCTGAAGTTTATGCCTTGATCAGGAGAGATTGCAATTATAATCAGTCAAATTTAGGTTAGGAACTGCGACTGGGACTAGCATGAACTGCGCCTCAGTGCCTGCTACGCAGGCATGGATCAAGAGGGTATGGCGAATCCATTGACTAAATGACCAATGAATTAATCTTGTCACCCGCATTCTGCATGGCAGGATGTATGGAGTGTTGAAACACTTTATCACATATCTCTCCTGGGGGAGAGAGAGAGAGAAGTCTCAGAGAATGGCAAGGAACTCGGGGTCCCCCATAAATCATAGCAGAATAATAAATGGCTTCCATTCAGAGGATGGTGATGACTTGGATTGGGGCCCTCTCTTATTTCGTCAAGCACACTGGCTGTGTCCTTGTGTGGTTATTTATATCAGCGATTACCAACCTGTGTAGGTCGGGTCAAACTGGTGGGCCGTGAGGATAATGCAAGAAGAGGGCCCCCAGATTGGCAAAACACAAATACTTTATTGATGACATATCTATCTTATATTGATAAATGCACCAAGCCTCTGTCTGTACGTCTGTCTGTCTGTGTGTAATCCACATAACTCGAGAACCCTTCTGCCCACCGACTTCAAATTCGACACACTCGCTCCACACACACCAAAATGCAGGCGACCCACCCACCTGAGCGCAAATAGGTGGGCCATGGGCGCGTTTGAGATTTTCAAGTGGGCCCTGGTCCACAAAGGTTTGACCGCTGCTTTATGCGTTAGAATAAATGCATTACAACTAACCACTGATGCTATCAGCAAGAAAACAATTTGTAGTTTACCATTGTGCCCCTAAGCGTGACATTTCCTTTGACCATTCACACTAAATGAGGTCCCCCATTACCTAGAAAATATTTACCGGATGACAAAAGATTACATCCCACGGAAGGTTAATGGCCCTCGGCGCTTGGTGCAGTGACATAACTCTTCCCTACTAACCTAAAAGAACAGTCTTTTCACCTGCTATTTAGTGACCCTTGGTGTAGGTCCCTATCCAAGGGTTTGGACTTGTTGGAGAGTGTGTGTGGGGTCAGCGGGTGACCGGTGTGCAGTCAGCAGAATTGCGAGCCAGTCACGGACTGATGTAGACTAACGGAGCACAGAGAATGCTCATTTTAAATCTTCCCAGGGGTGAACGCTGTGGGCTCAAATTTCCACCTGTTCCCGTGTTCAGCAAATAATGATATCTGTTATGGCCTCAGGTTTTTTTTTATTATTATTTTTATCCAAATGCAAACACTGGATGTATTATTCTGGCTGCACTCTTTATTTGGAAAGCAATGACGCTGGATTAGCAAGATAGTCTAATCAACAGATCGTGCTATCGTTTATTAAACATTTACATTAATTTACAACGTATACAGAGATTAAAGATTGCGGTTCTTACATTGAGTCAAGAGGAAATGTTTGTTAACTGTAGCCTATGTGTGTTATAATGCCCATCATGCATACATAAATTGACAGTGTGGCCTGCGCTATGGCTCAGTGGTCCAGGCACCTTGGCTGGTAATCCAGTCTGGCAGTGTGCCACGGGCTCGACTCCCGATCCTGACGGCCTTTACTGCATGTCTTCCCCCCATCTCTCTCCCCCATTTCCTGTCAGCCTACTGTCTGTCCCTCCATAAAAAATATAAAATAAAGGCGAAAGCCACAAAACAAACATTAAACATTGACGCCTTAGACTGTGTAATGTTCACGATATCGTACCACTACCACAATGTAATTCACAGCAACCACATTCCCCATTTAGACCCGAGGACGATTCTAAATGTCTTCTAAATCGTCTTCTAAAACATTTTCATGTCAAGGACCCCCAAACATTATAATGTAATGTAATTGGCCTCCGACCCCCATCTCAAAATATGTAGTTCCAGGGACCCCCCCAAAGATTTTAGTTAAAAATGTTCGCTCTGAAAGAATATAATATTCGAAATTTGCGACACATTTTCACGATTTAAAAAAAAAATAGATCTACAAGCTTGTAGATCTGCTATATATACCAAAAGGGATTCCCGCCCAAAATGGTTTAATAAAATATAGGATTAGTGTTCCCAAATGGCAAAAACGTCATCATCAAAACTTTAAACCTAAGGTTCTCAATCCGTTTTGGATCGTTTTGGATCTGAATTTTAACCATGAAGTCAGAACAAATTAACCCTTTCAGCCCAAGTTACTATATAGTATCTTCCAGGGTTGAATGCATCCAAACGCCCGGAATACAGTCATCCCTTTGTGCAATATTTCAATAAAGAGCACAATGTTCCTGTTAGAATCAGTAATATCACCTGTCATCAGTGACCCAGCCAGGACATCTCATCATGACCCAGTAACTCACTGGTTGAGAGTCATTGCATTTATGCAGAGTAACGCATTCTCACTTCACTTCCAAACTGTAATATATACTGTATGTTCATTATAGTTGTGATTTCGGATGACCAACCATGCAGTGTTGTTTTCGTCGACTAAAACAAAGGCGAAAAATGTCCCGTCGACTACATTTTTTGACTGACGGAAACTAAATGGAAACTAAATGAAAACTAAGCTATGATAACTAAAACTGAGACTAAATAGATTGACAATTTCGTCAAACAAATGAAAACTAAACTAAAATGTTAGGAAGGGACTAGTGGACAAGTATAAGTCATTTTACAGATTGTAGCTTGTAGATCAGCTATTTTCAGCAAGTGTACTAAATCAACTGTAGATTTAGTCAACTAAAATCTCATGACATTTAGTCGACTAAAACTAGACTAACACTAAAACATTCCAGGTGACTAAAATGAGACTAAAACTAAACAAATTTTAATTCCAAAGACTATGACTAAAACTAAAATAGACATTTGCTGCCCAAAACAACACTGCAACCATGTGGCCCTTTAAGAGTCTCCTCTGCAACCATGTGGCCCTTTAAGAGTCTCCTCTCCAACCATGTGGCCCTTTAAGAGTCTCCTCTCCAACCATGTGGCCCTTTAAGAGTCTCCTCTCCAACCATGTGGCCCTTTAAGAGTCTCCTCTCCAACCATGTGGCCCTTTAAGAGTCTCCTCTCCATGCAACCATGTGGCCCTTTAAGAGTCTCCTCTCCAACCATGTGGCCCTTTAAGAGTCTCCTCTCCAACCATGTGGCCCTTTAAGAGTCTCCTCTCCAACCATGTGGCCCTTTAAGAGTCTCCTCTCCAACCATGTGGCCCTTTAAGAGTCTCCTCTCCAACCATGTGGCCCTTTAAGAGTCTCCTCTCCAACCATGTGGCCCTTTAAGAGTCTCCTCTCCATGCAACCATGTGGCCCTTTAAGAGTCTCCTCTCCAACCATGTGGCCCTTTAAGAGTCTCCTCTCCAACCATGTGGCCCTTTAAGAGTCTCCTCTCCAACCATGTGGCCCTTTAAGAGTCTCCTCTCCAACCATGTGGCCCTTTAACACATAGACTGCTACAGGTTCTAGCGGACCCTGGCTTACTGGTGCTGAAGGCTTAACATGGGCTTTTTGAACTTTTTGGGGGGCCCACAGCGAGGGGCCTCTTATAGCGAGAATCACAATCGCATAAATAAAAAGAAAGCCCAACTTGTCCACTTCAATTTAAAAAAAAAATTATGATTCTACCATCTTCCATTCTGGAGATATTGACCTTTTTCTAACACCTGCTTTTGCCTGCACGCTGCTTGTGAAAAAAAACAACAGAGATATGGAGGCCTGAAGTTGACAGACATTTCAGTTCAGTTTTTTTAGTTCAAAAGACCGATATAAAATTGAGCACAAATAATATCCTATACAAACCATATACCGAATGAAAGCCCTGAATGTCTACTTTTAGGAGGAAAACAGTACACATTGTACACATATACAGTTTGTCACTAATTGGCTATTGAATGCAGCTTGCGCCCACCAGAGAACTTTAGAGAAGGCATGGACCCGAAGAACTATTATTCACAAAATAAGGCCTATAGCGACATGTACATACTATATACCGTATGAAACAGTAGACTCTCTGCTTTCATAAGAAAAATACCACCCAGAAAAATCACACCCCTGTGAAGTGAGCAGTGCAATTGCACTGCTCACTTCACAGGGGTGTGATTTTTATTATTATTACAGTATTAGTATTTTTCTTATGAAAGCAGAGAGTCGACTGTTTCATACGGTATATAGTATGTACATGTCGCTATAGGCCTTATTTTGTGAATAATAGTTATTCAGGCCCATGCCATCTCTAAAGTTCTCTGAAAAAGATAATTTTAGAGAGCATGGACCTAACAACTAAATATTCACAAAATAAGGCCTATAGCGACATGTACATACTATATACCGTATGAAACAGAATACTCTCTGCTTTCATAAGAAAAATACTAATACTGTAATAATAATAGAAATCACACCCCAGTGAAGTGAGCAGTGCAATGTTGCACTGCTCACTTCACAACATTGCACTGCTCACTTCACAGGGGTGTGATTTTTATTATTACGAGTAAGACGCGCGAACGCGGAAGGCGAACGCAGATCGTAAATTGCAATAACAATTAGAATAAATTACAGACATGATCTGCAGGGTGTCATAGTTAGTGCTTGGACCACGCCAGCTCCATATATGGTCACAAAAGACGCCATCACACTCATGTCACCATGACTCAGCCATAACCATATAAGGAGTCCCCAAAGCAGGACCACGCCATCACACTCATGTCACCATGACTCACAAATCACTCAGCTCCATATATGGGCACAAAAGGGCCAGGTCCACATATACAGTAAGCGGGACAGACAGACACACACACACACACACACACACAGACAGACAGACAGACAGACAGACAGACGTGATCTGCTAGGTCTCATAGTAAGTGCTCATTGCATTCGCAATTACAGTATTAGTTTTTTTCTTATGAAAGCAGAGAGTCTTGATGCACATTATCTGATCATAAAACGGACTTGGAAACTTTCTTCAATCGTAGCCCCATATGTGCCCTCTCCCTACGCTCATTGAACTCATTCTGTGATTCGAGCTACAAACAATCGCAGTAACGGGGGGGGGGGGGGGGGGGGCAACTAGGCTTTGAGGAAATGATCTTGCATAATCAACATTATTGTCGATTGTCGTGTGCCGCTCCAAACATGTCCAGACATACCACTAACCTCATCGATCCAGTCTCGCGTATCTATAAGGTGAGACGCGAGACTGGATCGGATTGTGTCTGGACATGTTTGGGAAAAAAAACAAGAAAAACAACGACATGGATGCGGCAGAAGCAGCACGTCAACGTATTTGGAAGAAAAAAAACGAGAAAGCACCACCTGTCGTTGCAAGACAAACACCCGTATGTTGCTGATAGACAGATAATAATCGATCCGATTTTGTCCTGCCGTTCATTTTATCACATTAGGTGCAGGGCAGGCTGCTCGACGGTGAGTTTATAATAGCCTGTTGTAACGAGAAAGGGGGATGGATTGGATGGTTGGATTGCGAGCAGCGCAGCAGCAGTACGGCTTGCGATCAGCGACCAACGTATCATGGCGGGCCCTCGATAATGATGTGCAATCTGTCCATGACTAACTCCACATGTGTCTGGCAAACGTTACGTTATGAAATCAAATGCCGATCGTTGCAGGTTTATATACGGGCAGAGAGCAAATCGCGTTGTATCTTGTTCCGAGAATCAGAGTGCAAGCCTTGCAGTTGAAAGCAGTGGGGACTCGGGAGTGGGGGGGGAACTGCCAATGCGATCCAAGAGGAAGAGACCCCCCCCCCCCACCATTCTCCCTCGGGAGAAACCATGTAGAAACAGGAGGGGAGGGGGAATCGAGTGTATTCACACAAACAAGAGCATTGTCCCATCCATTTTAGGTCCCCTGACATCTGCGTTGGTCTATGCCGGACGGCCGTCTCCAATACGTCGTACGTCCTCGCATAGACCAACCAATAGGCGGTGCCAGACGCTTCTCAGACCAACACCTCTTTTCAGCAGGGGGGGGTTTTAACTCTTTTTAGAGCCGATCGGTGTTACATTATGAGTTGTCCGGGCGCAAATATAGTTAAACTATAGTAATCAATAAAAATACGTTTTTTGGACCATAAAACGTATAAAAACGTTATGCGCTTCTTGCGCTTGGCTATAATAAAACGTTTAAAAACGCTTTGCGCATTCGATGAGTTAAGAGTCTCCTCTCCAACCATGTGGCCCTTTAAGAGTCTCCTCTCCAACCATGTGGCCCTTTAAGAGTCTCCTCTCCATGCAACCATGTGGCCCTTTAAGAGTCTCCTCTGCAACCATGTGGCCCTTTAAGAGTCTCCTCTCTAACCATGTGGCCCTTTAAGAGTCTCCTCTCCATCCAACTAAGTGTGTGACGTTTCAGTTGAGGAGGACAGTCACCAGGCAGCATCACAGCACTGTCACACAGCTTCTGAAGTTTAATACCCCCCCATAGAGAATAACAGCATTATGGTCACAGTACACCACGTGACCAGAAGATATGAGACGAGGAGACAAGAACGTTGATTGAATTGAATTGGAATAGAGTCATGCATCTCGTACCATTTGTGCGCAGACGTCAGTAAATGTGATAAAGTATAGTTCAAGGTCAAGGGTATATCAATCATGCTTTATCCCATTCTGGACGGGAACCCCTTTTGGTGTTTTATAAGCCTATTGAAAAATAGCAGATCTAGGAGCTTGTAGATGTGTTATTTTTTGAAAGATCGTGAAAATGTGGCGCATATCTTTGATTATATATTCTTTCAGAGCAGGATTTAGAAGTGATTCACCACATGTATGTACTGGGTCAAGCAGATAGGCCTAATGGTCAGAATTCGCACAACAATTATCTTGATGACTTGGGAGTGAAAAAGTGTTGTCCCCACCCCAGCCACCTGTTATCCTGATGCTCTAGAATTAGTGGTTCTCAACCAGTGGTCCAGGGACCACCAGTGGTCCTTGAGGGGGTTCCAGGTGGTCCTCAGCTAAATGATGAATGATGGAGAGTTTGTAACCAAATAGACACTTATAGATGTTTAGCAATAATTTAACTCTTGAGAGTGTCAGAGTTAAACATCTTCATTACTTAAATTACAAGAAGTCTACATAATTAGAGAATGTAGATACTTTTTCTTTTTTTTCCCATCAACGCCTGTTATCTCTCCTATGGCACATCAATCAATACAGCATGGAATTGTGGACAAAATCGTATCCAGCGACAACCAAATATAGTCTTTGGTCTGAGAGGCTAAATCTCATCAAAGGGTGGTCTGTGGCTCAGATGCCGAAGAAATAATGGGTGATAGCCATGAGTAATAGCCAAGGACACAGGAATCAGGAAGTGTTATCTGATAGCCACTATAGTCTCACAGCTTCCCCTTTAATTGTACCTGGACACCCTGTGCCAAGCTTGGCACAGGGTGTCTAAAGTTCACTCCAGGTACAATTAAAGGAGAATTCTCCTTCAACTGTACCTGGGCTTATAACTTTAGACACACTGTCCTGTGCCAAGTACCATGGATGAATACCAATCGCTACAGAGGGCAATTGGTTCAAATCCACTCTGCTATATTGCACTTTCTAACCACATGAACCCTGCTTTAGTTCAGACACTTATTATTGGTCCGACAGTCATTAGACCGACAACCTATACCTCAAACCCTAACCTAACCATAACCGCAAACACGGGAGCAGCGCATGTTCGAGCGCTAGTCCGACTGTCTGAGCGTTGTTCCCGCATGTCGGACTAATGCTCCGTCCGAATTACCATCGGACCGGCGGACCCCAACCCTAGTAGCCGCAGTGTCCCTATTCTGGGGTGAACGTTTGGCAAAAATGTAATTAAGTGGTTCAAAATGGTCTGAAGATTTGTTATGTCTGTCCTACCTTATATATAGAGTAGAGTACAGTGTTGATAGCATTTATCTTACCGTCTGTTCGCGTATCTCTTGATATGCTTGATACTTTAGTGTATACTTTTACTCAAGTACATTTTCAAGTCCGTACTTTTACTTAGTTCTAAATTGCAGTATTGGTATACTTTTACTTAAGTAAAACAATTGAGTACTTTTTCCACCACTGGCATTTATGGAGATGCGCATATATGAGACAGACCGACTTCATATATGAGACAGACCGACTTCCAACTGAGTGCACGCTTTGGCGAGGCCGAGAACTCCACGGCAGATCCAACTTCTAGACATCCAGATCCATAGATGTATGATATAATCGGCTTCAAGTTCACAAAGCATTGCATTTCTATCTTCAACTTTTGTGCAACACCATCCTATGAGGACGTATAAAATAGCATACTACAAAACGGGGTTTAAGTGGTTAAGCCGTTTAAATGTCTCAACGCTCAAACTTGACATTTAAATGTCCTACACAAATGCCTGGGTTTGCAAAACCCGCCTTTCTCTTGTTCTATACGTCTCTCCACTCTTGAGATATAATCGATCAGTGGTTCCCAAACAAAGACTAATGGTGGTGCTATGGTTTTATTTGAACCCATTCTGACCTGAGATCAGATTCTAAATATGTCTTCTACATCCTGACAGTTTTCTGAAAAAGCTATGTTTCTATGTCAGTCGTTCTTCGATTTTTCAAAAATAGTGTAGGTCTGCTATTTTTCAATAGCTAAAGCACCAAAACGGGTTCCTGCCCAAAATGGGTTAAATATATTAACATATTATGCCAATATATGCAGAATATAGCCTATGCTGCACATATATTCAATATTCAGGCTCTGTATGTGTAATGTGCATATATATAGGGAATGTCTCTATATAGCTTATGCAATTTGTATTTCCATGTGGGGGGGTGCGTCAGCTAGGTCTGGAGGTAACAGGGGGTGCATGGCCAAACATGTTTGGGAACTGCTTGATTAATAATAATGTAATAGAACTTTTGACATAAAGATAATCATCTTTTCGGGGCAGTTCCTTGAGAATCCCCCAATCTGTTCTCTTTTTTTTAAGGAAGACGCTCTTAATCCAAAGCGATTTACAGCAAGCAAGAACAAAAACAGTATACAGTACATAAATAATAGTCATCATGAATCATTCATAAGCTAAGAACCTAACAGTGGAATATCTATATAATGAAACAATGCGTATACCGGTAGTCGTATACTAGTGCTATGTCTACATAAAGTGCTGTCTAAGTTACATAAATTGAGCCTTTGCATACGCCTATATGGTCGTCAAGGCTATAGGGCAAGTGCTACGGCAAGTGCTACGGGCTAAGATTGAGTCTGAAGAGGTGGGTTTTTAGACTACGGCGGAAGATTGGGAGAGCGTTGTTCCGGCGTTCATATAGTGAAGGTATACGTCCAGCTTCCTTGCGTGGCCTGACTGATCTGAGCGCGCGGGAGGGTTTGTAGGGTTCGATCAGACTTGCAAGATATGGGGGTGCCATACCTTTGGTTGCTTTGAAGGCCAGCATCAGCGACCGGGAGCCAGTGGCAGATGCAGAGAAGGGGGGAGACATGTGATAATTTTGGCTGGTTGAAGACCAAGCGAGCTGCGGCATTTTGGATCAATTGGAGAGGAGAGGAGATGTGGTTAAAATAGGGTTATGCGGTTGATTTTGATGCTGTATTGACTCATTTTGTTGGAACCCCCCCTCTCAAGGTCCCTGGGGGACCGGGTGGTCCCCCAGGGTCTTCTGAGAATGAGTTTATAGCCTGCTTGTTTTCTTCTTTGTTAAGAAACTGAATAGCTGGTTCTCTGGCGGGCAGAGTGACTGCCTGGCCGTCTTGAGTGATGGACTGCCTGCCTGCCTGCGTGCCTGACTGTCATCAGCGTTTCCGTTTGACATTGCAGTGACTTTGCAGTATAATAACAGCCACACGAGTCCCCCTGTCGACAGTGGCGAGCCAGTGTAGGCACAAACTGCTGCTCTTAAAGCCCTCTCTACAGTGAAAACCTGGGATGTGATGACAAATGTTCAGGGAATATGGGAGGGTGGGTGGGTGTGTGTGAGTGAGTGTGCGTGTGGGTGTGTGAGTGGAGCTAGGGGTGAAGTACGGTAAGAGAGGGGCGGAGAAAATTGCTGAGTCATGGTCATATGAGAACTGTGTGTGTGTGTGTGTGTGTGTGTGTGTGTTACAAGTAGAAGTCTGGAATTCAAAATGTACTTGAGAAAAAGTATTGGTATTTGGTATCAAAATGTACTTAAAGTACCAAAAGCAGAAAGTACTCTTTATGCTTTAGTTCCGACATACTGTTGTTCCTATAGTGTCATTAGACCGACAACCTACCTCAAGTCAAACCCCAACTTAACACTAACCGCAAGCATGCACGGGAGCAGCGCATGTTCCACCGCATGTCGGAGCATGCACGGGAGCAGCGCATGTTCCACCGCATGTCGGGTCTTTGCAGTGGTGGAAAAAGTACTCAATTGTTTTACTTAAGTAAAAGTACCAATACTGCAATTTAGAACTATTACAAGTAAAAGTACAAAAGTATCGGCATCAAAATGTACTTAAAGTACTGAAAGTAAACGTACTCATATTGCAGAATGTCCCATTTCACAAGTTCAAAATGTGTACAAAATCTATTGAAAATAGCAGATCTACTATTTTCAAGCGGCTGTAATGTATAGGGTTGAAGTGGTTAATGTATGTTTTTTAATCAAAATCGCCCAAAGTAACTAGTAACTAAAGTTTTCAAATAATTGTAGTGAAGTAAAAGTACAAATTTAAGTACTGGAAATTGGAAATACTCAAGTAAAGTACAAATACCTCAAAATTGTACTTAAGCACAGTACTTAAGCAAAAGTACTTAGTTACTTTCCACCACTGGATCTTTGGTGTGTTGGATCTGCGTGTGCATCCGCTATTTTCAAATGGGAATACGAGGGAGGGACCGTGTGCGTGCACGCACGGTGCACATTCATACACACTATTCTTAAAGGGCCACTTCACCCCTTTTGCAACCAACCAGATCTTATTTTTAATGATGTTTAGGACACACAAAACACTTTCCTGGGGGGGGGGGGGGGGGTTTATGAGCGTAATATGTTTTTAGATATTTTAGTATTTCAAATGTCTGATGATATACGTCAGACATTATTGGCCTCACTTCCTTTCCTGGACTGAATGTTGTCACGCCTGAACGTTGTCACGCCTGCTCCACGCAAACCTTCCACCTCTCCACGAGGAGGGGTAGTGCACCAAAGCATTATGGTCATTGTAGTCATTCATACAGTGAAGAAGTGGTCCGCACACAGGCTTTGCTCCAACAGTGTTTATTGTGTTAAAACACCATTATAAATCAATGCTCTTTGGCCACTCAGAATAGCCAAATGGCATTGATCACGCCTCCAGGTCTTAAGTTAAGTAATAAGTGTCTTCATTTATAATGGTGTTTATAATAAACACTGTTGGAGCAAAGCCTGTGTGCGGACCACTTCTTCACTGTATGTATCTACCATTGTCCAGCACCAGCCAGGAACTGGATGTGCGCAAGCCACCTGCTTTTTAAACATTATTGTAGTAACTCAACAATCCAGTCAAACCCTATAGTCAAACAGACAGACTTCATTATTTTTCTGGACAAATTTGTGCCATCTACAAAATGACTATTAACATTGTGACTGCTGTGACTGCTGTTTCTTCCAGTGGGTGAAATGTCCCTTTAAAGGCCTACTAACTAACATGCACACGTTTTTTTCTGTCCATCCCTCAGAGGCTCAGACTGTTGGCGCGCGTGCGTAGGCATAATATACAGTGCAGGTCACGTACACACCGTGGTCAAAACGGTATTGTTTGTGAGCCGCAGCAGTAGCCGTCGTCCACCTCCCCCCCCCTAGACCTCTCTCCCTCCCTCCCTCCCCTCTTGGATTGTTCCAAATCCCCACAGCGAGCGGAGTGATCGTGTCTGGCCAAAAAGCATACCAGCGACCAGGTGACCTGTGAAATCTGAAATCCACGGAGGCGCGGCGGGGGCTCAGTGGCCCGGAGAGACGCTAAGGGGGCATGACAGACCGGTACGTATTTGTACGCCCGTGCACTCACCAGAGAGAGCGTGACGCGCATGCACGTGCGCGCACAACACACACAAACATAAAAGCTCTCTCTTGTTTGTGAGTGCTGCATTTTTTTTTTTATAGCTAGTTAGTTTTTTCTCCTGCCGTGCAAGTGTATTTTGTGTACCTGTTGGCGTGCACAGTCGTTTGAACATAGCCATGCATGTATGTACAGTATGTACCGTATGTATGTTCGGGGTTTTCTCGCACCTGTGTGTGCACGCGCACGTATGCATTGATTTAGCAGGACAACACAATGAACAAGTTCTTGTGCCTGCTGCGACCCCCAACTAGCTAGAATGTACGTTGTGCTTCACTGCCTCACAACATTATACGCCTGATATGTAGATATTTGGTAGCGCGGCCGGCCGGCCGGCCGGCAGTGTCGCTCACCGCAAAATATAGCCAAGCTGCAGTGCTCAACAGTCAACACTCCCAGTCCATATACATTACATTACAGTCAGTTCATTCAGTTCAACTCAGTTCAACAAAGCCCTCCCCAGTCAGTCCCCTATGCTCCCTACAGTATTGTGTTGATGGCATGCATTTGTATATAACATGGCAGTGAAGGGCCAAGGGTCAGTAAACAGAGCAGAGCACTGCTTCTTACAGTTGGTTTTGTCCATGAAAAAGAACAAGCTGCAGGCCTGTCGGTCCTGATTGAATGTTAAAGATTGAGTGCCGTGATTTTTTTGTACTTTTACTATTTTGTATGTGTCTATCTATGAAGTTAACATCCTGCTACCCTAATAGACAGGGGTACATGAGCACCTGGCCGTTCATTCGTGCTCTATCTCCGACCAAGCCACACTTCCACCACACATCTCTCTATGCAAAATAAAACCTGCACACTCCCACAAAAGACATAGACTACATTGCATTCGCCAAAAATGTCTTCTTTACTGTTTAAATATTACTTTTCTGAAACACGCTATTCTTGCTCAACCTCAACAGCCTACGTCAGAATCGTCATGTTGGCGTCTACTACGCCAACTACGTTCACTTAATGGGGCCAGTCCTTCACAGTGACACACGCGTTAGATCAACCACGCGACCGGGATGGTTTCTACCCCTCAATGTCGTGCCTACTCTACACTGCCATCCGAAGGCCCCTCCCCCTTTCACTGCTCCTGTGTGTGACCTGTGAACTACTCTCTGACTGCACTGTGGCTTGATTTATATGTGCGAGGTTGAAATGTAATGCACATAAATTAATTATAGGTCCAGCAAGCAAATCATGATTGTCTGTTTGTGCTCAATAGGTCACCATCACATTCCGATTTTAGGTGTTGTGTTTTCTATGACATTTATTTGGGCCAGTAGTTTCATATCTATCCTTTTTCCGACCAACACAGAACATGCTAACGGTGTTAGCGCGTTAGCATCCATCTTGCTTTTCATTTATATGTGCGAGGTGGAAATGTAATGCACATAAATTAATTATAGGTCCAGCAAGCAAATCATGATTGTCTGTTTGTGCTCAATAGGTCACCATCACATTCCGATTTTAGGTGTTGTGTTTTGTATGACACTTTGGCCAGTAGTTTCATATCTATCCTTTTTCCTTTGACCAACACAGACCATGCTAACGGTGTTAGCGCGTTAGCATCACACAGCTTACAGCGTCAGTGTTGCATGAATACTTTCAACCATGACAATGCCGACTACTTTTGCTACACACACTTCCCAAGGATTATGGAGATGTCTTTATTTTTTTTTTAAGGTTGAGAAATGAAATAATTATGGTCGTTTCTAATCTCAGCATTTCACAAGAGAAAGACGTGGATGCCTTTCGCTGCGCTGTTGGCGTTGCCATGTCTCATAGAAACAAGTAAATAGGTCTTTAAAAAGAATCCCAAAACAAGCGCATATAACAGGGGTCTGTAACCTATTTTAAATGAAGTGCCATGTTTTTATTTTCTAGATAGTGAGTCAGCCACAAGCTCACATCACAACAATAATCCATGTAATAATCACAATAACAATACTAATAATAATAATCATAATAATCCTGCTACCCTAATAGACAGGGGTACATAAGCACATGGCCGTTTATCCAACAGCTTTCTCCGACCCAACCACACTTTCACCACACATCTCTATATGCAAAATAAATTCGGCACACTCCCAGAATACATATAGGCTACATTTCATTGAAAGAAATGTCTTAATTACTGAATAAATATTACTTTTGTCAACCACGCCATTGTTGCTCAACATCACCAGCCTACGTCAGAATCGTCATGTTGGCGTCTACTACGCCAACTACGTTCACTTATTGGGGCCAGTCCTTCACAGTGACACACGCGTTAGATGAACCACGCGACCGGGATGGTTTCTACCCCTCAATGTCGTGCATTTGCTGCGCCCTTCTAATGCTGCGCCACGCCTACTCTATACTGCTCCATGCGACTCGAACAGCGTCAGCAGCAGCAGCTCCGAGCCTCCGTCAGAAAGGCTGCCCACAGCACTGCACAGCCCCACACCCAAATGAATCGAATGAATGAATAAGGCGCTTATATCGCTATTGCTCAGTGGATGGGACATTTACATTAAAAGCAATCGGATGGACGCGTGGATAACGGCATGGTTGTGTGCAATCGGAGGGAAAGCTTCCATAATCCATATAGCTTCCATGCTAGCTGCTTCAGACACAGGGGAGGGGAGGGAGAAATAGTGCGAAATAGCGCTTATGCAACAATTACCCTAAAACACAAACACCTCAACTCGATGTCATTGTGAATAAGAATTTCGAGCGAAATAATAATTTTTGGAAGGACACTTTCACCCAGTATGAAGCTAAATGTGGAAGCCGTGTGTGTCACACCAAAACGGCTGACCTATAGAATCCTGTAACCAGCCTCTCGCACTGCCTGCGAGTTGGCTCCGTCTAAGGCTCCGTCTTATGAGCAAATTTAGAACTTCCGGTCTGACAGCTAGCAGATTTAAGACATCCGGTTGCTTTCAGAATAAAATAAGATTATTTAATTCGTTAATTAAATAATTTTTACATTACATTATTAGTATTATTATTACATTACAGTTATTGTAAAGACACACATTATGTTTCTGTGTAAAAATAAGTAATTAAATAACATAAAAAAGTTATCTAAATGGATAAATGCTATTCACTGGAGTGCATGGACTTTATAAAGTGGACACTGGACAAAAGACGGCTCCGCCAGGCAACTATCTGGACATACCCACGCGTTTGGGAAGATGTCCTCTACCACCCCACAGTCTCCGCTAAGCGGGAGAGGTGTAAAATTCACAGCAGCAGAGCTTCTACTGGGGTCAATGCAAAAAAATGTACCGTTTCCGGACCCAGAATGGACACTGGACAAAGAGGCCTCCGCGAGGCAACTATCTGGACATACCCACGCGTCCGGGGAGATGTCCTCTACCACCCCACAGTCTCCGCTAAGCGGGAGAGGTGTAAAATTCAGAGCAGCAGACCTTCTATTGGGGTCAACACTCAAAAAAGTGCCGTTTCCAGACCCAGAATGGACACTGGACAAAGAGGCCTCCGCGAGGCAACTATCTGGACATACCCACGCGTCCGGGGAGATGTCCTCTACCACCCCACAGTCTCCGCTAAGCGAGAGAGGTGTAAAATTCAGAGCAGCAGAGCTTCTACTGGGGTCAATGCAAAATAAATTACCGTTTCCGGACCCAGACTGGACACTGGACAAAAGACGGCTCTGCGAGGCAACTATCTGGACATACCCACGCGTCCGGGGAGATGTCCTCTACCACCCCACAGTCTCCGCTAAGCGGGAGAGGTGTAAAATTCAGAGCAGCAGACCTTCTATTGGGGTCAACACTCAAAAAAGTGCCGTTTCCAGACCCAGAATGGACACTGGACAAAGAGGCCTCCGCGAGGCAACTATCTGGACATACCCACGCGTCCGGGGAGATGTCCTCTACCACCCCACAGTCTCCGCTAAGCGAGTAAATGGGTGCTTATATTTCTATGTGAAATGTGGTGATGCTGGCATCACAATAGATGCCAGCATCACGCTGCCTCCGTCTAATAAGCACATTTACAACTTCCTGTTTGGAAACCGAAACAGATGCTTCTGACATTTGCCTGTGCGTGCTTAATCGTTGTACTTCTGAACACATTTCCCAAATCTCAGTGATTTATCCACACATCGCTCTGTGTGTGTGTGTGTGTGTGTGTGTGTGTGTGTGTGTGTGTCGCGTCGCCCTCCAGCTGCAATTGCGAGTGTGCGCTGTGTGCAGGGCACACTACTGAGTTTAAAACCACAGCTGAAACATGAAGTGGAGTCTGTCAATTCCCGCAATTTCCTTCTTCCCATATTGCGCTGCAACGACACTAGGATTGAGCCCCCCGAAGGGGGGCGAAATTCTAGTTACTCTAATAGACCACCAGGTGTGGTTATAACTTATAATATATGTCTTCCCTACATGTGTATTTTTGGTTTCTTCCTGAAAGCTGAAAGCCTTTGAGTCGAAAGGCCCAATCGAACTACACCACTTTTAGTGACATCATAACCCTTAACCCCTGCCCGGTTATTATGTACAACAACAGATATGGGCGAGACTTAAGTTCAGGTGGTTGGCGTTAGTGAATTGGTGGGTGTGGCCACATAAAACTACTTCTAGTATAGTGAGTATGCGCGTGACATCATCATCAAACCCGGAAGTTATGCAGGAACGCCTACTGAGTGGCAAAAAACTACTTTCTGGCCTTGATGCATCCAAACAGAAATCTGATTGCATTAAACAACATTAAACAATGTTAAACTCACTTTGCCTGTTGCTTTGCCACTCGATGAGCCATTCACTTTAAGCATGCGCATACCCTCTATTCATACTACCTGATGATCATGGGGTCACGGCACTCAATCTTTAATGTGAGTTATTACAAAGAAGTGATGCATTGGAGTAAAACCAGTCTGTACTCCCTCCTATCTCAAAGGTAACGATGCTTTGAACTCCCTCTCACCACGCAAACACTTCTCACACTCGCAGCTCTGTTTGGTTTCATCACTATAAAACAAAAAGTCAGTAGAAATGGACAAGAAAACATCTTCTCAGACAATTTCAGCATTGTTTCACACTTGCAATTCGACATTAATTCGCTTGCAAATCTGAACTATCGATGCTCTGTTGTTCAGAAGATCGACGTGTGTGTCGTGTGTGAGTGTGAGCTAGAGGCTTGGCTCTTATGCATTCATGTAAACCTCGCGTTTCTGAGACGAGGGTGAGTATTGGTCTGAACCCTGGTGCTGAGGCCAACCAGAGGGGAGAGAGAGAGAGAGAGAGAGAGAGAGAGAGAGAGTATTATTATGTGCCCTGTATACCCTCTACAAGCCCACACTGACCGTTCTGTTGTTGTCGCTGTGTCAGGTCATGTCCGTGATGTGGACGTGCGTGTGCGCGCGCGTGTGTGTGTGCACGCGTGTGTGTGTGTGCATGTAGTATCTGGTTCTAACTGTGTGCTAGTGCTTGTGTACATACTGTAAGTGTTGTGTGTATAATCTCTTTGAAGTGGGGCCACTTCACCGCTGATGGCCATCATCTGTAGCCCCCATGGTGACTCACTGGTTGCACGCAACAAACAACCTCTTTGTCTCGATCCCTGTCTGACCCCGCTTTTATACGCTAGCTTTAATCTTTAAAGTAAACTCCCAGAAAACGTATTTTCAAATATTTTCAATGACCCACAGTTTTATGTACATTATGTCACAGGCCCCAATTTCAGTCAACATAAAAAGACTCCAATCTGCACTGTCAAATCCTTAGTATCAATTTAACTCGGAGTGGAAGTGTCACTTGAGTTACAAACCTGTAAGGGTCCATTTGTTTCCTAACTATCAAACATTTAGCAAGTGATTTAATGACGCATTAATTGCCTATACTCACAGCTTCGGCCATACTGGATATCATGCATAAACAAACATACTGTAGACCAGCGGTTCCCAAACCTATTTATAATTATATTTAATATTATAAGAGGTGCACGCACCACAGTTTGAGAACCACTGCTGTAGAAAATGTTGGTGTTAACTGCTTCATACATATTTGTTTACATCTGTTACCTGAATATTTCAGTCAATGTTAGCTTGACGGTTAATAAGTCATAGATGTTTGAATTTTGTTCATAAATCAATCTTTTCTCAACAGGATATTTGCAGCTAGCTATTTTCAAATCGACTTGCACTGAAGGTATTTTGATATAACCTCTGACTGGTATATTTTTCATAATAACTATAACTCAAAATAGAAGTTCTGCAGCTTTCTGCGAAAGCCTTCCCCAACTGTATTTTACCATACTCTACCTCTAAGGAAGGTATACGTAGGCCAGGAAAACATACACACAGCTGTTGCCGAGCATCCGTAGGGACAGCCGGCGTCTCCTAGCAACCGGCTTTACACCTGCAGATGCTGGGCATTACGTCACCGGGGGAGGGGTGTGTGTGTGTGTGTGTGTGTGTGTCATCTCCATGTGACACCCTGTGCTGCAGTGCTGTGTGACTGCGGTGACGTCAGCAGCGGAGGGGAACTCTGGGAAAGGAGACAGAGGACGAGTGAAGGTGTGCTTCATCTCTCTCTCTCTCCATCTCACAGACACACGTCTGTCTGTCTGTCTGTCTGTCTGTCTGTCTGTTTGTCTGTCTGTCTGTCTGTCTGTCTGTCTGTCTGTCTGTCATCTCTCTCTCTCTCTCTCTCTGCATTACCCTCTATCCCAGGCAGTCTACCAATCTCTTTTCTCCGTCCTTCCCTCCATCTCTATCTCTCTCTCTACACTTTTTCCCCCATCTCGACTCTCTCCCTCTCTCTCTCTCTCTCTCTCTCTCTCTCTCTCTCTCTCTCTCTCTCTCTCTCTCTCTCTCTCTCTCTCTCTCTCTCCCTCTCTCTCTCTCTCTCTCTCTCTCTCTCTCTCTCTCTCCCTCTCTCTCTCTCTCTCTCTGGACTCCCCCCCCCCCCCCCCCCCCTCTACCCTTCCCTTCCACCAAAAGCCACAGGGGGCGATGACAGCAGAGGCATGAGGAGAGCGCAGGTTGGCTTTCCGAGATGCAGGAACAAGCTGGAGGACTAGATGCGTATTATGGATCTATAAATAACAGCTTATGAATAGATCTTTGAATGAATGATCGTCATGTCGCTGCTGTACAGCATACCAGCGTGCCAGTACAATTGAGGTATTTGTACTTTGAGTATTTCCAATATTTCTTCTAGATCGGCTACCTTTTTTTTGCCCCTTTCGCATAACACTCTATGACAAAGTAGGGCATTCATTTACATTAAAAAGTTATTTAAAACACGACAGCAAAGACATGCTTACTATAGTTGACCAGATTCCCCAGAGTGCCGCCCCCTTTCATGACAACGAGAGACCCGGAAAATAATTCCACGTTCATTTTCCTCATAGACTTTTCAAAAAAGTATTTATTTAAAGACGCTTGCGCTGCTGCGGACAAAGCCAACATGGAGTTGTGACAAATCATGACGATAAACACAATGTTTTGGGCCAATCAAATCATTTGTAAGAAGAAAAACAAAACAAAAAGCGTTGTAACCTGCCTTTTTTTCCTTCTTTCTAATCATTTGATCGGCCCAAAAACACGTCATGATTTGTCCGCGGCGTAAACGTCTTTAAATAAATGCTTTTTGAAAAGTCTATGAGGAGAATGAACGGGGAATTATTTTCCGGGTCTCTCGTTGTCATGAAAGGGGGGCGGGACTGCGGTGCATCTATAGCCTACTCCGATCCTCGATTCCCTCTACGCCGTGACCCTCTTCGTCAAAATTAGCAGCTCTACAAGCTTAGCATAGATGGGCTATTTTCACAGAGCGCTACACCCAAGAATAGACGCCAGGGTTCATCTTATTAACACTGAGGATATTACTTGTGCACGCGCCAGCCTGTCATTCATAATTGATGCGAGTCTCTGTCTCTGTGTGAATCAGAGCGTGGGTGAATCTTAAGCACTCGCTGTACCGCACCTCGCCACGCTGAATCCAAATATATCAGCACATCCGGTCTGGACGTCATGCATTCCCAATCCGACCTGCCTGAAGTATATATAAATAGCAAAAATAAATAAATGCAGGGCTTGTTTCATCATGGACTATATATTAAAGAAAATGTATATGGAATGAATTGCTCGGAAGAAGCATGAAGTGTTCACTTCGCTCACTATATGAGGTGATGAGGTCACCTCAAGGTCGTCACCTCAAGTTGGTCACCTTATCACTGACAACTATGAATAGGCCTTTACTTTAATTCTAGTTACTGCTATAATATAATTGCACTCCCTAAGAAGCCTTGAATTCATAGAGGTATTTTTGGGGTCTTTGTCTCATTCCTAAGCGGTATCTCCTTAACCAGCTTATTGGCTTAGGAATTAAAAATTAAAAAGAAAGTCCATAAAATAAGTATTGAGCACGCGCGCGCGCACACACACACACACACACACACACACACACACACACACACACACACACACACACACACACACACACACACACACAGTACACTCTCTAAAATTAGGAGATGAGAGCGAGAAAGATCAATGCAGGCCAGGCTCATACTCAGAGCACTGGGGAAATGGGTGAGTCAGTAGTAGGCCTACACCTGACTCTCTGGGCTGTGGAGAACACTCCAAAATTCACTTGCATCTCTGCATGCCTTCAGCTCGCTACAGCCCACACACTGATTAATTCCGTCGCAATCAAAATGCCCTTTTGTGTTTTTGAGTGGTGCAACCACTCCCTTACGGAGCTGTGTGTGTGTGTGTGTGTGTGTGTGTGTGTGTGTGTGTGTGTGTGTGTGTGTGTGTGTGTGTGTGTGTGTGTGTGTGTGTGTGTGTGTGTGTGTGTGTGTGTGTGTGTGTGTGTGTGTGTGTGTGTGTGTGTGTGTGTGTGTGTGTGTGTGTGTGTGTGTGTGTGTGTGTGTGTGGGTGGGTGGGTGGGTGGCTGTGTGGGTGGTTGGCTCGAAAACAGCATGGTTGTTTTTCACCACCTGTGCGCAACCTAACACACACGCACATGTTAATTGTATATATGGTGATTTTGGGTGTGCCAGTATACAGTACAGTGACAGACAGTACAGTACAGTAGAAGGTACATGAGTAGAGGGACCCCCACACGGTAACTCTGTCATTTCTCAACCGTTTCGGATGCGGGGCGGCTCCGTGTGGGACCCCCACACGGAGTTGCACCACTCACTTCACACGTGTGTCATTTTGTCATTTGTTTCAGTGCATTTTTTTGGTTTTCATTTGACAGTGGAAAAACAGGGGAAAAAAAGAAAAACAGTTTTTCTCCTCTCCTGAACAGTTAGTAGTCTTGCCGACCATGACTGTCTATAGTCACGTTGGCAAGGAGTGGAGCACCCAGAGGGAGTGTGGTGCCCACCGGTGTCAAGTCAGTCAATCCCACAATCCCATTATAGGCATGGAACTCCAGAACCGCCCATCCGATTTATATGCCCATACATGCCCATACATGCCCATACATGCCCAATTGCCCATGCATGCCCATACATGCCCATACATGCCCATACACAGACAGTTGAGTACACCTACTGTACTGTACAAATCAGACCTGTCTGAACTGAGTGGTGCTGTACTGTGCTCAGTCAGTACTATATTGTAGGGGAGAGCCGCCAAGGATGTAACATTTTGCACGTTTCATTTTTTTACTCGGAGATCCGTTTATCTACACATGTAGGCAATATTTTCAGGCAACGGACCTACACATGTCAGCTACCATAAACCACTTCAAGTTATTTTTTTGATAAAACAGGTCGGGAGTTATTAAACCGAACGTGGACGCTGTTTCAGTGTTACATTTGCTGCGCATATCGGATTAATTGTAACGGCATGCATGATAAATGTAACAACGCTAAAAAACACCATTAAACATATCGTTTTCAGCTTAAAGCAATTATATTTCATTGAAGCAACTCCTTAGCATTGTTTTCATACCATGGATGTGATAAGAAAATGTATCAAACATAAGGGAAATATTAAATAGTATCGGGTGTACCAGTTTGGGCTTTTTTTCAGTTCAATGGGGAAATACATTGATTAAACAAACGTTTGATTGATTG
This sequence comes from Protomyctophum bolini, assembly GCF_963924005.1. Classification (NCBI taxonomy): domain Eukaryota; kingdom Metazoa; phylum Chordata; class Actinopteri; order Myctophiformes; family Myctophidae; genus Protomyctophum; species Protomyctophum bolini. Next base: position 15,362,542 of record NC_137885.1, on the reverse strand, counting down.
AGTTGTACAATGTTATACAACCCTAAACTAATTTTAGAATACACTACACAATACAATACAATTTTAGAACATAATATTGGCCAATATGTCAAATATGTAAATATTACATATAATGGTATTGAATGGAAGCGGACCATTTGTAACATGTGTTACAAATGGTCCGCTTCCATTCAATACCATTATATGTAATATTTACATATTTGACATATTTTTGCAAGTTTTCTTTGCCGTTGCTTACAGACCAGAATGAACGTGAATTCCGTCTAAACACGATGCAAACTAATGAAGAACATAAGCATGAAGACATCCATGTGGATTTTTATTCACCAACACCAAAGAAAAAAATTGTAGCACACATATACTCCAGGTGTAAAATGATACGCCTTTTGAAACAATGTCAGATTTTCGCCAATAGCTCCCCGCAGGATAAAGGTAAACACTTCAAACTTCCGGTTCACGTAGAGTACGTTGCTGTACACATACTGACGCGATGGCGTCATGGTGGCGTTGCCCAATCAAGAGATAACGTCCATGTTACAACCGTGAAGCGTTACATCCTTGGCGGCTCTCCCCTACTATCCCATACTGTAATGTACTGTACTACCCTGTACTGTAATGTATGCGTACTGTACTGTAGGCATACTGTAGGCATACTGTACTGTACTGTACTGTACTGTACTGTACTGTACTGTACTGTACTGTACTGTACTGTACTGTACTGTACTGTACTGTGTGTGTGTGTGTGTGACACTGCTCAACCGTGCCATCCAGTGGTATTAGCGAGGTGACAGACACGGGGACAGACACAGAGACAGACATGTGTATATAGGAGTGGCTATAGCACCACTCAAAAATGTGTATTGTATTCCCACCTTGCATCGTTCCTGAGTAGGCCACGTGCCAGTCTAGTTACTTTTAAAGTATGCACACTGCTGCATTTTTCAGATTTTTTTTGCAGCATTTTTCCACCAGTTTTCTGCGTGCGTGCGTGCGTGCGTGCGTGCGTGCGTGCGTGCGTGTGTCTGTGTGTTAGGCTGTGCAACATTGACACTTGGTGGTGAACAAACGCTATAACTCTATTTTCATGCTCGTACAGACCCAGCCAGGAACAGACCCAGGGAAACACATATAGCTGTCTGGAGTGGTTGCACCACTCAAAAATAAATCAGAGCCCTCCTGAGAACAAGTCCCTTCCCGCTCAAACCCTGGAACGTTCCTCTCCAGTCTGTTGCTTAAGCCCGTTGCTAGACTAATCCCGGCTAAAGAACCGGGGAGACTTTCTCTGCATTTCATAACACAAGATTTGAGTGGCTGACAGAATCAGATCTGCCCTCGTCTGCTGCACCTGTTAAGTAGATTGAGGACAGATTAATGAGTGGCAGCCAGCTAAACCTGTGTTGTTTTTCCCCCCACAGCCGTGATATGAAGTCATTGGACATCCTGGTTTGATTTTTCTTTTTTGATCAAAGTTTCTTTATTAATTTTCACATTTTTTTCCCTCCCCTCCCCCCAGAGTTCCCGCTCTGAAAGAGCAACAACCCCGGTATCTTGTACCATATGAAATAAAAGGCACATACAAATATACATAATAGACAAATTAAATATTGGACACAGTATGCAAACAAATAATAATAATAATAAAATAAAATTAATAATAATAAAACAATTACAGTAGGGTCAGTGTAATAAGTTAAGGATTGTTGATGTCAGCTGCGTTCATCCTCTCAATTTGTGTCAAAAAAGGTTGCCAAATGGTGTAAAATTGAAAGCACCGGCATACCCTCTTGTGGAGTAGCGAATCTTCTCCAATGTCAGATGATGTAAAACATCATTAACCCAAGATTTAAAGGTTGGTGGAATTTTCTCCTTCCATTTAAATAGTATTAGCCGTCTAGCCAAAAGAGATGCAAAGGCTATCATATTCTTGTTTTGCCGGCTAAGATGTAGATCTTGGTAAATAACTCCAAACACTGCAATAGTGGCAGATGGTTCTATGGGCACTTCTAATACATCTGAAAATGTTTTAAATATTGATTGCCAAAATGTATTTAGCTTTGGACAAAACCAAAAAGTATGTGCAAGGGTAGCTTGATCTTGATTGCAACGATCACATATAGGATCCATGGTAGGAACGAACTTAGATAGTTTTACTTTGGACCAGTGGAGGCGATGTGTAACCTTAAACTGAATTTTAATACTTTTTAATTTGCATAATAAAAACCTGAGGGACATACTTATTAAGCAATGCTACTGGTGAGTCATAAATGTAATGTCGGGGAGGCTGTTGATTCAGGTAAAAATTTAAACCTTAAAATAAAAGACATTCTGCATATATCCTCTTGCACAAAGTCTAGTAAGGGGCGGAGTCTAGCCAAGTACACAGGCCGTGGCTTCCGCTTTACTTCCGCGTCTATGCAAAACAGATGGAAAATTGCTTCAGTAATATCATAGCTTTATTCTGATACTGTTAACTAAGCTAAATTGTTCGTTTTTGTTGTACTTTTTTTTGTCCAAGTCTGTGTTTATGTTGTTAATGTACGTACCGTTCGTTTTCATCGTTTGTTTTGTCAGTTTCTCAGTTATTTAGTTTTAAGTGTAGTAACGTAGCCAGTCAGTCAGCCAGCTACAAGCTACCACTGGGTAACAGGTCCGGTGCCGGCCGGTCGCCACAATTCCATCTCGCCCCAGCTTTTTTCCGCCGACCCAGAGACTCGCTGTTAGCACTGGACCAGGGCTAAGGTTAGGCATAGTTTTACTGGGGGTAGGTTTAAGAATAGGGTTAGGTTTAGGCATCGTTTTACTGAGGTGTACTACTTCGTTCAGCCATGGCTGCCGCAGCTGTGTTCTTCTACACAAGATGCTTGGACGAACTGCCAAAAATGAAAGTGACTGATGTCCACAGAATCGCAAAGGCGAGCAGTAAAGCTTCAACATCGTTATTGGACAAAGGGTTTAGGTTGTATGTCTCCAGTTATGTATTCAACTATGAAGGTAAGTCACGTTCATTTTCCCTTTCAAGTTGCATTGACAGAATACAATGAACACTAACACATGAGTCTTGGTCAATCTATGTTATTTATCTTGTCATATTTTATGTCTGACAGTTTCAAATAAAGACAAGCTGACAGGAGAAGTCAGCATCAGAGCCTGTTGCTACAGGTCACTGAAGAAGAACGAGAAGCCTCACAGTTTAAGTGTAGGGTGAAATCTAGGGATGGTGCAGTGTTGGGTTAGGGCTCCAGACTAACGTTTTAGTTGGTTGCACTGGTGCACCCATCTTTTTCATGTACATAAGACATCACCAGTACAGCATTTAGTTAAGGAGTCTTCAACGTTTTTCAGGCCAATGAGGCCCCCACTACATACAGTATTGTATAAAATTGTGTTGCAGATTAAACATTTTCATAGATAGCTTCATAGATTTATTTGACAGCACTACACTACACAAATATAACATTCATATTTTCAGACAGTTAACCACTTAAATCCTCAAAAACGTGTTCTTAGTCTGCTTTTTTGTGCCCCCTACAACAAACAAACCTCTTTGCTGAAAATAGCTGATCTACAAGCTCACAACATCTCACGGTGCGAGTGTTATCGAGCCTGTAGATCTGCTATTTCAGCTAATGCTCCCCTCAGTGGGAATACAAGGGTAAAATACATTAAAATGAAAGGTTCCTATCGCACAAAGATTTGACAGCTGACAGCTCCCATGTAGAAACTCTGAGGAGTCGGACCCCCTAGGGTTCCTGGACCCCCTGTTAAAGATGCACCTACACATAGACATACCTGCTGAATGTAAGGTGCACTAGTGTGACCAAGTGAAATTTGTAGTTGCACTGTACAGATTTTTGGGTGCATGTTATCCCCAAAATGGGTGCACTCTGGAGCCCTTGTGGTGTTAGTTATTGACTTTTGTCAACTGCCTGCGTTGCCGTTTATGGCCCGTTCACAGCCTAGCTTTCTGTTAATGGCCCGTTCATGGCCTATTTTTCTGTTGATTGCATGTTCTTTAACTTGTTCTTCATTCAAAGCCTGTTCATGGCAGTGTTCTCTCTACATGGTATGTCTTCTCAATTATTATGTAAGTATCAAAGCAGTCTATAACAGGTAAGTTACTGCTGGGTTCTCATTGTCTCATGTGTTACCAAAAAATATTTGAAACATTCAAATTCAATCTATTTTTTCTAATTTAATTTTCCCTCTTTTTTTCCCTCCCTTTAATGTTCAGATTGTCCTGAAACATTCAAAGCCAGTCATAATGACTCGGCATCAGTGTTCGTGTGTCGCTGGAACTGCACTTTGCAACCACATTGTTGCACTCCTGCTGCAGTCTGCTCACTACTCAGAGACAGGTGCCAAAGTTGTCCCCCCGTCCACAGCTGCACTGAAACTGAGCAACAGTGGCATAAGCCAAGAACCATGGTGAGTTAAATATGGTGTATATATATATATATATATATATATATATTTTTTTTTTTTTTTTTTTTTTTTGTTATGTCATATTTTAGCATAAATCTAAGCACTCCTGAATTAACTCATAGGGGCTTAAACCTGGTCCAGTCGGCCAAATGACCATCATGAAGCCATCGAAGACAAGAACATCGGAAGGAGGAATTCGGTATGTAATTATGTACTGCTGTTTTACGTCTACTGACAATCATAAACAATGACAAGATTATTTTGTTAAGCTAATTTTACCTAACTAGAAGGAGTGTGAATACTTTCCGGATGCACTGTATATCAATCTCCTTTTTGTCTCATTATTTGCACTGGTTGCCTGCTACGACACACCTGTCCCTGTACGTGTGCAGAAATACTTCCTACAAAGTTCTTGAGTCTAGAAAATGTGTTGACCAACTAGTGTCACTCATCTGTGTTACAGAAGCACACTCTACAAGGCTCTTGCTGGACCTCTCATTGACCTGTCTGTGCTCAAGGTTGATGAGGCATACAAGAACTTTGACCCCCTGTCCAGGCCATTAGTCTGCACCATGGGGATGTCTGCAGATAGTCCCTTGGTTCACTCCCGATTTGGACCTGTCCAGGCTGGAAGTGTTCTGTCCTACCAACACCCCCCAGTGAAAACACGCTACATACTGCATCATGAAGATGCTCCACCATTCCCCCCACTCCCCCTGGATGATTATAGACTTGACCAGACCAGACCAGACCAGACTTTGTCCTAAGTGAACATGAAGAACTTCACATCAAGTCTCTTCAGGTCACGTTTCCTACAGCTCAGAAAATTGAGGAAGCAACAACGGAGCAGAGTGCCAGTTTGGAGTGGAAGACGCTGCGCAAGCAAAGACTGACCTCTTCCAGGTATGGAAACTATTGAATATTTTATTAACGCTTAACGTTTTTTTGCTTTTAAATTAGAATACCAAGAACTATATTTCTTTCTAAGCCCTTGAAGAATATTTAGGATCTCATAATTATACTGTGTTGCAATGCCTTCGTGTCAATTGTGTAAATTTACATACAGTAGACCTTGTGGTGGACAGCTGCCTAGGGGTGTCGGCCTCTCGGGAGTAGCTAGGAGTCTAATTCCGTTGTATGTTAATTAGGGGTCTGTGTTGACCTGAGTTGCTCAAAGGACTTTGCTACTATAATAGATATGCACCATGTCGATCCCTTTGACCAAATGTGGAAGGTTTAAAAGGTGGCCTACAAGGCTATCAAGTCAGTCAGTCGGGCGCGAGCCTTGTGGGAGACGTGGGCCAGGCACTCTGCTGCCTGGCCGGCGTGAGTCTACTGTTGTTGCTGTGTATGCTGTACTCCGTCTGAATAAACACCATGGAAGTTCATCTCGTCTGCTGCGTGCACATTTCTCCTCTGTATGGTATATTATATACATCAGATGGTGCCAGAAACCGGTCGTGTTGGTGTGTTTATCACGTCAGATGAAACAGTACCAGCGGCTTTTTTTTCGTCTAATTCGGTGGAGGGGAGTTTTTTTGTGAGCGGCGACGGAAGAAGCTTCAGCGGACCCGACCCGGCCGTGATCTCTTGTCCATTCGCAGCGGGGATGATGACGGCGACCACCGCGAGGAGTGTTGTGCAACGGGGACGAATACGAGCCACCGGACGGGTGGCTGCGGTGAGGTCGATGGAGCGGCGACAGCCACGCGGAGGCCTTGGTCATTCATCACGTCGGCGCGGGGACAGCGATTGCGGGCGGGGATCGGTGAGACGCAGCGCGGAGCGGCAGTGGCCGACTGACCTACAAGCTGAGGGCCTTCACAGACAGGGGTCTGTGATGAAGATGTTCCAGGCTTTTCTTTTTCGTCCCATCTCTGATGTTTCAGAGTTGGGGGGGAGGAATGAGGATGATGATGACGAGGACAGCGGGACAACAGCAGTGAACAGACTCTTGAACTTTGTTCCGTGAAGCTAAGCGAACATTTCGAGGTAAACTAGGAAGAGCAGCATACAGAGAAGAAGTTTCCTTTGTTCGTACAGAGAAAAGATGGACTTTCTTCTCTCTGTTTAACAAATTGTGCGTCTCGTTTGTTTTCAGCATGAATTATAATAGGCCTCATGTTGGTATGTGTTTGTCGTATAATTAGATAAGTTGAGTCATATAGCCTAATTATGAGTCAATGAGGTATTTTCCTAGGGATATGAAGAGATATATGTGATATTATTGTTAGACTCTGGCGTGGAATGTGTATCTACTTGGATCACCAGTGTGTGATGTTGGTCAGACGTAAATCCGAGAGTGGTTTAGCTGGCATTGTGTATTTAACATTGGACAGCAGAGTTTAGTCGTAAACCACGTAGGTTATTACGTATCAAAAAGTGCTCTTGTAAAAGGGAGTTGAAAGCGGCAATATGTATTGTTTAATGTCAGTTAACTGTACTAATCATTTTTCCATTATTCATATACGTATGGATGTCTGAAAACCATGTTGGGGGAATTCTGTGCTGTAATGCTGTTATTTTTTGGTTTCTTGAATGTATCGTCAAGCTAAGGGTCAAGGGGGGTGTAAGATAATTATGGTTCCATATTTTTAGATGATCATCTTTTGATGATCAAGGGGGGAATATGAAGAATATTTAGGATCTCATAATTATACTGTGTTGCAATGCCTTCGTGTCAATTGTGTAAATTTACATACAGTAGACCTTGTGGTGGACAGCTGCCTAGGGGTGTCGGCCTCTCGGGAGTAGCTAGGAGTCTAATTCCGTTGTATGTTAATTAGGGGTCTGTGTTGACCTGAGTTGCTCAAAGGACTTTGCTACTATAATAGATATGCACCATGTCGATCCCTTTGACCAAATGTGGAAGGTTTAAAAGGTGGCCTACAAGGCTATCAAGTCAGTCAGTCGGGCGCGAGCCTTGTGGGAGACGTGGGCCAGGCACTCTGCTGCCTGGCCGGCGTGAGTCTACTGTTGTTGCTGTGTATGCTGTACTCCGTCTGAATAAACATCTTGGGACTTCTCTTCGTCTGCTGCGTGTACATTTCTCCTCTGTATGGTATATTATATACATCACCCTATTTAATACTTTCTCAATCAAGTGTGATTTCTTTCTACGTCCGTGATTAGACATGGTAACGCCTGCCTGCCACGCGACAGTAACTTGTAACTAGGAGGCAAACCAATATTGTTTGTACAGTTTGCTTTGATTTAATATTTGATTGAACAACTATGATTTGATTTGGATGATCATAATAATCATAATTATTCTGTCTAATAGTATTAATACTAATAAGATAAAGATCAAGGGAAAAGATACCTTTTTACAGTACAATAATGTTTGCCTCTTCTAAAAAAAATGATGAAAAACGGCGTGCTAGAGTATGCCGTACGATATGGGCTATAGCCCATGGTCCAAAATGATGAGAAACGAGGCTAACTTTTTTTTTCAAAATTTCAAAAAACATGGGCTATAACCCATCTTTTTTTTCATTTTTTTCAAATCCTCCAAAATGATGAAAAACGGCGTGCTATAGTATGCCGTACGATATGGGCTATAGCCCATGGTCCAAAATGATGAGAAACGAGGTAAACTTTTTTTTTCAAAATTTCAAAAAACATGGGCTATAACCCATCGTTTTTTTATTTTTTCAATTTTTTCAAATCATCAAAAATGATGAAAAACGGCGCGCTATAGTATGCCGTACGATATAGGCTATAGCCCATGGTCCAAAATGATGAGAAACGAGGCTAACTTTTTTTTTCAAAATTTCAAAAAACATGGGCTATAACCCATCGTTTTTTAATTTTTTATTTTTTTTCAAATCCTCAAAAATGATGAAAAACGGCGTGCTATAGTATGCTGTACGGTAGGGGCTATAGCCCATGGTCCAAAATGATGAGAAACGAGGCTAACTTTTTTTTTCAAAATTTCAAAAAACATGGGCTATAACCCATCTTTTTTTTCATTTTTGTCAAATCATCAAAAAGGATGAAAAACGGCGCGCTATAGTATGCCGTACGATATAGGCTATAGCCCATGGTCCAAAATGATGAGAAACGAGGTAAACTTTTTTTTTCAAAATTTCAAAAAACATGGGCTATAACCCATCGTTTTTTTATTTTTTCATTTTTTTCAAATCATCAAAAATGATGAAAAACGGCGCGCTATAGTATGCCGTACGATATAGGCTATAGCCCATGGTCCAAAATGATGAGAAACGAGGCTAACTTTTTTTTTCAAAATTTCAAAAAACATGGGCTATAACCCATCGTTTTTTTATTTTTTTTATTTTTTTCAAATCCTCAAAAATGATGAAAAACGGCGTGCTATAGTATGCTGTACGGTAGGGGCTATAGCCCATGGTCCAAAATGATGAGAAACGAGGCTAACTTTTTTTTTCAAAATTTCAAAAAACATGGGCTATAACCCATCTTTTTTTTCATTTTTGTCAAATCATCAAAAAGGATGAAAAACGGCGCGCTATAGTATGCCGTACGATATAGGCTATAGCCCATGGTCCAAAATGATGAGAAACGAGGTAAACTTTTTTTTTCAAAATTTCAAAAAACATGGACCCATCGTTTTTTTATTTTTTCATTTTTTTCAAATCCTCCAAAATGATGAAAAACGGCGTGCTATAGTATGCCGTACGATATAGGCTATAGCCCATGGTCCAAAATGATGAGAAACGAGGCTAACTTTTTTTTTCAAAATTTCAAAAAACATGGGCTATAACCCATCGTTTTTTTATTTTTTTTATTTTTTTCAAATCCTCAAAAATGATGAAAAACGGCGTGCTATAGTATGCTGTACGGTAGGGGCTATAGCCCATGGTCCAAAATGATGAGAAACGAGGCTAACTTTTTTTTTCAAAATTTCAAAAAACATGGGCTATAACCCATCTTTTTTTTCATTTTTGTCAAATCATCAAAAAGGATGAAAAACGGCGCGCTATAGTATGCCGTACGATATAGGCTATAGCCCATGGTCCAAAATGATGAGAAACGAGGTAAACTTTTTTTTTCAAAATTTCAAAAAACATGGACCCATCGTTTTTTTATTTTTTCATTTTTTTCAAATCCTCCAAAATGATGAAAAACGGCGTGCTATAGTATGCCGTACGATATGGGCTATAGCCCATGGTCCAAAATGATGAGAAACGAGGCTAACTTTTTTTTTCAAAATTTCAAAAAACATGGGCTATAACCCATCGTTTTTTTATTTTTTCATTTTTTTCAAATCCTCCAAAATGATGAAAAACGGCGTGCTATAGTATGCCGTACGATATGGGCTATAGCCCATGGTCCAAAATGATGAGAAACGAGGCTAACTTTTTTTTTCAAAATTTCAAAAAACATGGGCTATAACCCATCGTTTTTTATTTTTTTTCAAATCCTCCAAAATGATGAAAAACGGCGTGCTATAGTATGCCGTACGATATGGGCTATAGCCCATGGTCCAAAATGATGAGAAACGAGGCTAACTTTTTTTTTCAAAATTTCAAAAAACATGGGCTATAACCCATCGTTTTTTTATTTTTTCATTTTTTTCAAATCCTCCAAAATGATGAAAAACGGCGTGCTATAGTATGCCGTACGATATGGGCTATAGCCCATGGTCCAAAATGATGAGAAACGAGGCTAACTTTTTTTTTCAAAATTTCAAAAAACATGGGCTATAACCCATCGTTTTTTAATTTTTTCATTTTTTTCAAATCCTCAAAAATGATGAAAAACGGCGTGCTATAGTATGCTGTACGGTAGGGGCTATAGCCCATGTTCAAAAATGATGAAAAATGAGGATAACATTTTTTTCAAAAACTCAAAAAAAGATGGGCTATAACCCATGTTTTTTGAAATTTTGAATTTTTTTCAAATCCTCAAAAATGATGAAAAACGGCGTGCTATAGTATGCCGTATGGTAGGGGCTATAGCCCCATTTTTTTTCAAAAATTCAAAATACGATGGGCTAGCCTATAACCCATGTTTTTTGAATTTTAGATTTTTTTTCAAATCCTCAAAAATGATGAAAAACGGCGTGCTATAGTATGCCGTACGATATGGGCTATAGCCCATGGTCCAAAATGATGAGAAACGAGGCTAACTTTTTTTTCCAAAATTTCAAAAAACATGGGCTATAACCCATCTTTTTTTTCATTTTTGTCAAATCATCAAAAATGATGAAAAACGGCGCGCTATAGTATGCCGTACGATATAGGCTATAGCCCATGGTCCAAAATGATGAGAAACGAGGTAAACTTTTTTTTTCAAAATTTCAAAAAACATGGGCTATAACCCATCGTTTTTTCATTTTTTCATTTTTTTCAAATCCTCAAAAATGATGAAAAACGGCGTGCTATAGTATGCCGTACGATATGGGCTATAGCCCATGGTCCAAAATGATGAGAAACGAGGCTAACTTTTTTTTTAAAAATTTCAAAAAACATGGGCTATAACCCATCTTTTTTTTCATTTTTGTCAAATCATCAAAAATGATGAAAAACGGCGTGCTATAGTATGCCGTACGATATGGGCTATAGCCCATGGTCCAAAATGATGAGAAACGAGGCTAACTTTTTTTTTCAAAATTTCAAAAAACATGGGCTATAACCCATCGTTTTTTTATTTTTTTATTTTTTTCAAATCCTCAAAAATGATGAAAAACGGCGTGCTATAGTATGCTGTACGGTAGGGGCTATAGCCCATGGTCCAAAATGATGAGAAACGAGGCTAACTTTTTTTTTCAAAATTTCAAAAAACATGGGCTATAACCCATCTTTTTTTTCATTTTTGTCAAATCATCAAAAAGGATGAAAAACGGCGCGCTATAGTATGCCGTACGATATAGGCTATAGCCCATGGTCCAAAATGATGAGAAACGAGGTAAACTTTTTTTTTCAAAATTTCAAAAAACATGGGCTATAACCCATCGTTTTTTTATTTTTTCATTTTTTTCAAATCCTCCAAAATGATGAAAAACGGCGTGCTATAGTATGCCGTACGATATGGGCTATAGCCCATGGTCCAAAATGATGAGAAACGAGGCTAACTTTTTTTTTCAAAATTTCAAAAAACATGGGCTATAACCCATCTTTTTTTTCATTTTTGTCAAATCATCAAAAATGATGAAAAACGGCGCGCTATAGTATGCCGTACGATATAGGCTATAGCCCATGGTCCAAAATGATGAGAAACGAGGTAAACTTTTTTTTCCAAAATTTCAAAAAACATGGGCTATAACCCATCGTTTTTTTATTTTTTCATTTTTTTCAAATCCTCCAAAATGATGAAAAACGGCGTGCTATAGTATGCCGTACGATATGGGCTATAGCCCATGGTCCAAAATGATGAGAAACGAGGCTAACTTTTTTTTTCAAATTTTCAAAAAACATGGGCTATAACCCATAGTTTTTTAATTTTTTAATTTTTTTCAAATCCTCCAAAATGATGAAAAACGGCGTGCTATAGTATGCCGTACGATATGGGCTATAGCCCATGGTCCAAAATGATGAGAAACGAGGCTAACTTTTTTTTTCAAAATTTCAAAAAACATGGGCTATAACCCATCGTTTTTTTATTTTTTCATTTTTTTCAAATCCTCCAAAATGATGAAAAACGGCGTGCTATAGTATGCCGTACGATATGGGCTATAGCCCATGGTCCAAAATGATGAGAAACGAGGCTAACTTTTTTTTTCAAAATTTCAAAAAACATGGGCTATAACCCATCGTTTTTTCATTTTTTCATTTTTTTCAAATCCTCAAAAATGATGAAAAACTGCGTGCTATAGTATGCTGTACGGTAGGGGCTATAGCCCATGTTCAAAAATGATGAAAAATGAGGATAACATTTTTTTCAAAAACTCAAAAAACGATGGGCTATAACCCATGTTTTTTTAAATTTTGATTTTTTTTCAAATCCTCAAAAATGATGAAAAACGGCGTGCTATAGTATGCCGTACGATATGGGCTATAGCCCATGGTCCAAAATGATGAGAAACGAGGCTAACTTTTTTTTTCAAAATTTCAAAAAACATGGGCTATATCCCATCGTTTTTTTATTTTTTTTTCAAATCCTTTAAAATGATGAAAAACGGCGTGCTATAGTATGCCGTACGATTATATGAACTGTTGCACTACCTACAGGTTTCGAGAGGCGTGCCATGTTAGGGGGCAGACTTCAGCTACTCATTTGGCTACAAGAATTCTGAGGGGCACCGTACAAACAGCTGACATGAAGAGGGGCCTGGCGATGGAGATGGAGGCAGCAATGGAGTATGCCAAGAGGAAGAACATCAATTATCACCCGTGTGGCCTTGTGATTCACCCTGATGCTCCCTGGCTGGCAGCCTCTCCTGATGGCAAGGTTTTCGATCCTTCTGAGTACCCACCTTTCGGTTTGGTAGAGTTCAAGTGTCCCAATTTATCTAGCTATGTAGACTGCAAGTACATGACCATGAAGAATGGCTCACCGGTCTTGAAGAAACAGCATGCCTACTACTGGCAAGTTCAAGGCCAGCTCCTAATGTCAGGCTTGCATTGGTGTGACTTTGTTGTGTGTGCGCAAGAAGACATTTCTGTAGAAAGAATCTACAGGGATCCAGAGGTGTTGTCACAAATCAGACTGAAGGGTGACTGGTTTTATTACTAGTATTTTTATATGCAGACCTTTTTAGGAAGGGCATAGCTGATAGTTTGGTGTAGGCAGAAGAGGTGTGTTCTGTACCTATGTTGCACAGTAGCCTGGACACCATTTTCGTCTATGCAACACCCGGCATTCGAACCCCAGGTCTCCCACGTACGCTGGGAAGCATCTTATCCACTAGCCTAAAGGGTAATTTCCACCACGGGTCTGGTGAGATATTGGGCTTTTAGTCTCTTGAGCCAATTCTGCTACGCCAATAGAGTACCGAAGTCCAGACGTCAATAAAATTGGATCATCTCAGAATCATCTCATAAGAATTGTGGTCCAAAAATAAACTGTCCTGGCGATATTGTCAGGTACGTGGCTCTGTATCGTTTACGATAGTCATTCATTTTTGATACAGTCCGTTTCTGGCGAAATGTTTACTAATTTGTCGGTGTGTAATATTAGTGTGTTAGTGTTTTTTCGCAGTCAGTTGATACTTCATATCCATATTAATCAAACCGCCATGCTCTTTGGTTTAATTTGGAATACAGTTCTTATTTATTAAATTATTAAACAAGTCTATGGGAATTCAGAATGGGGGAGCGGGACTGACCCAGGTAGGATGCATAAATGACGTCACGACATGGCCAAAACATGGATGGCGCCGCACGTTGAAATCTGCTCTTATAGATCTGCTATTCCCTGCCAATGTTCCCCCGAGAATCGGGATGGTTGGTCTAAAACTCCATCCCCCAGAATTTCTGACACCCTGAGGACGCCCCCTGTTGAAGACCCCTGTACGTTGGGGTCTAGTAAGTGTTCAGGTCTTCACTGTGTTGCATTTATTTTTATTGCACTTTATATAAATATGTAATCTTATCTCATTTTCAGCCATTGTATATTATGACATTGACGTTGTGCTTTTGTTCATAAAACAAGCTCGTAGCAATATGAGCTTGTAGATCTGCCATTTTTCAATAGCTAAAGTATAACAATGCTTAAAATAAGAAAAGGGGTTTAATGTGATCTTTAGGACTGACTGTCCAGTTATTAAATGTCAATAGACCTTTTCAATCTGTACTAATGGAAAGTTTTCCTTGTGACACTATCATGACAAATGTATTGCAATAAAGTAACAATGTAATTCAAGGATGCCATAGATTTATTATTTACAGGGAAATGAGAACCACTCATGTTTATACAACCCTGTCTCGAGATGATATACTGTACCTGTACTTTCCTTCAAAATAAATGTACGTATTATGATAGACCAGTGGTCCTTGAGAGGGTTCCAGGTGGTCCCCAGCTAAATGGAGAGTTTCTAATCAAATGAACCTGTACAGCAGTGATACTCAACCTCAGGCCCGCGGGCCACATCAGGCCCGCGGGACCATTATGACTGGCCCACCAATGAAAATCTAAAAAAAAGAAAAAAAAATCTGGAAAATGAAATAAAAATAAATAAATCTGAATGAAGTTATCTTTAATTACATTATTATAAGTAATACTATTAGAGTTGTACTATTACTCGAACGAAAATAAAAGCTTGGGGGGGGGGGGGGTGCAATGCAAATGAAAGACATACCCACCCTATTCCCTGACATAATTTTATAGCTAAACGGACAGAATTCTATTTTATTTGAATGATGAAACCCAGCTGCCATTAATAGTTGGAAATGGAAATTGCGGAAATGGTGGAAATGGAAATCGCGGAAATTGCGGAAATTGAAATTGCGGAAATGTGTCTTTACGTCATGTGTCTGAGCATGTATGTCGGTGGCCACCCTTGGCCAATAAGGGACCACCATTCTTGATGATGTACGATGATTAGAGCGCCCCTCACTTGACATGGGTGTGATTTTATGATCTACATATCAGCCTCTGTCTCAATCAGCATGTCTCAATTCATCACTGTTGAGCCCAGGCCTTCACCAGAGGTCCATATTGATAGTTGCTGAGTAAGCAGGCCACAGTCCACAGAGAGTTAATGCTTCCCATCAAGGAAACAGGGATGTCAGACTGGAAGAGCTTGCACAGTTTAATTCTTCCGATTATTCTCTCAACATGGACTCGAAGGTGTGCAATCTCCTGGGTTTTATTAACATCTCCTGCTGGCATCTGGCTCTGTTTTGAGAGGAAGGGTGGGCGATACAGTTGACCTGGGATACAGTCAACAATCAAAAATCCCTTGTCTGCCATCACAGCCATATCCTTTGTCAGCAGGTCTTGGAGGCCTGACTGCTTAAACAGCTCTTTGTCACTGATGGAGCCAGCATACAAGTCTGAGATGAAGGTGACTGCTCCATGAGGTGCCATGCCAATCAGGCCCTTCAGGGTGGAATGTGACTTGTAGGATGAGAACATCTCACTCTGAAGAGACAAGCTTTCTGGCTGTTGGCATCTCAGCTCTGTGCAGTCGATAATCACCTACAAAATGAAGTAACATCATAAATGATTTTTCTAGGTCAAAGTGATGCAGAGAAAACAGTTCTCAGGTTTTAACAATGTCTGGAGAGATACATTGATCTGCCCATGCTCACACAACATTAAGACTACGCTGCCCTTCCCAATGTATGAATGAATTAATCATTGTAAGCGCTTTGAGTAGGCACGTAGTGCATAGAAAAGCGCTATAAAAATGCAATTCATTATTATTATTATTACTGACAGCTACTGACCACCCTATGTGCTCTGTGGACCCCCTTTCCATCTAGTCTAGACTAATGCAAGTGATTGCGTTTACCTGTGTATCAGCGTATTTGCTCTCCCTGAACTCCCTCGGCAACACAGCCTGAACTTCCTCTTGGGACATCCAAATTTTCAGTGAGCCCAGCAGAAAGTACAGGTAATATGTCCACGTTGTTATGATCCGGCTGACCGTTGATGGGTGGATCCCGAAACGATCTGCCAGGTCAACTTCTGTGGACCCCAACGCCAGGTACATGAGGAAAAGGAAGAATTCATCCCACGGAAGCAGAGCATGTCTCTGAAAGAGAATGTACAAAACATAGACAATTATGTCTAGTGTGTTTTACACACTACACATACAACACACTACGTCTGGTTGGTACTCCACAGTCCCCTCTGGTAGTTGCGCTTGTTGCTCTGTCACCACTGTCCCTTCGACCTATGAACTGTTTCAGTGGTGCAAGTCCATTTATGATCTTAAAAATAAGACAAGCATCTGCAAAATGTTTAAATCTGTCAAAATTAAGTAACTTTTGAACTATAGCAATGGTGGTAACGTTTGGGCTTTTGGTCAAGTGTTCTTGATGTCTGTTTGTACAGTGATTTTAAAGTTGTCTGATTTGTCTGCGACCAGGCTGTGAAACAGTAGGTTATGTGTGAGACAATCATAGCATGCATGAAGAGTTTATCTGCATCTGTTGTTAGATATGGTCTTATGTGTCTGAAATTAGATACATTGAATTTGATTTTATTGGCTAAATGTTTAACATGTTTTTTAAATGTAAAGTTTGAGTCTAGTGTAATTCCTAGATATTTAAATTCTGATACAACCTGAATACTACTACCCTCGATGACAATGTCAGGGTCAAACACAGCTGCATCTATTCAAACTAATTATGGGTGGGTAATTAGATGTAGGTGTGTACATGATACTGACCAAAGTCTTTCTACTTTTACCTGACTCTTGCAACTTTCAATTCTTTCTGCTGCAAATGGGACTTGTTTGATGAGGCTACTTACACCTGACCAGGGGGACCAGGCCACACCCCAAATTACTCAGGTGTAAGTAGTCACTGATTAGCCCCTCCCCTATAAAGCCTGGTGCCCATGCTCCATTTCCTGTTAGGTCTTTCTTTGTTTGCACTGACTGAGCAAAGTAGGAAACTGCTTGTAGTACTTTTTGAGTTTAGGCCATCGATTAATTTGTTGGACTTAACTTTCCTAATGTATGTTTCTCAGGTTTCTCTACGCATCAGTGTCGAAATGTTGCCTTTGACCTTCATATTGTGGTTCTTCTAACAAGCCTCTGCTTATAGGCTTGTCTACTCTCACCATTGTGTAATGCATAAGCAGTGTGGTTACCTTAGCACTTTTAATGGTTTCCCAAGATGGCATACCATCAAGTTGAATTTAAGACATGGTCACACATACAATTCCACAGTACTTAGTTCTTAGCCCAAATTGTTGTTTGTTTTTGTATTTAATTGATTGGTGTTTGTTGTAATAAATAAGTGAAATGGAATTTGTTTGATTCAATTAAATAATGTTTCATTGAGTCACTATAGAATAGCTCAAAACTCAGCCTATACTTGATTTGATTGACATGCTGCATGCCATGAGTGTATAATAAAGTGTTGTTTTTTCTAAATTAATTGAGCTACTCTAAGATGAGCTGTGGTCATAACAGCGCTGTTTGGTCATTAAAGTGTTTTCAACTAGTTTCTCATTTTATTGTAACAGTCTAAAGTGAGAACAGCAAATGTTCTTTAACAAAACAAATTAAGTGTAAAAAAATATATACTAATCATAAAACACTTTTTGATAAACAGGCTATAGTGCATTTGTTCTCAAAAAGTAAAGTAAAAGTCTAAAGTGAGAGCAATAAAATGTACTTAATTTGTGATCATCAGAAACTAATACATTAATATGATAACAAAGGCAATTTGCAATTTCCGCAATTTCGCAATTTCAACAATTTCCGCAACACTCCGCAATTCCTCCGCAAATCCTCCGCAAAACCCTCAGTTGACGACTCAACTGAGATTTAGGTGATTGCTTAAAACCATCTGGTAGAACATTCTTAGAGACTGCACACAGATTTACACTTTCATTGAAAGAAAATAGAGATGTTTTGTTTCAGCCTAAGTAATGTCATTAAAATTAAATTGCGGAAATTGCAAATTGCGAAAATTGCAAATTGCGGAAATTGCGGAACTTCGATGAGAAACATTAGCAAATTACGTAGTGTTGCGGAGGATGAGAAACATTAGCGTAGAGTGTTAAAAAAAACAAAAAAAACAATGGGTTATAGCCCATCGGTTTTTGATTTTTTTGAAAAAAAATCCGCAACACTCCGCAATTCCTCCGCAATACTCCGCCATTTTTCCAAAAAATTCAAAAAACGATGGGCTATAACCCATCGTTTTTCCGCAACACTCCGCAATTCCACCGCAATACTCTGCAATTCCTCCGCAATACTCCGCAATTCCTCCGCAATACTCCGCCATTTTGCAAAATAAATCAAAAAACGATCGCCTATAACCCATCGTTTTTCCGCAAAACTCCGCAATTCCTCCGCAATACTCCGCAATTCCTCCGCAAGGTTGCCAGCTCAAACCCGGGCTTCCCCAGAGTTGGTGTCGAAGTGTCCTTGAGCAAGACACTGAGGTTTAAACCCAACATGAGCATTTTTCTCTTTGCATCTTCATCCAATCTATCACTGCAGAGCATGCAATAGCATCAATTCCGCATGAGCTATGATGGTGCAATGGTTGCAATTCTGGCCTTGCAAACAGAAGGTTCTGGGTTCAAGTCCAGCATGGGCATTTTCCTCTTTGCCTCTTTATCCAATCTTTCACTGTAGAGTGTGCAATAGCATCAATTCTGCATGAGTCATGGTGGTGAACTGGTTAGGACACTGGCCCTGCAACCAGAAGGTTCCTGGTTCAAATACAGTGATGACATTTTTCCAATTAATCTTGTCTTGCATCTTTGTCCAATCTTTCACTGTAGAGCATGCAATAGCATCATTTCTGCATGAGCTATGGTGGTGCAATGGTTAAAATTCAGACCTTGCAAACAGAAGGTTCTGGGTTCAAGTCCAGCACGGGCATTTTCCTCTTTGCATCTTTATCCAATCTTTCACTGTAGACTGTGCAATAGCATCAGTTCTGCATGAGTCATGGTGGTGAACTGGTTAGGACACTGGCCCTGCAACCAGAAGGTTCCTGGTTCAAATACAGTGATGACCTTTTTCCAAGTTTGTACTCTTGTAGAAGAACATTTTCACTGTCCATCAAAAGTGGGTTAAGTATTACATTCCCGATTATAGCTTACAGCCCAGCGTGGCTCAAAAGAT
Source organism: Protomyctophum bolini (assembly GCF_963924005.1). Classification (NCBI taxonomy): domain Eukaryota; kingdom Metazoa; phylum Chordata; class Actinopteri; order Myctophiformes; family Myctophidae; genus Protomyctophum; species Protomyctophum bolini. The sequence continues at coordinate 15,343,440 of NC_137885.1, read as the reverse complement.
ACACCTGAGGTTTACAATCCAAAGGTTACTGGTTCAAAACTCAAACAAAACTAATAATCAACCAAAAACTCAAACAAAACTAAAAGAAACTCAAACAAAACTAAAAATCAACAAAAAACTCAAACAAAACTAAAAGAAACTCAAACAAAACTAATAATCAACAAAAAACTCAAAAATGAGTCAATATAAAAACTGAAACAACAAAAGCAATAAACAAAAATCATCAACCACAACAATACAAATGCCTAACCTAAATGCGTTTCAAAGCAAACGTATGTCATACAATCTCTAATCATTAGGGTTCATTATGACAACAAATGAGATTTAGGTTGGAACTACTTTATTCTGCACTCGCATTTAATATTTCAATGAGCAGTGTTTAGTATAAATATAAGTTCCCGATTGTACCTTACATGCCAGTGTGGCGCAGGTGATAAACCGGGGGTTTGTAAACAGGACATTCACGGTTCAAGTCCCCTGAAGAAAATTTTCAATGTGCATCTAAATTCTAAAAGGCTGGTTAAATATGAGTTCCCGATTATACCTTACATGCCAGTGTGGCGCAGGTGATAAACCGGGGGTTTATAAACAGGACATTCAGGGTTCAAGTCTCCTGAAGAACATTTTCAATGTCCATCTAAATTCTAAAAGGATGGTTAAATACAAGTTCCCGATTGTATCTTACATGCCAGTGTGGCTCAGGGGATAAACCTGGGGTTTATAAACAGGACATTCAGGGTCCGCAATTCTTCCGCAAGGTTGCCAGCTCAAACCCGGGCTTCCCCAGAGTTGGTGTCGAAGTGTCCTTGAGCAAGACACTGAGGTTTAAACCTAACATGAGCATTTTTCTCTTTGCATCTTCATCCAATCTATCACTGCAGAGCATGCAATAGCATCAATTCAGCATGAGCTATGATGGTGCAATGGTTACAATTCTGGCCTTGCAAACAGAAGGTTCTGGGTTCAAGTCCAGCATGGGCATTTTCCTCTTTGCCTCTTTATCCAATCTTTCACTGTAGAGTGTGCAATAGCATCAATTCTGCATGAGTCATGGTGGTGAACTGGTTAGGACACTGGCCCTGCAACCAGAAGGTTCCTGGTTCAAATACAGTGATGACATTTTTCCAATTAATCTTGTCTTGCATCTTTGTCCAATCTTTCACTGTAGAGCATGCAATAGCATCATTTCTGCATGAGCTATGGTGGTGCAATGGTTAAAATTCAGACCTTGCAAACAGAAGGTTCTGGGTTCAAGTCCAGCACGGGCATTTTCCTCTTTGCATCTTTATCCAATCTTTCACTGTAGACTGTGCAATAGCATCAGTTCTGCATGAGTCATGGTGGTGAACTGGTTAGGACACTGGCCCTGCAACCAGAAGGTTCCTGGTTCAAATACAGTGATGACCTTTTTCCAAGTTTGTACTCTTGTAGAAGAACATTTTCAGTCGATCTAATTTCTGAAAGGTGGGTTAAGTAAGACGTTCGCCGATAGATCTGACATGTCAGTGTGGCGCAGAAGATAAACCTGGAACTTAGAAACCAGAGGGACAGGATTCAAACCTAACATTTTCACTGTCCATCAAAATTCTCGAAAGTGGGTTAAGTATTACATTCCCGATTATAGCTTACAGCCCAGCGTGGCTCAAAAGATACACCTGAGGTTTACAATCCAAAGGTTACTGGTTCAAAACTCAAACAAAACTAATAATCAACCAAAAACTCAAACAAAACTAAAAATCAACAAAAAACTCAAACAAAACTAAAAGAAACTCAAACAAAACTAATAATCAACAAAAAACTCAAAAATGAGTCAATATAAAAACTGAAACAACAAAAGCAATAAACAAAAATCATCAACCACAACAATACAAATGCCTAACCTAAATGCGTTTCAAAGCAAACGTATGTCATACAATCTCTAATCATTAGGGTTCATTATGACAACAAATGAGATTTAGGTTGGAACTACTTTATTCTGCACTCGCATTTAATATTTCAATGAGCAGTGTTTAGTACAAATATAAGTTCCCGATTGTACCTTACATGCCAGTGTGGCGCAGGTGATAAACCGGGGGTTTGTAAACAGGACATTCACGGTTCAAGTCCCCTGAAGAACATTTTCAATGTGCATCTAAATTCTAAAAGGCTGGTTAAATATGAGTTCCCGATTATACCTTACATGCCAGTGTGGCGCAGGTGATAAACCGGGGGTTTATAAACAGGACATTCAGGGTTCAAGTCTCCTGAAGAACATTTTCAATGTCCATCTAAATTCTAAAAGGATGGTTAAATACAAGTTCCCGATTGTATCTTACATGCCAGTGTGGCTCAGGGGATAAACCTGGGGTTTATAAACAGGACATTCAGGGTTCAAGTCTCCTGAAGAACATTTTCACTATCCATCTAAATTCTAAAAGGCTGGTTAAATATTAGTTCCCGATTATACCTTACATGCCAGTGTGGCTCAATAGATAAAAACTAGGCTTCAAAAACCAAACGTCATAGGTTCAAACCTCAAAGAAAACTAATAATCAACCAAAAGTCAAACAAAAACAAAAACCAAAAAAGAAAAAAATCAACTGAAAAAAAACAGCTGAGATAAAGTGTCATAAAAAACTCAAATATCTCAATAAAAACTAAAAATAAAATGGTTCAATCAAATTAATGTGAAAAGTACAAAAATCACTTTGCTTAATATGTACATTTCTTAAGCTCCACCCCCAGGAGGCAGGCTCATAAAAAAATCCCGCCCTAGAGGCGGGTTCCCAAAAAAGATCCTCCCCCTCCCACAGGAGCCAAAAGAGAGCGGGAGGAGGGAGGCCGGATTTCGGCTCTCTTTGCCTTAAAAAGCCCAAAAATGAAGGTTTACCCTGAGCAAGATTCAAACCCACCACCTTCAGCTTGTGAGACCTATGCTTTCCTCTTGCGCCACTAGGACTTTCACACTAATAAGAATTTGGAGGTTGTATTTAAGGTTGAAGGCAGAGGTGACAGGTCAAGGGATGAAAATCCTCTTCAGACACCTCTACCCCTGCCAGAATGATTGAATCTAAAGGTGATGATCAGGGTTCATGACGACTCAACTGAGATTTAGGTGATTGCTTAAAACCATCTGGTAGAACATTCTTAGAGACTGCACACAGATTTACACTTTCATTGAAAGAAAATAGAGATGTTTTGTTTCAGCCTAAGTAATGTCATTAAAATTAAATTGCGGAAATTGCAAATTGCAAATAAGCCTTAGGCTTATGTTTAATTTTTCTGTATATTATATGCACTCTATTCTATGTATTCTAAGCAATGTGTACATGTGCCTTTATTTTGAAGAACTCAGTATGAGAGTCACTTCCTGCGAGAGTCACTTCCTGTGAGCAGAGCACCATCTTTGATGCAGCAGTGTAGAGATAAACACACACTGTTCAGAGCTGTAAGCATAAAGAAAAGAAAACATCTACCAACTTGGAAGCCTTTGAGAGGCAATGCTGTAAGTTTCAGTTGATGTTAGACATGCTAACTTTCTGTATAATTTTGGTTATGTTCATTTTGTATTTGGGAACGTTTTTGACAATGTTTACTGTTTGCAGAACATAGCCTAGCAATTACCTTAGCCTAGTCTAGCACTAGAACATAGCATACTCGGGTGTATGTCTTTCTACTAATCAACACTGATGAGTGTTGTCACTCATTACATATTTTGTTGTGAAATGATTGGAATGCTGTCAATTAAGAACAAACTCTGAATGTATTCTTTTATTATTTTTGCAGTTTTCACCGCTTTGTCAAGAAGTAAACAGTCAATTCCACCTTCGACTCTGTCTTCATTGGCTGCGGTTTATCTTGATGTTTATAATGTTCTATGGCAGTGTATGGGACTGCCACTTAACTGACAGCATTCCAATCATTTCACAACAAAATATGTAATCAGTGACAACACTCATCAGTGTTGATTAGTAGAAAGACATACACCCGAGTATGCTATGTTCTAGTGCTAGACTAGGCTAAGGTAATTGCTAGGCTATGTTCTGCAAACAGTAAACATTGTCAAAAACGTTCCCAAATACAAAATGAACATAACAAAATTATACAGAAAGTTAGCATGTCTAACATCAACTGAAACTTACAGCATTGCCTCTCAAAGGCTTCCAAGTTGGTAGATGTTTTCTTTTCTTTATGCTTACAGCTCTGAACAGTGTGTGTTTATCTCTACACTGCTGCATCAAAGATGGTGCTCTGCTCACAGGAAGTGACTCTCGCAGGAAGTGACTCTCATACTGAGTTCTTCAAAATAAAGGCACATGTACACATTGCTTAGAATACATAGAATAGAGTGCATATAATATACAGAAAAATTAAACATAAGCCTAAGGCGACACACTCCCCGTCTGACCTTAGTGAGGTCACTATTAACTTGTGGAAGTCCATGACGGTTTAGTTCAGCCAGTGGGTAGAAGCAGACCGATTTCTGTGAGAAAGGTCTTTCTAGGTCTGATTAAGTTGAAAAGTGCTCTTCTCCCTCCCCGCCGTTATCTTGTGACGGTGAAGGAGCCATGTTGGTTTCGGGAGATGGGCCAGGATGCATGGCGGCATCATGATTGGGGCTGTCACATTCTAAACACTTCACAACAGAGTTGCAGTCCTTGGCCATGTGGGAGGTTGATGAACAGCATTTAAAACATATGCCTCTCTCCTTCAGAAAGGCCTTTCTGTCATCAATGGATTTGTGTCTAAATGCTCTGCATCTTTTGAGAGGATGTATCATGTTGTGAATTGGGCAGTTTTTGTTAGGGTCATTGTTTGTTGTAGAAACACCTGTTTGGTGAACTGAGATGAGTTTGTTGGTGTTGTCTTGATACATGAAGCTGGGGTCATTTCGCTTCTTTGCTTCATAACATAACAAAATTATACAGAAAGTTAGCATGTCTAACATCAACTGAAACTTACAGCATTGCCTCTCAAAGGCTTCCAAGTTGGTAGATGTTTTCTTTTCTTTATGCTTACAGCTCTGAACAGTGTGTGTTTATCTCTACACTGCTGCATCAAAGATGGTGCTCTGCTCACAGGAAGTGACTCTCGCAGGAAGTGACTCTCATACTGAGTTCTTCAAAATAAAGGCACATGTACACATTGCTTAGAATACATAGAATAGAGTGCATATAATATACAGAAAAATTAAACATAAGCCTAAGGCGACACAGCGGAAATTGCGGAAATTGAAAATTGTGAAAATTGCAAATTGCGGAAATTGCGGAACTTTTCAAAAAAATCAAAAACCGATGGGCTATAACCCATTGTTTTTTTTGTTTTTTTTAACACTCTACGCTAATGTTTCTCATCCTCCGCAACACTACGGAATTTGCTAATGTTTCTCATCGAAGTTCCGCAATTTCCGCAATTTGCAATTTTCGCAATTTTCAATTTCCGCAATTTCCGCAATTTCCGCAATTTAATTTTAATGACATTACTTAGGCTGAAACAAAACATCTCTATTTTCTTTCAATGAAAGTGTAAATCTGTGTGCAGTCTCTAAGAATGTTCTACCAGATGGTTTTAAGCAATCACCTAAATCTCAGTTGAGTCGTCATGAACCCTGATCATCACCTTTAGATTCAATCATTCTGGCAGGGGTAGAGGTGTCTGAAGAGGATTTTCATCCCTTGACCTGTCACCTCTGCCTTCAACCTTAAATACAACCTCCAAATTCTTATTAGTGTGAAAGTCCTAGTGGCGCAAGAGGAAAGCATAGGTCTCACAAGCTGAAGGTGGTGGGTTTGAATCTTGCTCAGGGTAAACCTTCATTTTGGGGCTTTTTAAGGCAAAGAGAGCCGAAATCCGGCCTCCCTCCTCCCGCTCTCTTTTGGCTCCTGTGGGAGGGGGAGGATCTTTTTTGGGAACCCGCCTCTAGGGCGGGATTTTTTTATGAGCCTGCCTCCTGGGGGTGGAGCTTAAGATATTAAGCAAAGTGATTTTTGTACTTTTCACATTAATTTGATTGAACCATTTTATTTTTAGTTTTTATTGAGATATTTGAGTTTTTTATGACACTTTATCTCAGCTGTTTTTTTTCAGTTGATTTTTTTCTTTTTTGGTTTTTGTTTTTGTTTGACTTTTGGTTGATTATTAGTTTTCTTTGAGGTTTGAACCTATGACGTTTGGTTTTTGAAGCCTAGTTTTTATCTATTGAGCCACACTGGCATGTAAGGTATAATCGGGAACTAATATTTAACCAGCCTTTTAGAATTTAGATGGATAGTGAAAATGTTCTTCAGGAGACTTGAACCCTGAATGTCCTGTTTATAAACCCCAGGTTTATCCCCTGAGCCACACTGGCATGTAAGATACAATCGGGAACTTGTATTTAACCATCCTTTTAGAATTTAGATGGACATTGAAAATGTTCTTCAGGAGACTTGAACCCTGAATGTCCTGTTTATAAACCCCCGGTTTATCACCTGCGCCACACTGGCATGTAAGGTATAATCGGGAACTCATATTTAACCAGCCTTTTAGAATTTAGATGCACATTGAAAATGTTCTTCAGGGGACTTGAACCGTGAATGTCCTGTTTACAAACCCCCGGTTTATCACCTGCGCCACACTGGCATGTAAGGTACAATCGGGAACTTATATTTATACTAAACACTGCTCATTGAAATATTAAATGTGTGAAATGTGAGTGCAGAATAAAGTAGTTCCAACCTAAATCTCATTTGTTGTCATAATGAACCCTAATGATTAGAGATTGTATGACATACGTTTGCTTTGAAACGCATTTAGGTTAGGCATTTGTATTGTTGTGGTTGATGATTTTTGTTTATTGCTTTTGTTGTTTCAGTTTTTATATTGACTCATTTTTGAGTTTTTTGTTGATTATTAGTTTTGTTTGAGTTTCTTTTAGTTTTGTTTGAGTTTTTTGTTGATTTTTAGTTTTGTTTGAGTTTTTGGTTGATTATTAGTTTTGTTTGAGTTTTGAACCAGTAACCTTTGGATTGTAAACCTCAGGTGTATCTTTTGAGCCACGCTGGGCTGTAAGCTATAATCGGGAATGTAATACTTAACCCACTTTCGAGAATTTTGATGGACAGTGAAAATGTTAGGTTTGAATCCTGTCCCTCTGGTTTCTAAGTTCCAGGTTTATCTTCTGCGCCACACTGACATGTCAGATCTATCGGCGAACGTCTTACTTAACCCACCTTTCAGAAATTAGATCGACTGAAAATGTTCTTCTACAAGAGTACAAACTTGGAAAAAGGTCATCACTGTATTTGAACCAGGAACCTTCTGGTTGCAGGGCCAGTGTCCTAACCAGTTCACCACCATGACTCATGCAGAACTGATGCTATTGCACAGTCTACAGTGAAAGATTGGATAAAGATGCAAAGAGGAAAATGCCCGTGCTGGACTTGAACCCAGAACCTTCTGTTTGCAAGGTCTGAATTTTAACCATTGCACCACCATAGCTCATGCAGAAATGATGCTATTGCATGCTCTACAGTGAAAGATTGGACAAAGATGCAAGACAAGATTAATTGGAAAAATGTCATCACTGTATTTGAACCAGGAACCTTCTGGTTGCAGGGCCAGTGTCCTAACCAGTTCACCACCATGACTCATGCAGAATTGATGCTATTGCACACT